>NC_073691.1:138073932-138433932 GCF_029784155.1 Uranotaenia lowii
GCGCTTTAAATTACATTATCTTTAATTTCGTACACACACATTATTTAGGTTTGTCTTTGTCCTTAAAATTTAATTTGAGTTGCGATTTTGACATTGAACCCTTTTAAATAACGCTTTTAATTAAATAGTTCTCATCTCCGTACATACATATAATTTAAGATAGCTTAGGGTTTTTTTAATTAAATTTTTGTTCCTCTTTTCATAACAGTCTTTCCTTTTTAATATTTATTGTGTTGTTTTCTTAAATAATCCTAGTTTTAGTTGTGCATTTATTAAAAATAAATTTATAAGTCTCTTATTTCTTAATTTTAATAATTTCTAGCTTTAGTTGTGCGTTTCATCAAACGAGTTAGTTCCTTTTAGCTTTTAATCGTTGTATTATGGCGATGGCGAACATGGAATGTGATGACGAAGTTATCTGTATAGAGTGTAATAATACTGAAAATAATCTTGATAAAATACTTACTTGTGCATATTGTTTCAAGAGCGTTCATCTTCGGTGCAAAAATTTGATTGGCAGTGCAGCTCGCAAAATGAAAGCGCAGCAATACTTTTGCGATGCCAACTGTGCATGTATTTACGCCAAAATAATAAGTTTACGGAAAGATCATGAAACTATTATCGAAAATATCCATACTAAAATTGAAACGACCGTTTATAATGTGGTTTCACATGAATTGACCTCAATCAAAACAGATATGAGATCAGTTACTACTGCGATAGAGGCTTCGCAGGAATTTTTGTCCACGAAATTCGATGAAATTCAGACTGATTTCAAAGACATAAAACTCCGAAACGATGCTCTTGAAAAAGAAGTAACTGACCTCAAATCTAAGCATTCAAATCTTTCTAATCAGGTCCTTAAATTAGAAGTAAACCTCGACCGATTTAACCGGGAAGCTGTTTCTAAAAACCTCATGATCTTCGGAATGCCATACAAAAATGGAGAAAATACACAAGAACTTGTACGCAAAACATGTGGCACTTTTGGCTACGAGCTTAAAACTGAGTCCATTTTAAACGCTGTTAGGTTAATATCCTCGAACAAACCCAATGAAAAGTGTCCACCGATCAAAGTTTTATTAAAAGATACAGTCATAAAAGAAGAAATTTTTAGTAAAAAAAAATTTTTTGGGAAACTTGCCTCTTCTTCAATAGATCCTTTATTAGTAGTTGATGGTAAAGCGCTTAACGTCACAATAAGGGATGAATTGACGCCCTTATCTATGGAAATTCTAACTGAATTGCGCGAATATCAAGATTTAATTGGAGCCAAATACATCTGGCCCGGAAGAAATGGTGCCATTCTGGTCAAACAAACAGAAAATTCAAAACCTGATATAATTAAAACTAAACTCGAAATGAATCGTTATATGAGCATGCATGTCACTCAGCAAGGAAATAACACATCTACGATTCCAAATGAAAGTCCTTCACCCAAACGAAAAAGGAACAATGCTGATCCACGATCAAAATAAGATCTTAAATCTACAACTGTTTGAAACTTTTATATATTTTATTCAATGGATAGTTTAATTAATAGATACCACGAAAATGTAGAAGATTTTAATTTAAGTACTTTTAATAATGATTCAAGATCCTTTAGAATTTTGCAATGGAATGTACGTAGTATGAATAATTTAGATAAATTTGATTGCATATTACAAACTATTGATCATTTTAATGTTTGTATCGATGTTATTGTTATTTGTGAAACTTGGCTTGGTAAAGATAACTGTTGTATTTACAACATTCCGGGATATACATCTATTTTCTCTTGCCGTGATCAACCATATGGAGGCCTAGCTATGTATATAAAAACAAATTTGAACTTTAAAACTACTGAAAATATAACTTTTGATGGCTTTCACCGAATAAGTGTCGAAATCTGTACAAGTGGTCAAGTAATTTGTGTTCATGGCGTATATAGACCCCCTGCATTTTCGTTTAACAAGTTTTGTGATCAAATTGAATCTCTTCTAACGTCTGTTGCTGATAATCACTCCTGCTTTATTGTAGGTGATTTAAACGTTCCTGTGAATCTGGTTAATTTGAATACCGTAGCAAAATATAGATCTATCTTAGAATCTTTTGGATACGCTTGTACAAACACATTTCCTACTAGGCCAACAACTCGGAATATTCTAGATCACGTAATATCGAAGCAAATTGACTTAGATCGATTGAAAAATGATACAATCTTTTCTGATGTTAGTGACCATCTACAAATACTCACGTCCTTCAATTTATTAGGTGATAAAAATGTAACAATTCTAAGAAAAGAGATAGTTGACTACGCTAAACTAAACAGCTTATTTGTGAATTATTTAAACAGTATTCAACTACCAGAAAGTGTTGATGAAGGCCTACAAGAAATCACATCAACTTACAATCGCTTTGTGAAAGTTTCTACTCGTACACTTAATAAAAGGGTAAAACTTAAAGGTAATTGCTGTCCGTGGATGACATTTGACCTGTGGACACTCATCAAAATAAAAGATAATTATTTAAAACGATCAAAAAAGCATCCTAATGATAACAATTTGAAAGAGATGTTAATTCATTTAAATAAAAAAGTGAGTGCAAAAAAACAAGAATGTAAAAGGCTCTATTACGAGCGCTTATTAAATAATTCTCCGCATTCTAAGCTCTGGAAAAACATAAATACGCTCTTAGGTAAATCTAAAACGACTTCCTCAATCAACCTTTCAGATGAAAGAGGTGTTATAACCAATAGTACACAGATTTGTGAGAAATTTAACAAACATTTTTCCACAATTGGAAAGAACCTGGCTAAAGAGATTCCAATAGACACTGAAAATGATCATTTGTCTCATATCGCACAGGTAGAAAATACAATCTTCTTACGACCCGCTAATGTAAACGAGGTTCGATTAGTTATTTTTTCACTTAAAAATAAAAAGGGTCATGGACCAGATGGCTTCCCTGTTAATGTCCTAAAAAACAACCATGAAACATTCTCGTACATACTCACACAATATTTTAACCAAATATTAGAGTCAGGAGTTTTCCCGAACTGTCTAAAAATTGCGAAAGTTATCCCTGTTTTTAAGGCTGGCGATTCGCTTGACGTCAATAACTATCGTCCTATCTCGACCTTAAGCGTTTTTAGTAAAGTGTTCGAGAAGCTTCTTGTTAATAGGATTGTAGACTTTCTAAATCAGAACAATATACTCTATAAACTGCAATATGGATTTAGATCAGGCTCGAGCACTCAAATTGCCATCTCAGAATTAGTGGAATCTATCATATGTAAAATAGAGTCAAAAAATGTTGTTGGGGCATTGTTTTTGGATCTCAAAAAAGCTTTCGACACTCTAAATCATGGCATATTATTGTCCAAATTGCATAAATACGGGATAAGAGGAACAGCAAATAATATCCTTCGTAGCTACCTAGAAGATCGCAAGCAGTTTGTGGCTATTGAAAATACAAGAAGCGAATTAAGAAATATTGATATCGGTGTACCACAAGGGAGTAATATCGGGCCATTACTTTTCCTCTTATATGTAAATGATTTATGTAACCTTCAACTTAAAGGCACAGCACGTTTATTTGCCGATGATACAGCAATTTTTTATTCAGAAACTTCACCTGATATTATAATTCAGCACATTGAAGACGACCTAAAACTGCTTTCAAAATATTTCAATTCAAACCTACTTTCACTTAATTATACAAAAACCAAATACATGTTGTTTCGTTCTTCACATAAAAAACTGCCTCGTACTAATGACCCAGCTATGAATGGTAATACGATTGAGAGAGTTAGTTGTTTCAAATACTTAGGAATTTACTTAGATGAAACTCTTTCATGGAATCGTCAAATTGAACACCTGGAAAAAAAAATTACTCCTCTTTGCGGTGTTCTTTGGAAACTGAGAAATTTTGTTCCCCAACATGTTCTCTTTAAATTTTATTTTGCGTTTATTCACTCTCATTTGAACTACCTTGTTATGATATGGGGAAGAGCTTCTTTGTCTCACTTACAGAAACTTCAAACGCTCCAGAATAGATGCTTGAAAAACATCTTAAAACTCCCTTTGTTATTCCCTACCTTTCAGCTATACTCTTTAAGAACGCATAACGTTCTTCCAATATCTGAACTCTGTGATTTGCAAACTGTTATATATATCTATGATAATCTACACTCAACTGAAAATATTCAAAACCTCCATTTTACTACGGGGTTGCGAACTCATAACACTCGCCAGTCAGATTTCTTGCAACGAAGCCGATCCACAACATCATTAGGGCAAAAAAGAATTTCGTTTATTGGACCTACTAAATACAACACCTTACCAACTGATATTAAAAACATAACCAATCGTTCCATGTTCAAAACCAAAGTGATACAGCTTTTGAAAGAAAAATTGAACCATTAAAACAGTCGATCATCAACCAGTCTTTGTTTTGCTTACCTTTTGCATATTTGTAGCGTTAATTTCTAATATTATTATTCTTTAAAAAATTGTAGTTTGTATTTTTATCCTATTAAATTATTGAACATAACTTGATAAAATTAGTAAATATAATTAGTGTAATAGTAAATATAGTATAATGAATCTCTTCAAAGGAAATTATTTTCCATTGAGATTCATATTGTTGTCAATTTAGTTAAATAATACATTTCCTCGCACGACATTAAACAATTTTGTGTTCTCAGCATGATTAAAATTTGCTCGCGTTAACTTTTATTATTCATTGCTGCCAGACATGCTGAGAACAGTAGCGTCCATTACCAGGGGGCTCAATTGAGCCTTTTGGTGTGGGGGAGTGTGGTGGGCCGCTACAAAAAAAAAAAAAAAATGCAGAGCAAAGGCGGGAGCAATTCATGGGAGCTTTTCATCAACATGCCCTCTAGCCTAAAATTTCAACACCTATCAAGCTTTCTCCTAGTGGCGCACTAATGCCTGTCTATCCACCTTTCTTTCAAATTCTATAAAATAAATTCTCTCTCTAGTTTTCATTCCGCCGCACATGCCATTAAAATTATAATCAAAGTTTGTCAATGTATTTCGTGTCCGAGGTTTCACTTATCCGAGGTAGTCCTTCCCCCGAGTATCTCAGATTAGCGGGGTTCTACTGTACTTGAAATTTGGCTCTGCTCTGCTGCCGATGATGATTTTGAGCTTGAACTTAGATAAACCGTACATTTCAGTAGTTGCTTCTCCGTGATTGACAAGAACCATCAAAATTGTACATAGATCCAAATAAATGGGGCTTGGGATTAGCTTACCATTTTCTGTGTACACGTTTCGAAGGTTCCTTATCTTATATGGTCAATAACGGCGCCGGCCACGTCCTTACGGTTCATCGGGGAAAGGGAAGGATTGTTAGTTCAGGCATTGTCATACACGTACAATGCACAATTTTATCGCGCGCTTAAAATGAGAAGAGCAAAACGTCCTAAAGTGGCATTGTCATACACGTATGGCACCGGAGCAACTCACCGAAGATTATCGCGCGCTTAAAACTAGAAGAGCAAAAACGTCCTAACGTGGCATTGTCATACACGTATAACGCAGTTGGCGCCGATGAAACTCACCGAAGTTTTTCACGCGTTTAAAACGAGAAGGGCAAGAACGATCTAACGCATTATGCAAACGGGGAGAGAAAGAGGAAAAGAAAGGAAAGAAAATACGCACCCGATCGCGCCTCGCTTGCCTGTTGTACACTTTTCCCAAGCAACTGAACGGAGGAGGAAATCACCATTGTTGCCCTCTTGCTCCAGCAGCATTAGTACACTTTATTTATTAACACCGACGACCGACCGAACCTAATCACGTCAATTTTCACCACGCCAACACACACATACACACACACACACACACACACACACACACACACACACACACACACACACACACACACACACACACACACACACACACACACACACACACACACGCGCGCGCGCGCGCGCAGTATTATGTTAACTTGATGATGATTGAGGATTTTTGAATTTTGTTTGCGTTTTATGACAAATATGTTTCAATCTCTTTACCTTACATATCTTACAGACATTTTAAAAAATCATTCCCTAGATAGCGCTAGCTTAAAAACAAAATTACTCACCAGATGTCGGTAGCACAAGGTACGCGAACCTTTTCTAAACTCTACTAGTGACATCTGTATGTCACTAGCGGATTTTTTTTAGAACCACCATGCACTGACGCGTCATCAAACAACCATTGCAAAATCGAAAAATAAGAATTCTTAAATTACCTGTTATCTGCGACGATTTTACCTATACCTCCGTAACCGTCAGTAGCACAAACACTTCAGCCACGCTCCAAATGAAATTATTTATCAAAAGCACATATTTCACACCTGAAAATCGGCTTAATAAAATCTGATACTAAAAAAACACTTTCAGCTTGAGCCAGGGGTGCCAGCCAGCCCTGCTGCCGATAATGATTTTTATAGTTGGAAATTTAGTTGAAAATTAGTTCACAATCTTAATTTTTCCTTTTTGAGGTTTACACAGTTTCACATTAAGAAATACAGTATTTCAAAAACCAAAAAAAAACAATGGTTGAATTTGATGCGAAACATGATATCTACCAAATTTCCGAGCCCAATTGTCGAACAAAAATGCTAATCATCCAGCAACATACCCTGCGTTCCCATCGCAACTTATGGCCGGTTGCAATTGAAATTCAGAATTATGAATCCAAACATGGTTGATTTAGTGCAATTGTATGAACGATATAGAGCTTGTCGATTACGGGAGTCAAATTTATCGTAACCTATTATAATTCCTAACGTTTTATGTAGCATAGAAAGGGAACAAATTGCTTTTGCGTAAAATATCGGAAAACAATGCTTCATTAGGCTTGATCTATCTTTAGGCGGGTGTTTTTCAACATCCAAATCACTGTTTTGGAAACGACGAAATCGTAAGCTTAAAGATGTCGATTTTTTAAAAATCAAAATCGACACTCCCCAACGTGTCCAATTGGGCTAGAGAAAGCATGGAATTGTTGAAAAGCAATTTGTTTCCCATATACGGGTAGTTATAGAAATTATTCAGCAGCTGTCTGGTCAGCATTTGTTCCGGGTGCTGCAACGAGCACAGGACGGCGAAAATTTTGCCATGTTGGAAGTCGGATAATTGATTCAGATATCGCTCGCCACTTTACCTTCTACTGGGTGATGCTCGCTGCGAATTCCGAGAGGCGTGTGACATCGGTGACGATAATTGCATGGCGGTTATTCAAATTACTGACTGAACATCACTTAAACCGTGTTGTGGAAGATACACGGGAAAATGGTAGCAGATAATGTGTGATCATGGGGTTCATTCATTAACGTCAGATTCGGTTGCACATAAATTGTTTCAGAAGATCGATACTCAATAGAAGGCATGTATAAAGTAATAAGACTTTTTTTTCTTCACGCCAAGTTAAGATTTTTTTAATTAAAAATATTATTCCTCAAAAAAATTCACGATGAGGATTTATTTTTGATTGCATAACCACAGGGGATATATAGCATAATACAACCCACTTTTTCGGTTGTAGGTATTTAGCTTTGAGAGAGAAACTGAAGTACAAATTTAAAGGAGTGGAAAATTCAGAGACCATTTGCCGAGTCGAATCACCAACAGGTTGGGGGGCATCCATAAATTACGTAACGCTTCTAGGGGGAGGAAGTAAGCTGGAGCGTTACGAATTGTGACATAGGGGAGGGGGGGAGGTATGCTCATCGTTACGTAACGATTCTCCTTAAAAAATTTATTTTAATCGCAGCTATTTTTGTGTCATGAAATTTTTGCAGATTGATATGCGAACCAAAATCAGTTTAAATTTGTAAGCTTTAACATGATTGAAACTGGTTTGTAATCTTCCCTCTTCAAAGATTGTGAGAAAGATTCCTTAAAATGTGTATTGAATATTCGGGAAATGACCGTTGGAAAACCGAATATTAGGTACAGTACCATTGTATAGAAATTGGAAGCATGCGAACTGTCACTTCGACTTTGAACTTCCGTAACTTTTTACTCTGGTGATTTTTTTGATCAATTTTTTTTGCGAAAGATAGATCAACTATCAAACTGTTATATCACAAAATTTGAGCTTTCTAAAGTATGTGTGGCGTGAGATACAGTTATTCTACGAAAATCGAACTTTTTGGACTGTTACCATTCGAACGGCAATATATTGAATATTACGCAACGCTTTTCATTGAAATTTTGTAGAGTGATTGTTGAAACATGAAGTTAGCATGTCTGAAATTTTAAGAAATTTCCATCGATGGGATCAAAAGTAACGCGAGGTGTCAGGTGTGGACTTATCGTGGATTATTAAATACACATTTTATGATAACATTTACATTTGGTCACCCCTCGACAGTACGGCACAAACTTTAGGATTCAACGTTGGTCTCTTTCTCTCTCTCTTGCTGTTTCACTCTTATCGACAAAAGCGCGTCGGCGACACACTTCGCAATCGCATCGGGGTTTTCAGGTAAGGTCGTCGAAAAACAACAAACGAACATTTGGCGTATTTCAAGATGTGGAAAATTAGTAACCGGAGATTTTCCTTGTGGTCATATTCACGGATTTTACATTGGCGATCCTGCCAGGAGCCTCTAAAATAGTTAGAGGAATATTCAGGAAAATCTCCGGTTGCTAAATGGAAGTGGAAAAAAATGGCGTCTATTTTCAAAAAGTTATCCGAAAAAAAAATGTGAAAATTTTATCTGGTGGAAAGTTTCTCCTTTAACAAAACGATGGACTGGAAATTGGAGCTTCAATAAAGTGAGCATCATCAGCTAATGGTAAGTTTGCAAAAAATGGTATTCCTATCGGCAAAGCAACTTGAGATTTGATTGCCAGCAAAAAAAAAAGAAACCGCAACCAGCTTCAGTTGAGGCGAAAACGCTAGATTTAAACCAGACGGGGACGCCAGCTCTTATCCAGGCGGGAACGCCAGCTTAAATAAGGCGGGGACGCCAGCTTATATTCAGGCCGAAAGGCCAGCTTAAATTCAGGCGGAAACGCCAGCTTTAATTAAGGCGGAAACGCCAGCTTAAATAAGGCGGAGACGCCAGCTTGTATCCAGGCCGAAAGGCCAGCTTAAATTCAGGCGGAAACGCCAGCTTTAATTAAGGCGGAAACGCCAGCTTAAATGAGACAGGGACGCCAGCTTATCTCCAGGCCGAAAGGCCAGCTTAAATTCGGGCGGAAACGCCAGCTTTTACAAGGCGAAACGCCAGTTTTTTCCGGACAGAAAGGCCAACTTAAGTTCTGGCGGAACCGCCAGTTAAGTTCAGGTGGAAGCGCCAACTTAAATTCAGGCGTAATGCCAGCTTTAAAGGCAGGGACGCCAGCTGATATCCAGGCAGGAAGGTCAGCTAAATTCATGCAGAAACGCCAGCTTAAATTTGGGGTTTGATGATGTCAGAGGCTTCTGAACTAGTAGACTACCTTTAGAAAGTGGCTCGTAGATATGCTCAACAACGCCAGCTGAGGAACAGGCAGAACGACAGCTAGGTAGGTGGAGGGGCTAGCTGTGAAACAAACGGCAACGCCATGTTCAATCTATTTAAGAACTCCCGGGACAGGGTGGAGGCACTAGCTGAAAATAAAATATTGTTGTACACTAGCTATGTTTCGAAGATATCAGTCGTAAAAGTCAGTAAAGAAGTGATTGAGATCTTGAATGATCAGTTTAGCGATGGTTTGATACTTCATAAACCTTTAAGTAAGACGAAAAAGCATTCCAGTTTAGTTTAGCTGAGCGTGATAATCTTGGTCCAAAAAGTAAAAGATAGTGGCCATTCTCCTTATTATAAATTAGGTGACATAGAGAGCGGACTCCATTTTTCAGGGGTTTTACCTCACATGCCTGCTTTCCGTAATGAGAAGGATCAAAGCGGTCTAAGACATCAGTTTCTAAAAGCATGGAAAGCAGGATCGGTCTTAGAAGCAAATTTTCTTGAAGGTTGAAGGGTGGAAGACACCAATGCACTGATAATATGCTATGATAATAGTTCAATAGTTGAATGGCATTTCTCGTGTGCGGAATATGCTAGCTTAGTAATGAATTGATATCAGATGGAAGGTGTACCTACTATTTTCTTCACAACAAGCTTTATTCGATGACTTCGGCGAAAGCGCCAGCAAAAAAGCTTCCATGGTGATGGAATCAAGCACTTTGGAAGAAAGGAGAGACGACTAATTTAAAATTCATAACAAGATTTTAAAAGCTATTATCAAAGCACCAGCATCTAATACTAGATAGTCATTATTGTTAACAATCAAATCGATTTGTTTATCGTCTGTTTTAAAAGTTCGTTCCGGGTTTAAGTCTTTCGGTTCATAGGAATACGTTGTTATTTAAGATTCCCAGCAACGCTTATTTACCTCTAAATTGATTGCGAGATTTGAAGCACGAACGTCAAATTTCTCTCGAATGCACCAGAGCGCAAAGTATGTGTACACAAAAATGAAAAAAATTATTAACACGTTGTGGTCAAACGGTGCTCTTTCGTCTTCTCTGACTCTAGTACTTTCGAACAAATTGTATGTTTGAGAGGCAGGCTTACTACGAAACCGATAATCGACAAACACCTTTTACAAAATGTCTGTATTTTGAGTACACTATACGAATTTTTCAATTCTTATAGCATGAATTGGAAATGCTTCCGGTAGTGAACACGCTGATTTGTTTGAATACGTGATTCTTGTAGGCCTGATGCGTTTCCTGAAGGGCCACGAATTACGAATATATACTGACAGCCAACTGGAAACGTTGAAATCGCCTGTCAAAGCTTCCTACACAGGTTGAAAAAGATTGGATCCACACTGATCAATTCAGAAATCAGACTTAGGAGGGCACGAGTTGTGATCTACAAAAACTTCATGTCACCCAACATAGGCCACTGTTTAAGGTTCTTTCTGAAACCGCAGATGCTTTTCCGCGCCCTTATGTACTAATCCATATGATTGTCCAGTTCATTAATTAGATGTTCAGAACAAAGTTCGCGATTTTATCTAGCCATCATTAAAACCAGAGTGGCATCGGGACAGACTGGATCGAGAGTTAGACAGCTGCTAGGTCGGAAACACTTTGCTTTGTGCCGTCGCGGAACGTCACTGAATATCGGCAAACGCTCCATGGATAAGAGTTCCAAAATGCAAGGAATGGTTCACTCAACGACAGAGCCACTACACGAATTACACTTAGCACTCACTGCAGATTGGACTGTTTTCGCAGCATCAGCACCTTTGTTCACGCGATCGCCGGAAGATAAATGCTAGAGTATGAGAAGGTGGAAACCGATCTTAGCTGAACTGCTACACGCATAGGAAAAGGGGTTTGCCCTGGTCATGGGCAGCCTTTGAGGATAAATGCTTGATACAAACCAAAATTCAAGGAACAGTTTAAAAAAATAAATAAAACGAAACATTGAAACACAGCTGTTTCGGATATAGTCGCTGTTTTCGTAGTTTTTTGTTTATGTTTATGACATAAAACGCCTGTGACCAGTGGCGGCAGCGACTGTGAAGAAAGCGTTACGGGGAGTTATCCACTAGCTGTGTTCAATCACAGATTAACTCAATTGCTGTTATATGAAGCAGAACTTTTTTTTAGAAACCGCTGACTGAGCATGATTTGATCTACATAATACTGAGAAGAACTATTTTCAAAATGTATAATTTTGTTGACGGCACTCGCCCACTTTCGCCGTTTAATAACTCAAATGAAAGTTACTTAAATTACTTATCATATTGATGCTTGAAACACGCCGGTTGTATGGGAGGCCTTGTTTGTTGAGAAAAACTAGCGAGCATGCAGTCAGAATGTTGTTAAATAAGATTATCATTAAATTTGACCAGTTTTTTCTAGTGAAAAAAAGTATAAACCATTCGGCGGTACTATTTTTTTCCAGCTCGATTGATTCTACACCGAAAAAAAAATCATAGTAAACGTTACCATATCCGAGGGTGGATTTAAAAATAAAAGCAGATGGATTTTTTTCGAGTACGTATTTGTTTATCTTGCACATGAGTTTGTTTAAAATTACCATATGTCTACGTTATGGTGCGTTACGGCTTAATGACGTTCAATTTCACCATGCTATGGTAATTATTACAAAATTTAGTGTTATCCATGCATTCAATGAAACAATTTAAATTTTTTAAAGGATGCTTTATTAATCCATAATCACAATCATTCCCTCTCTCATATGTTGGGCGTCAAAGATCTGGAAATATACGCCAAAACCTAATTTTACATTTGGCCTCCGGTGTTGCGTTATTGTCTTGAGATTTTATTTTTGCCGTTTTGAATCATCGTCACCTCGAGCGCTATAAAGAATTAAAAAAAAATTAATGTTAAATATTGAACAAAATTACTGATAAAATTCACTGACCCTTGAACTTTTATGAACTGTTGGAATAAGTTCCATTCATTGATGACTGCTTACTCTCCAGACTGTAATGTTTTTCTGTGGGTAAATTAAAAGTGATATTTTTCGTCACATATTTTACACCGAAATGCTCACCTTCAAGACCACGGCACAGAGCACATAATCAATTTAATACTTAAATTTCAAACGATAAATTTACAGCCGATTTTATAGCAAGAATTTACTTCTTTACGTGCTAAATAACACAACTAATTGGAAGCATGTTGGCTTTTTACATCCATGGTAAAATTTACCAGAGTATTGTCACGATAACCAAAACGTTATTCAAATGCGGAAAATGTTGCATATGGTAAAATAAAATATCTTTTTTCCATTTAGGTTTACCACATTTTTCTGGTTCGCATGGTAAAATTTACCAAAATTTTATTTATTTCGACGAATTTTGCGCATGGTAAAATTAAACCTTTTTTTTATTTTAATTTACCATATTTTTTTCTGGTTCGCATAGTAAAATTAACCAAAACATCGTCAACATAACCAAAACTTTATTTATATCGACAAAATTAGCGCATAGTAAAATTAAACATTTTTATTTATTTCAGAATACCATGATTTTTCTTTCAGTGTACATGTTAAAAAACATTCCTTACACTGAACCTCGAAAATACCCAAACTTGAGAACTTTCCCCGCCAACCCGAATGAAACTCCCTCCCTACAGGTTTGGCTGTTGGTGGCATAGATCAAAGTTAAGCTCTTAAAGGAGAACTCATCCCCCAAAAATCTGATACCACAATAAAATGGAAATCAAAATAAAAAAACATATCGCCAGGTACAGGAATCACACCCATACCTGCAATGGCTTTGCGATTACCATCTCAGGATGCTAACCGCTCGACCCCCGCAGCTACATCAGCTGTTGAGAGAGGCAGCTACATCATCGTATATGTGAGACTTTCTGCGAATGAAGCGGGAATAAAAGTTATCCCCAAAAAAAAACAGTTCTTCGCTTTGAACTTACTCCCCAAACCTAAATCTGCCACGATGGAGGTAACAGAATCAGATGCGCTTACAACAAAAACCCCCCAAAAAAACAGTTCTTCGCTTGAAGGACAAGTTTGGCTTATTGGCAAGCTGTGATTTTTTCACAAACTTAAGTTGTCAATCTTGAACTTTGGTTTGGCGGGTGGCAGTTCTCAAGTTTGGGTATTTTCGATTTTCAGTGATTTCTGAATTTTTTTTTCTATAGAGAAGAAGGGGAATGTAAGGTGTGGACTTATCGTGGATTATTAAATACACATTTTATGATAACATTTACATTTGGTCACCCCTCGACAGTACGGCACAAACTTTAGGATTCAACGTTGGTCTCTTTCTCTCTCTCTTGCTGTTTCACTCTTATCGACAAAAGCGCGTCGGCGACACACTTCGCAATCGCATCGGGGTTTTCAGGTAAGGTCGTCGAAAAACAACAAACGAACATTTGGCGTATTTCAAGATGTGGAAAATTAGTAACCGGAGATTTTCCTTGTGGTCATATTCACGGATTTTACACGAGGTACAATATTTCAGACATGAACCTGAAAATGCGATTTCAATAGAATTTTGGACGATTCATGAGAACAAAATCTTGTTCATCCACAAATCAGTAAAAAAATTTCTGACAATAGCATTAAATAAAAGAAAAATGGAATAAATGATCCATTTGAGATTTGATATCAGAATCTCATGATATTGATTTGAGTTTTTGATTTAAATAGATTTACTGGTTGTTGAACACAAAATATGATTTTTGTATGGAAACATGCGTCCAAAATTTTATAGAATTTGCAGTTTTAGGTTCATGTCTGAAATATTGTACCTCGCGTAGCTTTTGAACTCATCGATAAAATTTCCTAAAAACTTCAGATATGCCAACTTTATGTTTCAACAATCACTCTGCAAAATTTCAATAAAAAGCGATGTAAATTTTTTTTTTGTAGAGAAATGAATCCAACTTAGATGAAATTTCAGGGACTAGATAAGGGAAAATTGATGTTGAAAAACATGCGAAAAAAATTCGCCTTGTCTCCCGGTGAGACTTGAACCCACATCTTCCGCCTCTCCGGGGCCCATGTATTAACATTCTAATACAGGAGACCAACCTGGCGTATGAATATTATACTGGTTGAGTGTCGATGTCTATCGGAATGAAGGGAATAGTTTTCCCATGTGATCATAATCATTTTTCTTGGTCTATTTCTATTCCCATCATTTCATCTTACGGTAGTTGGAATCAAGTTTGGACATTTTTAAGCACGGCAAGATTTGCATTGCCTTCTCATATCCTGCACGGGTTGTCAGTTATGATGAGAAATGATGCGTTTGCCGTATTTGGATATCCAGCCAATTTCGGTGTTTGGCACCGCCTTATTTCTATTTTTAAACTGCGACCCAGAGATGGGTCTTGACTCAAACATTCAGTCAGCGAAACTTTTTTTTTGTAGAGATTCATTTCTCTACAAAAAAAAAGTTTCGCTGACTGAATGTTTGAGTCAAGACCCATCTCTGGGTCGCAGTTTAAAAAAAGCGATGTAAAATATTCGAGATTTTGCAGTTTGAATGGTAAAAGTCCAAAAAGTTCGATTTTGGTAGAATCACTGTATCTCAGGCCACACATATTTGAGAAAGCTCAAATTTTGTGATTTAATAGTTTGATAGCTGATCTATCTTTTGCAAAAAATTTGATCAAAAATATCTTCACAGTAAAAAGTTATGGAAGTTCAAAGTCGAAGTGACAGTTAGCGTGCTTCCAATTTCTATACAATTATGAACGGTACTGTATATTTCCCCCAAGAAATCAACTCAACTATAAGACGGAAATTTTACTTCTTTTTCTCAATCAATTTAAAAAATACAATTCGGACTATACCGACGAATATTTCAAAATGGAGTATATTTTGCGTAACAAGTTATGCTCCTTGAACAAAATAAAGTAAACAAGTTAGATCAACAGTTAACAATCACAAAGCAGCTCGTAACAAGACAATCATTTATCAGAGTACTAAGAAGCGAATTGGATGAATATTTATTCCGTTTGAAGAACGTTAAAAAACTTATGTTAAAATCATTTTTAACTGAAAAATCTGTATTTAAAAACTTGTGAAGATTGGGGGGGGAGGTTAATTTTCAGAGATACGTAATTTGAATAAGGGTGTACGTCGAAGCGTTACGATTTGTGACATACGTGGGGAAGGGAGTCAAAAAAGTGCATTTTTTGGCTCCTTGGATAAATGATATAACGATTGAGAAGCCAAATGGAACCTTATCCAGTACCCAGTAAGCGCGTCCTCTCAAAAATCGACAGAGCATGCAGAAAATTGAGAGTTGAGTCACCGAACTTAGAAAAAAACGATTAATTTCGACGACACTCCAAGAACGCAAATATTCTCATCCGGTTTGTACTGCCGAGATACCTAGAGGCAACGAATACGAATGCGTACATGCGAAATCAGTTTGAATCGTAAACTCGTACGGTGTGCTCGCATGTTTTCCCCGTGTTTTTACATGCGTGCTTCCAATCGTCGCAGTCGACTTCTCTTCTCAGGCAGGCAAACACGCGTCTCGAAGGGAAACATACAAACATCATTCGGATTGTTTTCGTGTGTTTCTCTGGAGGGCGTGTCTTAGATTATTTCGTCGCACTCAACCAAGGCACGCGTATGATGTGTTCCTCTCTGCTGATTAGATGATGCAAAATCGCAATAGAGCTCGTTACGATCCCTCTGTCAATTTGAGTTACATCTCTGCCGATTCAAGTTTACTGGGATACGAGTATCTAGATCCCGAAAGCTCTCTGCACACTCATTCACCAATCGGCAACATCGGTGGTAAGTATACATTCAGGCTTTTTGTAGGTTCATGAGGTTAATAATCTCCATTTTCAGTTTCAAGCGAACATTGCTGAAAGTGAAAAAAGCTCCATTCTATTATCATTGTTTAGACAATCTTCGTTCCCGAACGTGTGCGACGTAGCCGAAGCGTTTTTATTCGTCACCGACGGTACAGCAGTGAACCGAGTGTCTAGGCAAACCGAGACAGTTTGTTCGGCGAAGAAAAAGCTGTCATCGCAATGCAGTACTTTTCGGAAGCCTGGTTCTGGAACAAATCACCCAAATACTAGACGGAATGACCCAGTAGCAACATGGCGATGCTGCGCGCATTAACAGCTGTAATGCGCGCCAAAATCATCGGCTTTTCCTTGGTAACGAAGAGGGTTTTCCGAAGGGTCCAGCCAAAGTCATCCCTAGGCTCGGCCTCTTTTTCCAACCAACCACCAGCGAAGATGGATCACGGTAACATTATCAGCGACTTTGGCGGCCAGAGTCAGAGGCCGGAATGGCCATAGTCGGAAGTCCAAAAGGGACAAAAGCGTCGTTAGTGTAATTAGTTTAATTCGTTTGTACAGTCCACTAAAGTTTGTAATGTTGTGTGAAAGAATGTGTGCGGTATTCATTTCATTGAAGAAAGGTCTAATGCTATCGATCCATGCCATCAGGAGCGATCCTAAACAATCATTAAGTTTAGTTGAATGGTGACAAAGGTTGATCGACTCGCTAGACTTGCGGAAATTTAATCGCCTTTCAAATGGCTATTTTTGAAGGTTTTGATAAAAGATGCGTCTTTTACAAATGGTGTAATGAGGTGGGAAGGTTTAGAAATGAGTGATGAAAATAGGACAATAAAATGAAAAAAATCATAACATAAAATTGTGATAAAAATCAGACAAATTCATCCGAATATGTCGTCAAACTATGTAAAAATATGACAAAGTGACTGAATATTACAAATGTGGTATCTTTCAGATTGTTGTCATTTTTTACCGAACATTTTATTTTATTGCCTTTTTTGTGATAATTTTGTCATATTTATAAGATTTATATCATAATGTTTTCTTATTTTTATCACATAACTCATATTTTTGACAAAGGTTTCTCGAATTCTCAAATTACAATGCATTCACTTTCTGTTTCGTTCAGCGAATTTTCCATACCTAACTCTAAAGGTGGATTGAAATCAACCCCCCATTTCCCGTGATATGTAATTGATGCTACTTTCGAGAACCAGTGAATTTGATTAGACCACAGTGCGTGAAATTTATGGCTTTCATCACGTTTTTCACGGTAGCGCGACGTCCTACCTGACGTCCAACATAAGAGTGATGATGATGACGCTGGCTGGTTGAATGAACGGACGCCTTGTGTGATATGATGGGTGATGGTTTGGTGTCAACCAAAACGTGTACCCATAATTCGAGCAGCCCAGATTGACCCCACGGTAATGAATTGCGGTATTAATTGGCCAGGCCACACCGCCGGGATTCCATGAGGTTGATGAGCGTCGGAAATTGCGCTGGAGATGCCATAGTCGAGCAGCGGCATAAACAGATGATAAATTTTCCGTCCGCCGACGAATGATAAATTGGCATGTAATTATATCTGAGCCGATTAGGGGTCGACGTGTGAATGTGTGGAGAGCATTTTCGATGTGCAAATCCGAGAATAGATTACTTTACAGGAATTTTCATCACAACCTGGGGTTGTGGAGCTTCTAATCAGTTTTATTAAGTGAAATTTATTCAGCTAAGTTGCTGATTGAAGCTTATCAAACCTCCGGAATGACGGCAACATTAATGAAATACAAAAATTGATCCTTCCTGAAATTGGGACTACTACATAATTTGGTTGTAATAAGTGAAACTGACTCATAATTGGTTGGATCAGCCAGTTTGAGGTTCATCTGATCAGTCTATGCTTTGAATAAGTTCAGAAAACTGGTTTAAACTTTTTCTGTGACATATAAGGGAGAAAGAATCCGTTTTCCGGCCAATCGATATCGAAGATAGTCCCATAATAAACTGAATGTGATGAATGAAATCAGCGAAACACGGCAATCGGTTACCGTATTGTTATTATTTTATCTGTTACTAATACTGCTGCCATTCATTGTCAGCATCAAAAGCCAACTTGTTATCGTAAAATGAAATGGACCCCAAGAACGGGTACCGGAAATCAGAAAGCGGCGTTATTTGTGCCGAATCACCAACAAAAACGAAATTCCCAATTCAATGGGCATCTGTGGGATGTTCAGCAGCTGGGTAATATACCCGGCTTATTGTGTCTGAGGGGGAAAAATAAGGATGATAGGTCATTTTGTAGAATTTTATTACGATTGGTTGTTATGTGGCTCATATTAGTGCATTTGTAACTCGTGAAAAGATTTTGTCCTAACATAAATTTATCTGGAATGTCTGGAAAACGTATGCTTTTCTGAACATGTTCAAAAAGAAGAAATGTCAGAGGAAAATTGATATTCCCATAACTTGGAACTTGGAATGATATTTTAAAAACTGGAGAAAATGGGGCAGGGATACAGATTTTAGAAGAAGAGGATACTTGTCCGCTGACCGAGCCACCAAGCAGAGAGGAAATGGAGATAGGGGAAAACTGTACAAGAGCGGGGTAAGATGGCCATGTCATTCTTTCTCAAAAATAAACACAGTAAATTTTTGCCTCGATTTCCAGCAAAAAAAAATGCTGGAAACGTTCAGTAATCCAAATTTTTGCTGGAAACCAGCAATCTATTTTCGAATTGCTGGATTTTTCAGCATTCGGTTGTGTTCTTGTCATTTTTGCTGAAAAATCAGCAATCGGCTTTCAAATTGCTGGACTTTCCAGCAATTGATCTAGTTTGCTGGAAACTCAGCAATCGAGTTGTTAATTTGGAGTTTGTTTTTGTTTCGTACGCTGAAGGAAGGAATTCTATTTTATGAATTTTGGTCAAATTAATATAATTATTTTATTTTCCTCTATATTCTAGCAACCAGATGACAAGTCAAGGGTGAGTTTTTCTTGGATGGATAGATAGATATTCTCTAAAATATTCTAATCAAAACTATTTTTACAGGTGGCAGATGATCAACACTTTGGCACAAAGCTGCCAGCCCAGAGCCGGTGTTATAGAATATTGAAATAAAAATATCGTGTTTCTGGAAATAAATGCATCCCTCTATTGAAAATGGGAGAAAACAATTGTTTTTGTTGTTTATTATATGCACAGCCAGTAATCAAAATTTAATTTTAATTTTAAGAGTTAAACTTTAATATGTTTTTTCCGAATAATTAAATGCTGTTAGTCATATAAAAGAAATCGCCAAACAAATTAAAAAAAAAAATAAAAATATTACTTAAGTTCAATCCCTGTTAAAATGTTACTCTGATTTCGGGGTTTGTCAAAATTTAGTAACACAAATGCAATGTATAGAGAAAAACTGAAAAAGCGTTAAAAAGAAAGGAAATTTGCTATTATTCATGCAACGTGTAAAATTTGAAGAATGTGAACAGGAAAAAAAAAAGTTCGGCAGGCTTCCGGAATGGTGCGTTCTGTCCACTAGTTTTGGCGTTCTACCCCGCGGTTTTTTTTCTGGCTGTTTTAGTTTTTTTACAAAAATATAATCGAAATCGTGTTTTTATCATATTATTTTTTTGTTGATAATACAGACCCCGTTCATTTTTGGCAACATTCTGTTTTGACAACATTCGATTTTGGCAACACGGAACGGTTTTTAGAATCAACATTACCTTTAAGTTTTTGTTATAATAGGACCAATACGTTTTTATGTTCTGAAATGGTGATAAAATGCAACAATAAAAACAAAAGTTTTTTTAAAAAATTGTAAAGTAGGTACTCAAAGATGACAAAAAGATGAAAAATTCAAAAAGTTAAAAAACAAATTTAAACAAAAGACTCAAAAAAAAAGAACAAAAAACAAGAAAAAATTATGAAGAACGACAAAAACAGCAAATATGACAAATGAAAACAAACATTATAAGTCTATCTTGCCGTGGTTACGACTTTCAAAACTTCTCCGTCAAAAACGTTAACTTTACAGGTGCAGATCACAAAAAAAACAACGCGTTACGCCGCCATTTTATACTCATTCACCACTAAAAACTTACCTCAGTTCAATTGCCGCTGGCCGCTGTTTTCGGAACTAGCTCGAAACCGCCAGCTGAAATAAAAAGAAAATTAAGTGGAGAATTGTAGTGTTCAAACAAAATAAATATGAATAAATGAATGTTTGTCTGTTCCATATTAACTCAACAACTACTGAACCGATCAATAGAAAATTTGGTATGTTAGAGTTTTTGGGGTCCGAGGTAGTTTTTGAAATACTTTCAAATCGCTCCGACTTAAAGGAAGGGGAGCTCCCACACAAAATTCATAAAAAAGGACACATTTTGAACAATTTTAGAAAAATTCTGAACCGATCAACGTAAAATTTGATGGAAATCTTCAATACTCTCTAATCCTTCCGAATCCAAAAAAGGGTGGCTCCCATACAAAATTTAAAAAAAAATTGACGCAATTTGAACCTTTTTGAAAAGCTACTGAGGCGATTAACGTGAAATTTTGCATGTAGCCATGTTCAAGACCGGGAATGGTTTCTATAACACTTTAAAATAAAAACCCTTCGAATCCAAAAAGCGGAGGCTCCCATACAAAATTAATAAAAATATGACACAATCTGAGCAATTTTCGGAAACTACACCCATAGAAGAGGTTGCAAAAATCCAATGCCTATTTAGCAAATCTCTGTGCCGATAATGCGCTGAAATGTGCACTGTGCCGAAGATGATATGTTTGAAAAACCGTAACTGGCATAAGGACTCGGCTCCCAACCAATATGATGCATGACCACTACATTCAAGCAAAACAAGAAAAACATTTTATGGGATTTCCTTCCTATTGGATAATTCATCCCAGAAACAAGAAAATAAAAATATAAACTACAGCGCCCGTAGGGAGAGTCGAACTCAAACCACCAATTATATCGTCTTGCGAGTCCGACATCCTAACCAGTGTGCTATTTGAGCTTCATGAAGGACGAGGGATATTTGTCATAGGCTTTCTGCCACCGATCAATCACAGAAAAAAAACGCACAACGGCGGCTTCCCGGCGTTTGGCTTCCTTTCAATGCATTCCTTTGTCTCGTGATGGAAACGGGAAAGGGAACGGGAGTGAAGGAACGGGAAACCCATTGAATGAGAACTGTGCTTTGCTTACTGCCTGCTATTACATACACACGCTACATATACACAGCTGCTAAAGCCGGGCAGCTTGGCCGCTAGTTGTTTGCCGGTGAATTGAAGCAATGTTTCTGTTGTTGCTTTTGCTACATACACACGCACAGCTTAGCCGTGGTTGTTTGCCCATGGATTGAATTGAAGCAATGTTTTTTTTGTTGCTTTTACTGCATACACACGCACAGCTTGGCCGTGGTTGTTTGCCGGTGGATTGAAGGGATTGAATTAGAAGAAGTAGAAGGATGTTTTTGTTGTTGCTTTTGCTACATTCACACGCAGTGCTCGGTTCGCTGGCTGCCTGGTGTTAGCCGGTATTTATTTCTATCCTTCTTCGTCTTGTGATGCGATAGGGAGGGAGGTGAGAACGTTTTTATTTTGTTTCTTTCAGACATACGCAATTCGGTTAACTTGGGAGGTTAATGCCGGTGGGAGCAAATCGAATCAGCACCGGTCGCGTTATCTTCTTGTACCAATGATGCTATGTAATTGACTACACGCCATTGGCACAGAGGCTGAATTTTGGGTGTACTGAACCTATCAACATGAAATATGGTATATCTCAATTTTCATGGCCGGGAATGGTTTCTAATATATAGAGATGTACCGAATAGTGGTATTCGGCGAACGGCCGAATACCGAATATTGACCTTTTCAACTATTCGGCAAAACGAATATTCGGCGGAATATTCGGTCGAATATTCTATTGAGTTTTAAATGAAAAAAACTTCAGCTATTATTTCAATGCTTTTAATTTCTTCCATATTAATGCCCCTCATGTTTGTTAGTCAATTATTTTCAACCAGATGATATTATCGAATGATATATTATGAGATATTTTTTAAGTAGAAGTCTTTCTGATTTTCAAAATGTCACCAATAACTGAAAAGACATCAGATGACTAGTCGCTTCTAGGGCGTTTATCCCTAAATAGATTGCGTTCCTGTGAAATCTGGGACAAAACATGTCGAAACAAGTACAAGCTATTTGAATTCGTTCTTTGATATAGAATTAGATGAATGTCGAATTTGAGCAAGATTTCTTCAAAATAATTGTTGAAAAGAAAGATGATTTTTAACTTAAAGCATACCATACTTTCAACCCCACGGATCCACACGGTGTGGCATTCAGGACGATTTTTGAAAAGAAAAATATTTACAAAGGCAAAATTTACGTTTATTTTGAAATTTTTGAAAAATTTTTGTTGAACACAAAACCTAGAAGATTTTAAAGAGAAATTTGAGTTTTTTATTTGATTTTTAGCAAATAATCTGACAAAATTCGGGAAGTTTTAAACAATATCTGGACATCCCAGCCAGAATTGACTTATCTAAAATCTTTACTGGATTTATGGGCAAGCTTGAATATATCCAGAAAATCTGGAATATACTACAATCAAAGTATAAAGCGATACTTGTCAGCATTCTCCTGTACGATCTACAGTGAAAGATTCGCGGATACATTTTAGATGTTTTGCGGAAACCATAAGTTTTTAATGATTTTGTAGCTTTTACAGCATTTCTTTTGAAAATTTTATAATTTATCCTAAGTCATTTGAAAAATTTTACAATTCTGTAGAAATATTCGGCCTATTTGGCGTATTCGGCCGAATACTTAGCTCAACTATTCGGTGAGCCGAATATTCGGCTTAACGGTTTTTCGGCGGTATTTGGCGCCGAATATTCGGCCGACCGAATATTCGGTACATCTCTACTAATATACATTCAAACCCCTCACCGAAAAAACTATTCACATGACCGCTACGTGAAAATGTACATGGATTTTTGCCACCCTGAAAATCATGTGGAATCTACGTGAATTTCAGGTAGCAAACAGAGCCCGCGTAGCGAGCAGAATTCACGTAATTTCCATGTGAGTTCCACTTGAAGCGTACGTAGAAACAATTCGTTCTGTTACATGAAATTCACGTAGATTTCATATTGATATGAACGTAGTGGATGTTTTATTTCGCCTATTAAATAAAAAAAATGTTTTAATTTTGCAGGGAGTTTTATTATGTCGATTTAATTTTATAACACGAAGCACATACTTCTTATTTCTACTTTAACACTTTAACTACACATATACACTTCACATAATCACTAAAACATCGTCGATGAAATGACATTTTGCGGATGAGCCGCGTTGCTGGCCGTCCTATCGACCCCGTATCCGAATCCTGTGTAAATAGTAAAAGAATAAAACAACAAAGACACAATGAAATAATTACTATGGACTTACGAAAAATCAGCGTTTGGATGCCCCAGAATTTATCTATCTTCCAGATCCAGCACCAACTGTTGGATCCGGCGACATATTGAAAACTGTTTTCATCCACATAGATGCTACGTGAAAATTCTTTTCTGAGTTACGTGAATATCACATAGAATGCACCAAACGCCTTTGTACTTGGCGGATCACTGGATTTTCACGTAAATTAAATGTGTCTTAGTTTTGACAACAAAGGGCTATGTGATTTTCACGTACAGATCAAATGAATTTGTGTTAGCTTTTAAGTGATTCACGTAAATCATAGAAAAATTCACGTAATGAGTGTCTACGTGAAAATCCAGGTAAATTTAAAGTTTCCTTTTCGGATGAGTGCTCCACAGGACACCGGATCAGTTAGTATTTAAATAAATATAAGTACCGTCAAACGGGGCATCATGCAAAAGCAGGGTTAGATGCAACATTTATATAACACAACACTCATTCAATTTTATTTCAATATACTGTAATAAAGTTACCATTGAATGATAACAAACTGATGAAGACATAGTTTTTAACATCGTGAGATAGTTTTTAAAAGTTATTGATTCTCACAAAAAATTTAAAAAATCGAGCAGATGTACCAATTTTTACATTTTTGATGCCGTAAAAAACTTTACCTAGTATGACGGATTGGCTTAATGAATTCACCTACAAACTTTATATAGCTTTCATTATCCTATACCAACACTGTTGGTGTATAAATATTTTTCGGACAATCTCCAATTTATTTTTAAATAAATATTTTTAAAATTCAGTTACCTGTCTGGGGCAAAATGCAACAAAATGCAAATCAGAACTGCATCTCATAAATCGCGTTTCCATATGCTGGGATATTGTTTTGCATTATGCGTTTGTAAACATTAAAATTTCATGCATCCTAAGATTTACTAACATGATTTAAGATAATGGAATATTTGGTAGTATGTTTGACCCCTAAATGTATGCAGCAGATTGACACTCTTTTTTTAAAAACATTTTTGACAGAAAAATTTACACCAAAAAATTTACAACAAAACCAAAAATTACTCAAATTGGTGCTTTATGCGTTATGACATCACAAATGTATATAAAACTATTTATTTTCAAACGATTTCATTTGATTTTTCATTAATTACAGAGTTTGTTGCAACTTACCCCATTTTCTTAGTAGGGTGAAAATCGCATGTTTTTGTAAATTTAAAAATAAGCGTAATTCTATTTATTTATTTATTTAATAATCTTTGCAGATGCTTCAAATTATTTACAGAGATTAAACTAACTTATCCTAGATTTAAACACAATGAGGTGAAACGGAGGAAAAGTTTGGAAGACGCACAGAAGAAAGCTGATAGCTTGCAAGTGAAAATTGTTATGCTGAATTCGAAAGAATTTCTTCAAGTGGATCCGAACTGGCTGACTTATCTTAAAATGTTAATTATCACAAATAATACTTCCATTAAAGTTATCGTTATAAATTATTATTCTCGACTCAAAGCTTTCTGTGCGTTTATTTTCGGGAGAAATATATTTTTTATTACTTTAAGTTGCTTCCTCAGGTTGTTTTTCAAACCTGGAACTTTCTGGAAAAACGACTGGAAAATCAGGGAAAATCAGGGAATTTTATTACCAGATATGAGTCGACACCCTGTGTACAAGAGGTATGATTGTCTGTAAGCATTAAGATTTTAGAAGCCATTGAAAATGAAAAGTGTTGCATGATGTAGTTTACGGTATATAATTTTCCTACCTTTTTTCGGGACCTGATAGAAACATGGTCGGCACTATGCTCAACAGTGTTGAAGCTTCGCTCACATCTGCAGACAATAATTGACCAGATGAACAATATTCGAAGACAGTTCATCTTTCTTCTTTTTCTTCTTCTTTCTGGTTTCAGCAGGGGTCTGCTGCAGAGGTGCCAGGTGTCCTGATTTATCAGGATTTGTCCTGATTTTCGAGAGACCGTCCTGATTTTTCAAAAACTCTCGAATTGTCCTGATTTTTTAAATTTATCCTTAAAATGTCCTGATTTGTCCTGATTTTCATAAAAACTTCTTAAATTTGATCGAATTTGTAGTTAAACTATGAGAAAATCGAATAAATAGATTAGAAAATAGTTAAACTCATTTAACACATGGTAATTTTCGGTTCAGATGATATTCATATGATGTTTTGCGATATGAACTACCGGCCAGCCAACACGCTGCGTACTGATGTTGCATAAATCAAGGCGTTTACAGCACCTGCATTGCGCCTTTATTTATGCAATCTAAGCAGAAATCTTTATTATTTTATGAATCAAGAGGTGTCCTGAAAAATCCTGATTTTTAACTTCGCGTTGTCCTGATTTTTGATGAAACCACCTGGCACCCCTGGTCTGCTGATGTATTATGGACCGGTATCTCTGACCATATGTCCAGTTCATCTTTCTTGTATAACATACAAATGAAAAACACTTCTAAAACAATTTGAGAGTTGAGTGTCCATTTGAACTGTCAGATAGCTGTCAAATTCAAAATAAGGTTGGATGACTCATGAGTACACTAAAAACTTTCCCAGCTACATTGTTCTGCTGAGATTGGTTGGTGCCAAGATCATTTCACGCCTTTGTGTAGGCAACGACAAGTTTTCGGATTTCAAATAAAAAACGCAAAATAATCGTTCTTTATCACAATGAGGATTAATTCAGCTTCAGCAATCAGCATATTGGGGTTTCATTTTTAAATTGCAGCTTGGTTTTTTTGAAAAAAAAAAGTTGTAATGTCGCAAAATTTTGTTTAACAACAAATTTAAAGATACATTCACCCCTTGGTAGGTATGTACATGTATGTACCTGTCTAGTTCAAAATTTACGGTTTCTGACCCATATTTCATCTGCATTCACATGATCTTTCCATCACTAGATTGCCGGTACGCGTCAACATTTATACACAGAGTCGGAGAACAGAGAAAAACCACAAACAACTCATAAACAAAGTTACAAATTTGGTGCTAATGGAATATCCTGCCGGTACTAGAAAGGCACCTTGTATCTAAACAGACATATTAAAAGCTACCCGAGAAAAGGCTGTCTTTCATTTCAGTATCTCTGCCAGTCTTTGTTTAATTTCTTTTACCATTTTCTTTAACCAGGAGCGTCTGGGCCATACAATACATGATGGGTCGATGTTAGTGCGGCTAAAATTTGTAGAGATGTGATGAATGATATACAGAAAATAAATAAAACATTTTTTAAAGTAAATAAAATAATACTTAGTTATATTAGGCAGCACTGAAGGTGCATGAATTAAAAAAAAAAATCGATGGCAAAACCAATCAAGGTCATTCATTCATCTATTTTTGTGAGCGACGTCTCTGAGTTAATCTCTGAATTGAGTTTTGTAAGAATCGTAAAAACACCATAAAATAACGACACGACATATCCTTCATCACATCTCTTACATTATAAAATGTTTTAAACATTTGATTGACTCCGAATGGACGTTGAAGCTTAAATTTGCAAACGATACTGTAAAGCAACCTTTATACTTACCTTTCCCGTGAACGTGGCAGATACAATTTCAGCTAAAGATCACTTGTGAGAAACTTCTTCTGATCTCACTAAACTTTCTCTGTGCTAGACGCAAGAACAATTTGGTCTCTGATTGATTGCGGTAATCCAATAAAATCTTTCAAATAATTTCGGTTGGAGACGAAACACTTACACAAAAATATGGATAATGGACAAAATTTCGACACCTTTTTAGATTAACTCATACATGTAAGTGTGGTGATTTTATGAATCTCAGTTCTGAGATTCACTTAAACACGTCTGTCGCTCGCAAGAATAGATCAATGACTGAATTTGTTTTGTTTGTTTGTCAAGTGCTGCCAAAATAGCAAATGTTGTCATACAAATTTATTTTATTTTATTCATCTACAGTGTTGCCGAATACAACTATTATTTTATTTTATTCCTAATTAAATTTGATTTATTTTCTGTATATTCTTCATCTCATCCCTACAGTAAGGTATCTTCGGATGAAAAGAAAGCGTTAATTTGGAATTCCTCAATTAACAAATATATTTTGGATCCAGAACTAACATGTTTTGGGAAAATGGCACCTACCTTCAGAAGAAGTAATATGTGTGCCAAGATCTAGTTTCGATTTAATGAACATTTGACTTGACTTCCACTTGGAAACAGCGACTAGATGAACAGTGAAAATACATTTTAAATTGATTGCAAATTTATTGGAGAAGGGGGGGGGGGGGGGAGGGGGCGCTTGTGTTTATCACATCTTTTTGGAAAAAATAGCAACTCGCTGTCTTTTTCCTTTTTTAGACAGAATGTACCCCCATGTTTATATGCACCAAAAATAAGAAGGATTTTTGAATTTTTAGATGAATAACAAGAACTCTTGTGTAGCGAAAAAATAGTGAAATTTGTAAGGAAGAGGAAACGACTTGATAATTTATTCTGGGGACTAGCCTTAGGTAAAAATCTAACAAAATCGAATGTTAAAGAGTCCATTGACTGATTTTGGCCATTTTACTTTTTATTTCACAGTTAGGCTGGAACAAATATCAATTTCTTCTTTTGCAGAAAATTGGGTTTGATCGGGACAAAATAAATTTTGGATTTCTCATCAACATGACTAAGGCTCCTATAAATAATATATGTGATTCTGTGATCCAACCAAGGGTGGAAAAATTCGTTCACCAGCATGCACGCTAATGATTCTCAATCACCGCTCCGTTCACGATGATAGCATCGGCGATGCGAGCGTGAACAGACGACCGCTGATTGGTCGGATTGGCAATCCGAATGAATGAACTTTTAAATACGTTCGGGTGAACGAACCGATGGCCGAAACGTTCGCCGCAGTTAACTGGATCGTTTTTTATTTTCACCACGACGTTCGTTGGGTGAATTGATTCGCAAATGATTGTTGAAACACAATCGCCAAACGATTGCACGATTGCATTCGCGAATGTTTCTGTAACCGGTAAAGGATTGCACCATCAGGTGCTTGTTTTTCGGCTAATTTTGTGCGTGTTTTAGCCCCCGCGCTCGCTGACGGTTTGTTTTCTCATGATTTTATTATAATTTATGTTCGAATAAGAACATTCAGCACTTTTGCACATTGCGTAGATAACTAAACTGACAAAGGGGAGTTTGAAAATGTCCACTCTTGTTTACGAAGCCTAGGGATTTAGCTTTTGGCTACTGGGACATTTTTTTTAACCAAAATTGCCAAATAATCATTTAATTATGTTGAGATTGCAAGAATACAGAATACATAATTATTACTTTTATATGCGTCACATAAAAGTTATAAAATCCCACACATAAATATTGTAAGCCGACATAGCACTCAAATATCTGCCTACATCTGGGCGATTACGTGCTTGCCTACTTGAAGGCGTTTTGTTTTGTTCGAATTGGTTTTCGGAAGTAAATAAAAAATTGTGAGGTATTGGCTCGAATTTTTTTTAAATTTTTATTGTTAATTAAAATAACTATAAAAATGCTAAGCCTAATACGTGCGTATGTTTCGCGTTCGTATCCCATTGGGACATAAAAGCGAATTCCGCACCGGAAAATCAGCAGCTAAGACGACGTTTATTCGACTGAAACAATATCGACGGCTTTGATCGACACCAGGCCGACGTCCTTGCCTTCTATTTTCAAACCCCCCCACTGTCAGTTTAGTTTTCTACGCAATGTGCAATAATCCACACTTTTACTAATTATATGTTGAATGTTCCTACTCGAACATAAATTAAAATAACATCATGAGAAAACAAACCATCAGCGAGCGCGGGGGTTAAAACACGCACAAAATTAGCCGAAAAAACAAACACCTGATGGCGCAATCCTTTACCGGTTACGGAAACATTCGCGAATGCAATCTTACAATCGTTTGGCGATTGTGTTTCGACAATCATTTGCGAACGTCGTGGTGAAAATAAAAAACGATCCAATTGAACGCGGCGAATGTTTCGGGCTTCGTTTCGTTCACCCGAACTTATTAAAAGTTCATTCATTCGGGATTGCAATCGTAAGTGTTCATTGTGGTGTGTTAACTTTTTCCTTTCCCGATTGCTTCGATTGGCAGTTAGAATTGAATGAGTTCACCTCGGATTGCAGATTGAATGTACTTCGATCCGATTTTTTCCATGCTTGGATCCAACCCAAAAAGCTTGTGACGATAATCTGTGATATAATTTTTAGAAACTGCATTGGAAAATCATACAAAGCATCAATATTAATAGTCATTTAGACATTTTTCATAACATCCCAAGCAACCAAAAGTCCCATAAAACAAGTACAAAAACATTTACCCATCATCGATATGAAGTACGTTCTATGCAGCTCAAAATTTAAGTTTAAATTTATTCTTTCAAGTTCCAAAACAAGTCTTAGTTATCTTCTATTCAGTTTCCAACGACCTTTCATTTCAGCTTCCAAAAAATTGTAAAATGAACAAAAGATCTCTTTATATCATCTGCACCCTTAGCATCGGTTCATATCACCTTCTCTTCATTATTTACTATGTTCTGTACATGGTGCCGCCATAATGCCACGCGCCGGATTTCAAACTCGAAAAATTGCTTAATTGCTCCATTTCCTACATTGCATCAGAATGGTCACTCAAGTACCAAACTACTTATTGAAAAAAAAATTCCTGGCTTGAGGATCGAACCCCGTCCCGCTTTGAGCATTTTTGTGCCCTTTATGTGACTTAAGTCCCGTACAACGTACGAATGAATCACTTTTGCAACTTTCAAGTGCATTAATGAGTACATATTGTTCACTCGTGGGAATAAGGCAAAATAAGTCACATACAACGTACATATAAAAAACTTTTGCAACTTTCAAGTTCATTAATGAGTACATAAAGTTCACTAAAGGGAATTGGGCAGTTTATTCTCTTTGTCAGCCACTATATAACTTTCAATGCATTCACTCAAGTAAATATGTGACTTTGGTTGCTTGGAATTGTCATTTAACTTGAGACTAAGAAATCTTAACTATTAAAGTTATGAGATTGTCTAGTTGTCGTGAATCAGCCTCCAACGTCCTAGAAAATGTTTTTTTCGTCTAATTCTATTTTTAAATAGTATCTGTCAAAATTGATGATTTCCACACAAAAAAAGTATGTCTTGACAAATTCGGCTTGGAAATACAACTAAAAGTGTCGAGTCACTTTTTAAAGGGAAAAATCACGTAAAGAAAATTATAAACATAAGAATAGATGGAAGTGTTAGTAAAAAAGTTATCCAACTAAACAGTAAACATATGAATTACAAAATTAATTGTAGATTTTTACTATCTTTTCAGGTAAGACCGATAAATTTCAATGATTTCGTTGGAATCATTTAAAAAAAATGAAGGTAAGCAAAGGAGTTCCACGTCAAATTGCATCACTTTGCAAACGCTGTAGAAAATCACTTATTGGGTATTTTTTCTTAAAAGTTTGCACAAAGATAGCTGAAAGTGTATTGTTGATAATGTATTTTTGATTTTTTCTGTGTTTTGAAAGTTGTAAAAAAAGAGTCACTCAAAGAGCAACAAAATTTATTTAGTGTAATCTTCAGAAAAATAGGATAATCTTAAGAAAATTTGCCTATTCAACCATATAAAACACTTACAGTTTATGAGTTTCATCACTGGATCGTGTTCAGGCACTAAATAAATTTATTTTGTGTCCGGTTTAAAATTTAATAAGTTTGCATTTTAAAAATGTGTACCAAAAGCTGCAAATCAGTCACAGTGTGGGGTAAGTTTAGTACCCCCGAATGCAGAATGAGCTTCCATTTGAATATAAGCTTGTAAGATGTACAGAGGTACTTGAACTATACACATATTCATACATTACACTATCCTGGGTTGCTTAATCTGCCAAAACTATCAGGACTCTCAGGAGTTTTGACATTAACTTTAAAGAAAATCAAAAACATGAATGAAAGTGAAGTTTGACGATTTATGTATACATCATGTTGCAGTGTGTTTTTATAGATCTTAAGAGCTTAGCAGACATTCAGTAAGTATCTCAAAGCTGTCAGTTTAACATTACAAAGCTTTTCGGATCAATATCACCCGAAATTCACATTCCGATCAACTTAATCTTTATTCCAATATACTGGAGATTCTCCAGCACACGCCCAGATCGTTTATATGGTCCACCGGTGTGATGGGTGTCGAAACCGACCGAATCAATTTGGCGAAATCCGTTTTCACATCAATCGCGTACGGAACCTTCGTTCATGAAATTAGTCTGTAAACTGACGCTTTCTACACTCCTGTTTAATCTGTCAACTCTCTTAAACCAAAACTCTACCCAGTTTGTCCTCTCTGATTCAAATGAACGCTCTCAAAATTTCCGAGTACATTGAAAGGAGCTTACTCTCTCATGAACAAGTGTTGCCAATCTTCTAGCTGTTCATGTTTCGTTTATTCATTCCATCAGATATATTTATTCCTACTATATTCCCTACAATGGGCTCGTCTCCAAGGAAGTACTCCGCAATCAAATGCTGCGGATTACGGGAAAACTGATGAATACTGACTAATGATATAAGATCTCAATCTAACCTTGACAAGATTATCATTGCGGAGAGGGGATCCCACTTTTTTGGCCACATCCCGAACTAAGCCTGCCTTCTTACTGGCGTAATCACGCATGACTTTCCGGTCCAAAGTTTTGTCCACCGGAACGGGGGTGTTATGCTCCTCAAAATTACACAAAGTGTTCTGCCAGCACAATAGTAACTCTCGCGTTCAAAACTATTCAGATTTCTTTAGATTCTTTAAAAAATGTTCTAGATTGCTGATACAAATAATCTAGAACCTACATATGTACATATAATACCTACTATACGCTTTTTCATAAGAAACTCTTAGATGTAAGTGACAGTGTTTAAATCTTCAAAAGAGCTAGTTTAGTAATATTTTTGATTAGCATTCCGTTTTCGTTTTTAATCAAGCTACAAAAATTTTGTGCGGATTTTGACTTACGACCAAATCTAGAGGCGAACATATCAGGTAACTTTAATTAATGGTTTCAAAAAGTTTGCCCCAAACTATAGGCATCCAGCGCTAGCCACACAAATTGCGTTTTTTCAACAACCTGTGAGATCGGAGCATTGCATGCATGTAGGGTAAATGTACCCGACCTTGGCACCTAAGGCTTGGTTTACTCTTTTTTCAACATTCCAACTTTCCTGTTGAGTGCGCCATAGAACATCCTTTGAAGAATTTACTTGCTAACTTGCTTAGAGTTCAACAAAAATATGTTTTCTCTATGCAACTTTCATTAATGTGAGCAAAATGCATGCAAAGTATTCACTGCGGTGCTCCAATTACTTGGCCGCCGTACCAATTGTTTGCCGTTTCGATTATCCGATTCTTGGCCACCAGCAATGTGCAATAGATCTTTACCAACAATGCTCAATTGACAGTTAACAGAATCGTTGGCTATTCTGAATATAAGGCCACTGACAGAATGACGTCAGCTGAGCGTAAAGTTCTATGCGACGATGGAACACCGGGCTTCACTCATACAACAACCTTGCTTTTGAAAACATTGATGGAATTTGGTTGGAAGGGTGAAGGGAAGCACAAAATAAGTTTTCATTTCAAAAAGTCGAAAGTCCAGAAATTCCACAATGCGATTGCGACACATAGGGTTATGTTCACCACCAAACAACTGTCTTCATATTGTGGAGTTTGGCTTTATAAAGTAAGAAATTGAAAATTTTTTTGAATGGTATTTAAAAATTTTGCCCTTTTGAATTTGCTAGCTGAGATTATGAGCTTCTAGCAAGAGCCATCTCGAATGCCCGGGGTGTTGCGCAGTGGTTTGACACGCCAAATAGATGTTCGAATGTAAACCTTGCTAAGACAGTTTTTTTAATTCGACTCTCATCAAATATTTTAAGGAATAATTGGAAAGCAAACGATATTTTCCTGAACTTCCAACTTCTGTTTCCATGAAAAAAATTAGAACAAAATTCCAAAAAATTAAATCTGAGTAGGTATATGGTTCCCAAGCAATAGAAAACGATTCCAAAGCTCAATTAATTATGTTTTTTATATACTAAAGTCATAAATTGCCATCGATCTAACAATTTTTAGATAAGAAAAACATCTTAAGTCTTGTGAGATGCTTAATTTAACTTAGTTTTTTTTCTCAATATTTTGAACCACTGTGTTCTGTAGGAGACCACGTGGCTTTTGCTCGGCAGACTGCAATGCAAATGCTGTTCGCACGCATACCACACAGAAAAAAATATTGACTATTACATGTCATTGAAAACAGCTGCCTAGAAAATAATACAACCTGTAATTTAGAAAACATTTAATTTTAAACTAATTCGACTGAAATTTTCTTGAATTTTATTGAATTTTACAGCAAAGGTTCTGTAACAAAAAGGAGCATGACATTTGCCGTATTTTTACAGGTCGAAAAAAAATACGCGTCTTTAAATTACGTGTCGTCTATGAATTTTCAATTTCAAATTAGAAAATTTCTAAGTGACTGGCATCCCAGCTGGGTATCGAAACGAGAAACGTCAAAATAATCGAAAGTGATTTTAATTCTGTTTTGATTCCGTTAACTTGTTTCGTTTTTGTTTTGTGATTACGTCGCCAAATTACCGTTCTATTGAATTGCGTGCGTTGACTTCGGTGCGTTACCTGAAAAGCTCCTCCTGAGGAGACCGCGCTATTCGGAAACTCTGACGCGATCCAGAACTGATTTGCTTGTGAAATTTTGCCCCAATTACTGGTCTTTCCCGCTCCGTTGTTTTGGTATCGGTCAATGCATTTGCATAGCCTGGGATTGTCTCCACTATACATTCAAGATGTTTCCGAAGCCGACCAGAGCCAGAGGATTTCCAACGTTATTCCGAAGAAATGGATGTAGCATCATACCGAGGATGGATTTCAGTAAGTTAACCTTGATGTTTAAAAAAAGAAAAAGAAACTTAGCTTCTGTTTTTTCTAGTTCCAATTATTTCCCTTGGATGGCATTGGACCCTGTTGCAAATACTGTTCCGTAACATTATCGTGACAATCTGGTATGAATTAAATTCAAATGACGGTAATAGGAACAAAGATTTTGGGCAAACGGTCAAGGAAAAGGAAGATGAACGAAAAAATCATGTACCTCTGTTCAGGAAAATTAAATATGCGTAAGTATAGTGTTTTGATAATTTCATTACTTTTGTCGACTTTCGAGAGCTTTTATTACATATGTAGTTTGATGATGGATTTGTAACACTTATTCATGCGAACATTTCTTTCGATTATAGAACCCATCGTTTATCCATATCCATGGCTGGTTTCTGGGCTCCAGATGCCTTGAAATTATAGCTATGGATCATCAGGGTTATCTACAAGAAGCCTTCTTTCTGGATCACCGAGTGCAGTTTACTGAAATTGGTGAAAATCTTATTAGATAAACTACAATTTCGAAAATTCCATCATCACCAAAACAAGTCTAAAATGAAATTTCGAGAAGATAGACCGAACCAAAAACCATTAGCTTTAAGTTTCTTTAGTTCGATCTGTTCACACATTTCGTCGAGGTCTGTCAAGTGTCAATCACTCTGTATTAGAGCCTCCAGTAGATTACCTCAGTGCAGAAATCTCATATATGGAAATGGAAGTCGATAGCTATATCCAGTTCTATTATGTGGTGATGTAATATCGAATAACAATTTGAAAGAAAGCTATCGAAAATCTCAAATTGTATTTGATTGTAATACATCTATAATAGCAGAGCGTTGAATCAATTCAATGTCTTGAAAATTTTTGCTAAAGATTGTTATGTGCTGAATGTGGAATAAGACGGTGATGGAAAAAAGGATGATTAATCTTAAGACGACAATGAAGAAGTTCATGGTAGGAATTTATGTAAGAACTACTGCAGCAGTCATCGTTGTGTTAGGGGAAAATTTCAATATTGTTTCATGAATGCAACGATGTGAGAAATAAAAAATAATTAATAACATATTTTGTTTCTTAATTTATTACTTCAGATGAAAATCGAAAACCTAATGCCCATTTAATTAATTCAATTTGAAATTACAGTCCTGCAATTCAGATTCAACCTGTAAAAAAATTGGACCTTTAAAAATAAATGTCACGTGATTTTTTTTTCGACCTGTAATTTTACAGTAAATGTCCTGCTCCTTTTTGTTACAGGATATTTGCCGTAATTTTACAGCGAATAATTTTTGCTGTGCAATGTACCTTCGATTCATGGTTCCCAAATAGCGATTTTTGCATTTAAAATGCTTGGATATGACTTTTAGTTAGTCGAATCACTTATGTTCTCCAACTTATTTCGAAGCTTAAGTTGATAGCAACGGTCTTATCATACAACCCAATTAGTATGAAAACATTTGTGCGTAGTTTTAAATGAAGTTTTAGGGAAAACATCAGCCCAAAAATACCTCTTTAATGAACATGTATTTTTCCAGCTTCCAACACTGGTGGTGTATTTCGATTGAAATTGCATGCCAAGAAAAGGAACAAAATAAGTTTTAAATTTTTATTCAAAACCTAAATAAATATTCACTCTTCAGTCTTTCTAGTATTTTTTGATTTTTTGCCGAGTTTAACTGTAAGCATGAGTATTTATTGCAAATTTTTCAAATGAATTTCCGCGTTTGAAAGCGCATGTGAATTTAACAGTTGCACTAGAAAGGTGAGTTCATCTGATTTTCATACGGTGTTTTCCAACATAATTTCCTCGGATGGAGATACAAAAAAATTAACTTCTTTATTAAAGTACTAACAATCAAAAAAATCGATATGCACAGATTTGAAACAAATTATTCTCTTCGCAATAAAAATATATTCAAAATTTTTAAGCTTAATTTGGACCTGAAAAACATGAAAAGACATGTTGGCATGCCAAGAAAAGGACCATGCCAAAATAAGGCTCACTTACCCTATTCGGAAGCTGCAGGACCGGGGTAACGAACAGTGTGGTAATCAAGTCTGAGAACGTGCTAAAGTAGGTCGCAGGAGAAGAAACCTGAAAAATATGGAACACTCGAGTCTCCGGTCTGTGGCTAAATTTTAGAAAATGTTTCAGTTATTTTTTTCGGTCCTATCCTAGCATCTCCCTGAAATGATGTTGATAAACAAGGGATTACTACTGGTGTTATTCCATGCGGATGTAAAACTTTGCCTCCCGGATTGTTGGCAGCTGGTATCAGTCGGGGTCAAAAGTGAGCATGCCTTTCCGAGATGAGGTGCCAAATGCATTCTCTAGGAGGCGGCTGGCAGATGATGATTCATGTTCGTAAATCCAATTTAATCTCATAACTCCCATGTTACGTGTAGTTCTTGTCATTTAGACTCCTGCTTTAGAGGTAGCTCAAGAGGCCAGAAAAGGACCGAAGCTGATAGGATATTTTTTTTTTATTTTATACATACATGGCTAGGACGTGCCTTTGAAGTGTTCCATGAACAAATGTCAATCACACAAGGTTGGAGGCAGATTTTTTTTTCTTATTTTGAATTGATTTTCAATTATACAAAATAGTTTGTCATTCTACATTTGTTTGGAAATCAATGTTTTTTAAAGGTTTCATTTAATACTTCGAAGGCTTCGACATCCAGAAAATATTTATTAAACCACAAGACCGATTTTAACTATTTTTATCCTGTTGAATTGCTTAAATTGAATTGTTTTATTTTGTTCTTTCGTTTAACCAAAAAATCTTGTAGTACAAAGATATGTACAGACTCTGACAGACTACAGATTACAGAGTGTCAATAAAGTTCCCGCAATTTTGAGAAATACTTCAACAACCTAGATTTTTTTATTGTATACTAGCTGACCCGGTGTGCATTGCTACACCTTGCAAAAATAAAAGTAATTTGTAAATTTGTAAATTTAGTTTTTTGTAAGCATTTTTTTTTTCAATCAAACCTCATCATGGATTAAAACCAACAACTTTGAAATGAGAGCTGCAGCTGGAGTTCCGAATCGCAATTCAAAGATGGTATATATTATTTACTGTAGCTTGATCTCTAAACTTGTTTTTAAGATCTGAAATTTGTACTCTGTTTTTGAAGCTTCATAATGACTCGAATAATGTCAATATTTATGGATTTCCCACCTTTTTTTTCCCAAAGTGGGAAGTTACGAACTTCCATAAAAACATTTGTCACATCTTTTTTTGAGTTATGGCAAATATCCGTACGCAAGAAACCCTCTTTTAAAATATGGTCCCTTCTTTGAAAAGCTCTTTATCTTAAATTTGCATGGGAGCTCCCCCATCTTTTCCAATTTTGTCCCCCACTGCTTGAAGAAGGTAGGCTGATTTACCTGGCTCGAGTTTACATAAATTTCTAATTGAAAGAAATAGATTCGCATATAGGAATTCATTGCATATTGTACTTTATGGAAATAGAATTTTGAAAACCGATCAATATCGTGAATCGGGACAGTTTTTTGAGTATATTTCTAAAATTTTGTATTATGAGCACTTCCAGCCCCTGAATAGCTTTAGATGATGTATTTTTTGGAGTAAAAAAAATAAGCGATCGAAATTTGAAAAAAAAAACGATGAAAAGGATTTTTGACAAACATTTTAAAACAGCTTTTTTCATCATCCTCGCCCTTCGAAGCAGTTTGAATATCTATCCTTTTTGCGCCAAAATTATGTTAAAAAAATGTTTCGCCATATGCGAAACTCGTGGACATGAAACATTATAGCTTGAAGTTTTTCCAAACAACACTTATCATGGTATGAAAATTATCGATTTTATACTGTGCAAATTTCTATTTTTAATGAATTTATTAAAGCAAAAAAATATCAGTTGCATCACTAAATAATTTCTTCGCGTTTTTATTTTCTTTTTAAAAGTTAAATATTCAAAAATGTTGGCAAAAACAAATTTCTAAGTTAACATTTGTCCCGTATATTGGGGCAAGTGTAAATGCAAAGCTTATTTTCAGATGCGTCAGAGTAATGGCTTCAAAATGGATTTAAAACGTATATCTGTTTGTTTGTTTTATCAAGTTTCATTGATATAACTGCAGTATTCCAGCAGTATAATTTTATGTTTCTTACTCCACTTTTAACGAATGCTGTTCAGAGCAAATAACCTGCATTTTCAAAAAAATTTAAGAATTTAAATATTCGCTTCAGTTTCAACATTCGGAATACCCCTTCTGGTCTTTCCAACATATTGAATCATTTTGAAGATGAATTTCTTAAAAGTTCGACGTTTGCCCTTGCCCCACCGTGTAAGTTGACAGGAGGAATTATTGTTTTTAACACTTTAAGGGTATACTAAAAATTTCTCATAACAATTTTGCTTCAGTTGAATATCAGTTCTAAAGTCTCACTTTTCAAAAAAGCAGCGGATCAAAAGTCTCTTTTATGCAGCCGTGTAACACAAAAACACTTTTCATGTTAAGTACATACTTGAATTGGTATGTAAGGAAAAAGTATGTAAATTCTTTACTTTCAGTATTTTTTTTTTCAATTATCCTCAAAGTGTCGCATCAGAACTAAAATGTTAATCTGGATCACATCTAGGCGTCGTTCATAACCATGTGCTGTACAAATGAGCTAGGAATCAATCAAGTAGAAAAAAATCACATCAAGGCTTCATATCACCACCCCTTGCATTGAAAATATGCTTGGTTGAGAAATACGCGCCAAAATATTACCACTGATCAGTATGCTATGCCATGGTTGCGACGTTGGCGCGCGACGCCTTGACTATGGAGACGAAAAACAAACCGCCCAGAGGAAAAAAAATCTCGAGAAAATGGATGTCATGACTTTAATTTGTGTCGAAAAACTACAAATTTTGTATGAGAGCCCCCCCTTCCTTAAGTCGGATGGGGTTTTAACTATTATAGAAACCATCCCCGGCCTCAAAAACCCTCAGATGCCAATTTTGACGATGATCGGTTCAGTAGTTTCCGAGTCTATAGGGAACAGACAGACAGACAAACATTCATTTTTATATATATAGATACAATCAAATTGAATCAGCCAAACAACTTATATCATTAATTGAAATTCTGGCTTGAATCGAAAAAAAGATCATCAAACCTTCCTTGGGCTCCTTCCTTAGACACCTGTTTTGCAGGACAGTTGTCCGGCATTCTCGCAACATGTCCTGCCTAGCGTATCCGGCCTTCTGGATACTGGGTTCGCCGTAGAGTCGCGCGAGCTCGTGGTTCATCCTTCCCCTTCACACTCCGTTCTCCTGTACGCCGCCAAAGATGGTTCTTAACACTCGTCACTCGAATACCCCGAGTGTACGCAGGTCCTCCTCGAGCAATATCCATGTCTCGTACCTGTAGAGAACAACCGGTCTTATGAGCGTCATATACAGGTTACACTTCGTGTGAGGGCTAAGTCTGCTCGACCGCAGTTGCTTGTGGAGTCCATAGTAGGCACGACTTCCGCTGATAATTTGCCGCGGATCTCACGGCTGGTGTCATTGTCTGCCGTCACCAGTGAGCCGAGATAGACAAAGTCTTCGACTATCTCCAGCTCGTCGCCGTCGACTGTGACCTTGTTATTGCTAGACAAGCGGGTTCAGTCGGTCTCGGATCCGCAGGCCAGCATGTACTTCGTTTTGGACGTATTAATCACCAACACAATCTTTCCTGCTTCGCGTTTCAATTTGCGGTAGATCTTCTCCACCGCCGCAGATGATCTGTCGACTATATCAATGTCATCGGCAAAGCAGATAAGTTGACTGGAACTGTTGAAAATCGTGCCCCGCATTTCGCCCACCGCTCGTCGAATAACACCTTTTAGCGCCACGTTGAACATCATGCAGGACATGCTTCCGAAAATCAATCATTTTCACTGAGCCATGCTTGACTACATTCAGAGCCAAAAAATCAAAGCAGTCAAATTTTCCTTCTTCAACCAAATCATACAAACAATCATGCATGACAACGACGCTTCTGTATTTGAAACACTTTTGCGATACATGATGAGGTAAAAAAGGACGCAGACTGTCAGCAACGAACGTCTCGATGCTGATTTCCTTCTCCTAACGAACGACTTTCAACCTTTAGGATCATAACTGATATGTATCAGTTCTGAGCGATCTATGTAGGCTATCAGATGATTTTTTATTTTTCGTTTTGCCTAGAAGGACAAAATTATGACTAGGTAACCGCAATGAACTGTCCAGCATGTGCTACAGCTTTTTTGAACATGTGGTCCTAGTATTTATTCGGATTTTTCCTTTTGAAACATTAATGATCGTCTATCAATAACGAGCATTATCAACAATGATGCGAGGATAGACGTTCGGGAATGATTGAGGGAGCGACGTTCAAAATGTATCACCAAGTATGTCGATCACCGTCGATTAGCCACGTGACGAATAGCAACGGTAGCCTCCGGTGGGGCATGGTATATCTTCTTGTATCAAGTTAGTGTTGATTTTCGACACATATTCAATGGGTACTTTTACCACGTGCGTATCACAGCACTCGGAGGTAGCATCATTCTAGCTAGAAACCATTCCTGATTGCTTTTCTTGAGCGATTTTCCGACCACTGATGCAGGATAGACCATCACCTTGTCGAAGCCCCCTGCGCGATTCGAATGAACTCGACAATTCACCCGAAATCCGCACACAGCACTGCGTTCCATCCATCGTCGCCTTGATCAGTCTGGTCAGCTTCCCGGAAAAGCCGTTCTCGTCCATGATTTTCCATAGCTCGTTACGGTCGATCGTGTCGTATGTGGCTTTGAAGTCGATGAATAGATCATGCGTAGGGACTTGGTGTTCACGGCATTTTTGGAGAATTTGCCGTAATGTGAATATCTGGTCCGTCGTTGACCGTCCCTCCATGAAGCAGGCATGATGACTTCCCACGAATCTGTTTGCTTGTGGCGTTAGGCGGCAGAAAAGGATTCGGGACAACACTTTGAAGGCGGCATTGAGGACAGTGATGGCTCGGTAGTTCTCACAGTGCAATTTGTCACCCTTCTTGTATATGGGGCATATAACCACCTCCTTCCACTCCTCTGATAGCTGTTCTATGTCCCAGATTCGGACTATCAACCGGCCAACTTGTCCGGGCCATTTTAATGAGTTCAGCTGCGATACCATCCTTCCCAGCCGACTTGTTTCAATTCACCTAGCGAATGGCTTCCTTAACTTCACTCACCGTTGGGAGTGGCTCCTCTACGTCGTTGGCTACGCCTGCGATGTACCTTCCCCCATCGTCTTGATCTCCTGCATGTGCGCAGTTCAGGTGTTCATCGAAGTGCTGCTTCCACCTTTTTGATCACCTCACGATTGTCCGTCCGTCAGGATGCCTCCGTCCATATCCCGGCACAATTTGGCTTGCGGCACAAAGCCTCCAGCTCCTCCTCCTTCAGACGGCGCTTTTTCTCCTGGAAAATTCGGACTCGCTGCCTCTTCCGCTGTCGGTAATTTTCCACATTTCGACGGGTGCCTCTTTGCACTACTGCCGCCCGCGTGGCATTCTCTTCGCCCATCACCCTCCTTCACTCCTCGTCGACCCAGCCGTTCCGTCGAGTTCGCTCCACATATCCGATGACGTTCTCCGCAGCACTGTTGATAGCTGTCTTGATGGTATCCCAACAGTCCTCGAGAGGGGCTTCGTCAAGCTCGCCCTCTACCGGCAGCGCTGCTTCGACCGATTGCGCGTAGTCTGCCGTGAACTCAGGTTGCTTCAGTCGTGCGAAATTTAACCGAGGCGGGCGCCAGTTTCGTGTGTTTTTCACTACGGAGAGTTGTGGGCGCATCTTCACCATCACCAGGTAATGGTCTGACTCGATGTTGGCGCCTCGACAGGATCTGACGTCGATGGTATCCGAGAAGTGCCGGCTGTCGATCAAAACGTGGTCGATCTGTGATTGCGTTTGGTACGGTGATCTCCAGGTGTATTTGTGTGGGAGGCGATGCTGGAAAAAGGTACTACGTACGGCCATTTGTTTGGAGGCGGTGAAATCGGTAAGTCTGAGGCCGTTTTCGTTGGTCAGCTGGTGCGCACTGAACCTTCCAATTGTCGGTATGAATTCCTCCTACTGGCTGACCTGAGTCTTTGTCGTCATCGGTACTTCCGAAGTAAGGGCTGTGCAGAATGAAAATCCAATAAAATATTTTTATTGTTTCGCTTGAATGTAGTGGTTATGCATCATTTTGCTTAGGAGCTCGAGTCTTTATGCCTGTAGTGCGGTTGCTAAATAGACAAGGGGTTTTTTCAACCTCTTCTATGGGTATATGAATAAAAAATGAGTCTCATTGGTCTTCTATTCAGCTTCCAGTGGCCTTTTAATTCAGCTTCCAAAAAATCGTAAAATGAGCAAACAATTCTCTCTCAATCTCAATTGCTCCCTTGGCATCGGTTCATATCACCTTCTCTTGTTTAGACATGGTTCCGCCATGATGCCACGCGCCGGATTCCAAACTCCACAATTTTCTCAATTGCTTCTTGCCGACATTTCCTACATAATATCGCATCAGAATGATCACTCAAGTACCAAATTAATTATTGAAAAAAAAACTTGCGCGGCTTGGGAATCGAATCCCGACCTTTATGGTGAGAATCGAACACGTAACCATAAGACCATGCCTAGAAGTTGTTCTAACTGAAACTCCGTTCGGCACATGTGCACACTCACATGGCGGTCGAACCATCCATAATTAACTGTATCGAAAAATGTAGTGCCTTCTCTATTGGGTACTACTTCTTCAATACAGTTAATTGATGCGGGACAAAGAATTTAGCATGTGGTCAAGCTTCTATTTCAAATGCTCTTCGCTCTTTTCACCACCTTAGAATTTTCTTCTGTTCTTCTATCCGTCTTTCATTTCAACTCTTTAACCCTCACCGATAAAGCCGCAAATTCATTTCATGAAACTAAAACTTGAAACGATGATATGATTTCGAAAGCACCTCAATGCACTTTTTGTGACTTAATAAATTCCGTTTTGAACACTTTTGTGCCCTTTATGTGAAGTCTCTTACAACGTACATACCAACTTTCTGCAATTTTCAAATTCATTTATGAGTACATAAAGTTCACTGAAGGGAATTGGGAATGTTTAAACTTGTTTAAATGTAGGAGAAACAGTTTAAGTCTTGTCATCAATTAACAGGGGATCGGTTTTAAATTTGATATGCGGTTAATTGAAAACGTGTGTGATATTTCACATTAATTTTGTATTAAACCTTCAGCTTTGAAAGTCCTCCAACTATGAAAAAAGTGATTTTAAAGCTTTTTTGAGTTGATTTGGAATATCACCCTCAGACCAATGGGATAAGATGAACTACAAAAGTCCTACATTTTGTGACAGTAAATGAATATTCAGAGCAAAAGTTGACAATCACGTAAATCATCTTGAAACAAGACCCAGCACTACAAAATTCACCTGATTTACGCTACAAAGGCTGTATCCGGATGGATAATAAACGGACCGTACGAAACCAAACATTCTCCCAACATTGTGCCTCCTGTAGGTTGAAGATGCCGTAAAACTCGTCAGTCACAATCCATCGTGGCCGTTAGGAAAACGTCCGGTGTCGGCATGGGCTTTCCGGGATCCCAGCGGGAATCCCTCGGAATAACATAACTTTGGACCGCTTCGCTTCGAAAAGTTGACATCGCAACAAGACCGACCGATGGGGCCTAGACCGGCCGGATAAAATACAGACTTTCAAACAGGGGCAGACCAGAATTTGGCACCACCCCCAGGGAGGCCTCGTTTGTGCAAAGGGCCCGAATTTCGGTCACCTTCTGCTGAATGGTAGATTGATTGTTGGGTCTATCATTCTCGCTCGTTCTCGTCTTGTTCGATAAATGTTGCCATAAACGAGCGGAATTTAGCTTCTGGGCTGCTGGCTGGCAAGTTGAGCTGGAATGTATCGCTATTTTTGCTGCTCCAAGCTCGTTTCACAGATTGTTTGGTTTGCTGATGGTCAGTTTTCATCAATGCATTGATAGTTGATTCACATAAGAAAGAAAAACACAGGAAATTACTCAATAACTAGTTACATAACCGTTGAATAATAATAATAATTATTTATTTTTTCGTCTATTGTTTTCGCTTTTGATTATTTAAAGAAAATGTGTATGATTTTCGCATAACTGATTCTGTTAGCATTATCTTGAAATATAAGGTTATTCTGTAACTAACAGGTTTCGACAAACCACTTCAAGTAGTTAAAAGACCCAGTAGAAGCATCGCCATATGGCCCTTAAGCAGCTATGATTACAACAGCTATGCGCGTCAAAAACGTCAGCTAAGGTTGGCATCAAAGATGAAAACCAGAACGTTGAGTCAAAGTTGGTCCTTGGCTCCCTTTCCCGATCAGCCGACCCATAGTACACTGAAAATAATTTACACTTAAAACACCTTAAAATGTAAGTTACCTCTCGAGTGAATTTTGCCCAATGGTTAGTTTTTGTGAATTCTGAATGACTTTGACTTGAGTGACCGGCCAAGAGAGTTTCGAGTGAGTGATGAAGTGAATTCCAAGTGGCCTGGTTAAGTGGGCGTTTATATCTTTCTGGAATAGAGATTTTTAGATGAAATGTCGGAATTTTCATTTAGATTTATTTTAGTAAATTGGAAACGATAATCTTTTAAATATTACAGTAAAAAAATTGAAAGAAAGGCATTGTTTTATATTCATTTATTAATGGATTAAAATAAAAGATTTGACATGGAAACAACCATTAACTTTCTTGCTCTCATGCTTGTCCAACACCTCGCAAACAGAACAGAGCAGAGAACGAATTACACTTTTATCATCTCGGTTTCCGAGTGCACTGCTCAGCCGATCAACGTTCACTTATCTTTTTGCCGAGTGCGCCCGATTGCGGTTGCTCTGACGGTCGGGTGGACGTCGCTCGCTCTAAAGAAAAGAGAAGGAGCTGGCTAGAAAATTGTGCTCTAGCGACGCTGCTGTGTCGCTCAGTGTATCAAGCCAGAAAGATTTCAATGCAGGAATGTTTTCTACTAAAAAGCCGCTATGCAGTGCGGAACAGTGCATCATTTGAAGACGTCGAATGTAGCTATTTTTGTACGTAGCCGGGCCGGGCACTTCCTGGCAAATTATTTGAAAAACATGGTGAAAACCAGGTAAATAATCTGAAATTCTCTATTCCATAAACCAAGCAATATCCGGCCAAATCTGAGGAAATTAAGGAAATTAAGGAAAAACGACTTACATTTTTTTTTGTCGCAACACATCAGCAGTGTCAAATTTATTTTTAAAGCATACGAAGGAAAGTTTTGGTTTGATATTTGATGAAATAAACTTTCACAAATCCAATTTTTGACAAACAATTTTAAACTGAATTCGATTTTCTTGTTCCATTTTCCAAATAATGTGGAAAAAAACTGGGCAAAATCAAAGTAGTTTTTTCACAATATCCGGGCATCGCCCAATTGCTGTATACTTAGGTTTATGTCCTTTTAATATCGTACGTGGGAAGCATTAATTTACAAAAGCATCAATTCGAAAAGTAACATTTACTAAAATTATCCAAAAATCTTTGCCTTTTAAACAAACCGTGAACATTACGCAAGAATCTAGGACAAATTTAAGTAATAAAACTTCGAAACTTTCACAAATAGTAAAATTTAGGATTTATCTTCCTTAACCGCTACGCTTTTGATATTTTTCGACCGAAGAAAGCTATCGTAGCTAATCATTTGTCCTGGTGCAGAACATCAATCTAGAGGAACTCGCTCAGGAATGAAAAGATAGGTGTTTTGGGCAAAGTTGTTAATTCGCATATTTTGATATAAAATTTATAGGCGAGAGATTTAAAAATAGCGCGATAGTAACAATAACTTTTAGTAGAGCATTTTTCAAGTATTTTTTTTTAATTCAACCGTATCTCCTTGGGTTAAGATTGTAGAACTTTGGTATGTTTAGCAAAGTTGTGTATTTTGTTGAGATAAATAACTTTGTAGAAGAAACTTAAGCTCTAAAATGCTAAACAAGAAAGTTATGATTTATATCTCGCTATTGGTGGACTTCTAAACTTTATATTTCATATCAAAATATGCGCTTTATTATACAGAGCAATGTTGTCGAAAACACCAGCATTCTATCTTAACTACCTTTGGCGTTATTAATTTAGTTCCGTTAGATTTATGTTCTGCATAGTAAATTCTGACGCACTTACAAACGTCGATCCAGACGCAACCGATGAAGACAAACCGAGTATTCTGTAAAGCTTCTCTTTCGCCCGAGTGCGAACGAATTTATCTGCACCGAAAACGCACTTCATCAGTTTGCTTGCTTATCTTGCCCACACTCGGGTGGACGCTTGGTCGCTCTGGAGGTAACGGAGCATTTTTTAAAGATTCTCTGTTTGGGCAGAGCACAGCGAAAAAAATACACGCTCTTACTCTGAACGGGCAAATCTGAGGAGCGATGCCAAGCATGCTTGCTCTTACAGAAAATTTTGGCTGCTGTTTTTTTAACGTTCAAACAGGTATTTATAATGTTTCGAGGCCTTTTTTGTATTAATGATATATTGGTACTTACTTTTATTGGTACAACATTTGAAAATTCCCAAAAAAATATCATCTGAAAACATTTCCGGCAACTGATGGTTAAAGAGAAGTAGGATGAGAAGTTAAAATTTAATATTTTTTGTGTACCCCATTTCCCCGAAAACGTTTGTTCAGAATGAGAAACCTTCCAAATTTTAATAACCAGAAGAACAATTTCCCAGATTTGTGCATCAATGGGCCAATTTTTTCACAGAATGAACCATTTCCCAGAAAAATTTTATTTTTTATTTTAATCTGGAACACCTATTTATTAGATTGTAAAATTTTGTTTTTATCATAGTTTATAGTTTCATAGTTTAATTTATAAGATTTTATATCAAGATAAGGCATTTGATGTGTGTTTTTTTTTAATGTTAATACAATCTGTTGATTTTGTTATTCAAAAACATGATTCACTAGCTCATTATTATTTGAATTGTTATTCATCTAAACCTATCACACGGGATCTTAAAAAAACGCGTATTTCTTATTCATTTTATTTCATTTCTTTTGGAGCTGAGCAGTATCAACTGAGATAACTGTACCTACAATATCCATCCGAAGCCAGAACGTATACGTTCTTATTCATAAAACTATTTCAGCTTGGAAAAGCCATAAACCCCCACAGGACCATCACTTATCGGTACACAAAAGGGAATACCCACGAATAGTTCAGAAAAGTGCGCAGGACTCAAGAGCATCGATGTTCACACGTTTCCACATTTTCTCACAGTCTCGAATGAAGGAAACATATGATAGGAGTAGAGAAGCTGCGGCAGCATTTTGTGATACACGACGCTATGAATTGACAGGCGTATGGCCATCATCAATTCAATTTTCCATTCTTCTGCCACTACTGCGTACTAGTCGGGTAATCCACTTTGCTACTTTTTCCTCCTTTCTGGAATTGGTCGTCTTCTGGCTTCTAGGAATAGCAAACCCGAAAGGACATCATGGGAGGACATTCCATTGGATTCGACTATTGGTAGGTAGTACACTGAATAGAGCCTCCCCTCTCTAATGGGTCTTTCTTTCAAGGGAAATTCTAATTTTCGGACTAGTTCATCATAATTGGATGGCACCATTTGTGCCCACTTAGCACCATTAGATGGGAAGGTGGAGCCGCTTCAATTGTAGTGAGCGATTTTTCTGAATCCTGAATCTGAAGTCCCGGAGGATAAAGAGTGATTAAAATAATCTCTGAATATACGTAGGTTTTTAGGTATCGTAGCAATGCCACCTATCAAAAATAAGTTATGGATATCTATGTAAAAATGGAATTCTGTCTGTCTGTTCCCTATAGACTCGGAAACTACTGAACCGATTTGCGAGAAAGGCTGGTGGGGTTGTTGGAGGGCGGGGAAGGTTCCTATTACGGTTTGAGACCCCTCGCCCTTATAGGAACAAACAAAAGACAAATATTTGCATAACTCGAGAACCGACCATGCAAATGGCACCAAATTTGGCATGGTAGGGTATTTGGGTACGAACAATGTTTCTATGATTATTTAAGACCCCTTGCTCTTTTCAGTGAGGAAATAGGTAGGGAGGAGGGGTCTCTCATACAATTTTTTACATAAATCGATAACTATTCAAGCAAATGGAACTTAATTTGGTGTGGGATGGTATAAGTGTTCGAAAAATGTATCAATCAATATTTTGCACCCATCCCTCTCTCCATTGGGGAGATAGGAAGAGGGGAGCGGGGTTTTCATAAAATTTTTAGTATAACTGCTGAACAAATCAAGCAAATGGAACCAAATTTTGCTTGGGAGGTTATTAGGACACGATATTTTTTTCCACTGAATCTTTGGTATCCTTCCCCCTTCCAGTAGGGAGATAGAATGAGGGAGAGGGGCTCCTCTACAATTTTTAATATTATTTAAAAAAAGAGATGTACCGAATAGTGGATTTCGGCGAACGGCCGGATCTTGACTTTTCAAATGTTCGGCCAAATATTCAGCGGACGAGGAAAAGGGGGGAAGGAGCTCCCATAAAACATTTTTGGCACAAATTGAGTATTTATAAATCAAAAGGGACCGTCTGTTATAAGAGAGGTTGTTTGCGTACGCATTATTTGAAACCTTCTCGGGAAAGACACAAGTTTTTTTTCATATTTAATTTGAATTATGTACTTCGAAAACTTATCAAACCAATCTCAACGCCAAATAAGGTATATGATAACATTTAGAAAATAACAATGTTTTTATGGTAGTTCGTGAGCTCCCCACACTTTGGAACTAGGAAATGATGGAGCTCTTGAGAAACAAATTTAAAAATTAAGTTTCACTAAATAAGATGAATTGATCTTTGCATTGAAATTCGAAAATCCAGTTTCAGATTTGATTATTAAACACTGAAATCCATTAAAAATAATATCTACAAAAAATCAAAATTTAAATAACTTAAACACAGGTTAAGGCACAATTTTCCCGTTTCTTTGGATAACGTGCCGCTATTAAGCCTACCCCTTTTCTGATGTAGGAGTTTTAGGGGTTTGAGATGGTTTCTAAAATACTTTCAAATCGCTCCAACCTAAAGAAGGGACAGCTCCCAAACAAAATTTAAAAGTAAACAAATAAAACAATTTTTGGAAACTACTGAGCCGATCAACGTAAAATTTGTTGTGTAACCTTTCTCAAGTCCGGTTTCTGTGATGCATTCAAACCCCTACGAATCCAAAGAAGAGGGGCTCCCATACAAAATTAACCAAAATTTGACACAATTTAAACAATTTTTGGAAACTACTGAACCGATCAACGTGAAATTTGGTGTGAAGCCGTTTTCAAGACCAGGAATGTTTTCTATAATACTTTCAAACCCCCTCGTTTTGACTAAATGAAATGATTGATCGAATTGACAAATCGTTTTTACAAAACCAGATGATATATGGACGACGCGTTAACTCATTTCCAAAAATCTGAAGGAGAAATTACTCCAATGTATAGAAAACAGATGTCTGCTTATGTGTAAATAGTTTTTGTACACATATTCGATGAAATATTTGATTAAATCAGTATTCTGCTTAATAGGCGCATATTGCTAGCTTCTACCCTAATACTTTTTTACAAATTAAAGAAAAATTGGAGAAAGGTAGACCTCTCATAACAAATAATAATCCATCAAATCCCATTGATCTTTCTACATGTTATTCGAAGATTTAGTGATTTAAAAAATGTTTTGGGATCTATATTTTTTTGAAACTATTTTTTTCTAAAATATATTTTCAAAAAAATCTTATTGATATACGAAAGCCACTCGCCACCAGAATGTTTAAGGCATTGATCGTGGGCAGACTTCTACAGGATTAACAGAATCCAACCAAACGCTATCCATGTTTTTCATATCGTTTAAAATAAATGTTAAACTTGATGAGTTGAATAAAGTTTAAAAATTGTTGTTTAATGCAAACATGTAAGAGATTTTGTCAATACGTTGGAGCAAGAAAGACATCTTTCCGAAACAAAGTCTTTTATAACATCAGGATCGATAGAAGAGGAGGTTTCTTGAAGTAAGTCATTTATTTATATAAGCGATAAAAAGATTTAAATTCCAATTCAATGAAACTGTAGTGAAACAGATGTTTTTTATGGCTGTTCTTTCTGAGGTTCCAGAAACCCGTTTTAACGAAAGAGTTATGTGGTCTGAGCTTTTTCACTTGAATAATTTTGAGGCAGTAGAGGCTGCAGACTTAAAAATTATGAACATTCTACTATATGGACTCATGATTTATGATTGGAAAACGGCTCATCTACAACGAAAACCATTCTTAAATGCTCTCCTCCTACATTACACAATGTTTTGGGTATAATTGACACAGTTTATAACGCAGTCCAAGATATCAACCCGAGAACCCTTTGGACATTATTTATTTTTTTTATTTACATAGTATTCCGTCTTACGACATAACTTGACGAACATAATTCCTAAAATTCACTCGCTCCATGGCAACCGTTCTCCAATTTCTCGGGCACCCCACGTTCGCCAGATCACGCTCCACTTGGTCTAACCACCTTGCTCGTTGCGCCCCTGCTCGTCTTGTTCCTACCGGATTCGTGGCGAACACCTGTTTTGCAGGACAGTCATCCGGCATTCTCGCAACATGTCCCGCCCAGCGTATCCGGCCAGCCTTAACCACCTTCTGGATACTGGGTTCGCCGTAGAGTCGCGCGAGCTCGTGGTTCATCCTTCGCCTCCACACTCCGTTCTCCTGTACGCCGCCAAAGATGGTTCTTAACACTCGTCGCTCGAATACTCCGAGTGTACGCAGGTACTCCTCGAGCAATATCCATGTCTCGTGCCCGTAGAGAACAACCGGTCTAATGAGCGTCATATATAGGTTACACTTCGTGCGAGGGCTAAGTCTTCTCGACCGCAGTTGCTTGTGGAGTCCATAGTAGGCACGACTTACGCTTATAATTCGCCTCCGGATCTCACGGCTGGTGTCATTGTCTGCGGTCACCAGTGAGCCGAGATATACAAAGTCTTCGACTATCTCCAGCTCGTCGCCGTCGATCGTGACCTTGTTATTACTGGACAAGCGGGTTCGGTCGGTCTCGGATCCGCAGACCAGCATGTACTTCGTCTTGGACGTATTAATCATCAACCCAATCCTTCCTGCTTCGCGTTTCAGTTTGCGGTAGATCTCCTCCACCGCCGCAGATGATCTGCCGACTATATCAATGTCATCGGCAAAGCAGATAAGTTGACTGGATCTGTTGAAAATCGTGCCCCGCATTTCGCCCACCGCTCGTCGAATAACACCTTCTAGCGCCACGTTGAACATCATGCAGGATAGACCATCACCTTGTCGAAGCCCCCTGCGCGATTCGAATGAACTCGACAATTCACCCGAAATCCGCACACAGCACTGCGTTCCATCCATCGTCGCCTTGATCAGTCTGATCAGCTTCCCGGAAAAGCCGTTCTCGTCCATGATTTTCCATAGCTCGTTACGGTCGATCGTGTCGTATGCGGCTTTGAAGTCGATGAATAGATGGTGCGTAGGGACTTGGTGTTCACGGCATTTTTGGAGGATTTGCCGTAATGTGAATATCTGGTCCGTCGTTGACCGTCCCTCCATAAAGCCGGCCTGATGATTTCCCACGAATCTGTTTGCTTGTGGCGTTAGGCGGCGGAGTAGGATTCGGGACAACACTTTGTAGGCGGCATTGAGGACAGTGATCGCTCGGTAGTTCTCACAGTCCAATGTGTCGCCCTTCTTGTAGATGGGGCATATTACCCCCTCCTTCCACTCCTCCGGTAGCTGTTCTATGTCCCAGATCCGGATTATCAACCGGTGTAGGCAATCGGCCAACCTGTCCGGGCCCATTTTGATGAGTTCAGCTGCGATGCCATCCTTCCCAGCCGACTTGTTTCTATTCAGCTGGCGAATGGCTTCCTTAACTTCACTCATCGTTGGGAGTGGCTCCTCTACGTCGTTGGCTACGCCGGCGATGTACCTTCCCCCACCGTCTTGATCTCCAGCATGTGCGCTGTTCAGGTGTTCATCGAAGTGCTGCTTCCACCTTTTCATCACCTCACGATTGTCCGTCAGGATACCCCCGTCCTTATCCCGGCACATTTCGGCTTGCGGCACGAAGCCTTTGCGGGATGCGTTGAGTTTCTGATAGAAATTTCGTGTTTCTTGGGAACGATGCAGCTGCTCCAGCTCCTCGAGCTCCTCCTCCTCCAGGCGGCGCTTTTTCTCCTGGAAAAGTCGGACTCGCTGCCTCTTCCGCTGTCGGTGATTTTCCACGTTTCGACGGGTGCCTCTCTGCACTACTGCCGCCTGCGCGGCATTCTCTTCGTCCATCACCCTCCTACACTCCTCGTCGAACCAGTCGTTCCGTCGAGATCGCTCCATGTAACCGATGACGTTCTCTGCAGCTTTGTTGATGGCTGTTTTGATGGTATCCCAACAGTCCTCGAGAGGGGCTTCGTCAAGCTCGCCCTCTGCCGGCAGCGCTGCTTCGACCGATTGCGCGTAGTCTGCCGCGACCTCAGGTTGCTTCAGTCGCGCGATATTTAACCGAGGCGGGCGCCGGTTTCGCGTGTTGTTCACTACGGAGAGTTTTGGGCGAATCTTCACCATCACCAGATAATGGTCCGACTCGATGTTGGCGCCCCGACAGGATCTGACGTCGATGATGTCCGAGAAGTGCCGGCTGTCGATCAAAACGTGGTCGATCTGTGATTGAGTTTGGTACGGTGATCTCCAGGTGTACTTGTGTGGGAGGCGGTGCTGGAAAAAGGTACTACGTACGGCCATTCGTTTGGAGGCGGCGAAATCAACAAGTCTGAGGCCGTTTTCGTTGGTCAGCTGGTGTGCACTGAACCTTCCAATTGTCGGTTTGAATTCCTCCTCCTGGCCGACCTGAGCATTGAAATCCCCGATGACGATCTTGATATCATGTTTTGGGCAACGGTCGTATTCACGCTCCAGCTGCGCGTAGAATTCGTCTTTGTCGTCACCGGTACTTCCGAGGTGAGGGCTGTGCACGTTGATGATGCTGATGTGCAAGGCCCGCAGCTAACCCCACTATCTCGCAGGAGGACCGTCGTGATGTTGCTGTTTTGGGTCCCGAACACCACCAGGACGCTGTTGCACTCCGCACGCCGCCCCTGACATGGAGAACAGACGCGTACGAAGCCCCCTAACTCAGTCTGCATGCGACCAAAGCATCCACCGGGGTTGGGTACCCGATCTCCGCTAAGGTTGCTCGCACCACCACGGGGAGGTATAGAATCGGAGTTGCAGACAAGAGGTGATATGACCACTACCCGAAGGTTGGGTGTATGGGGTCTCGAGTTGCACATTGTCTACTTCGCTCGCCCCCCTTTGGACATTAAGAAGCCAATTTCAGAAACCAAGCCAATTTGGATTCAGCGGTCGTAACTGTCATAAGTACTAAAGAATCGATAATTTTAAACACCGATGGAAATTTGTTGATACTCATAATGGCTAGAGAAATATTTTTTGAGTTTCTAGTTGATTCTATTTTTTTCAGGTTATGGATTTGTTTCAGGACGTCATTCAACGTTCTAAAGAATGTTTCCATTGGCTTGGATAAAAGTTGACCTGCCGAATTCAACGAAATTCCGAATTTTGTAAAGAAACGGGGCTTAGATTAAGCAGGTTTAGCGAGCAAACAAGTGAAACTATACATTTCGATTTTGGCTTGACTTGTGCTAACCTAAAGTTTCAGAATAGTCCTCAAAATATGAGGAACCACTAAGTCTACCGTGATTTATAGTAGTGAAAGATTTTTTTCTTGGAAGTTTCTAAAATCGTGTGGATTTTTTTTAACAAAAAAAAACTTATAAGAACTACATCTATCTGCTTTCAGAAGATAATTGAAAGAAAATTCACGTCAAGCCTATACTAAATTAAGTTTGATGAGTGTGTTTAAATGCATACCTGAAACAGTGAATGAATGTGGATAGAAAAAGTGCTTAAAATCAAAAAATTGCGAGAAAAAATATTTAAAAGAATCAAATAGCAATTTTGAACAATAAAAGATGAAAAAATGGAAGAAGGGTCACCGGCCAAATATTTAAAATTTTAGGTTTATCTCTTTCTCTTTTTCAAATTTAGTTAGAAGAAATGAAGATTAGAAATCTATCTATGTGCGCAATGAAAAAAAAAAAACAGTTTTATGCAAATTTTGCAGACTTTGGACAAAGCTCTGCTAAGATGGACCTAGAAGATTTTTTTTCTCTAATAACACGATTAAAAAAAAAATTAAAAACAACAATCGTGACCATTTTTGAATGACTCATATTTCTGATGTTGAATCAGGTTCTGTATCTAGAAATCCAATTCAAAAAATTTCTGAAGAAAAGTTTCTGATTTATGCACCAAAATTGAAATTTTGGGATAAAAAAGTACTAGTACTTGGATCTCAGATAGCATAACATAAATATGAAATCTTGTTTGTCTGTATGTATATTGAAGATGAATAAATTTTATATCGATCATTTTCTTTTCGTTTTTGCGTATGACTAATAGTATTTTTGATATATACGATCGAAAAAAAGTGGAAACGCATTTTTAAGGTTATTTTTACATTTATGGACGGTTTAAGACTCGATAGTAGTAATAAAAAACTGAGTCCTAATGGATCTTAAGTGACAATTTATAACAAAGATTTCATGTGGTTATTTATCAAAATCGATTGTAAATAAGTTGTAAATGTTATGGTTACTTAACTATAGCTGTGATCTTTGCATTTTTGAATAATTTTACGAGCCACAGAGTACAGAAGAATAATCATGCTTAGTAAAGGAAGAATAAAACATGAAAAATCCCACCCGCATCAAGGAGAGTGCCCATTTCCCGGCCATTCTAGCGTTCCCTTGAATTAAGAAATCTGACAATCCTTTTTTGCGGGAATTCTCGGGATCCCGGGAAAAAAAATTGAAAATGAAGATTTGATCACTCTACTGCATGCGAAACTATATCTTTATAGTATTTTTAAATTTATTACAAAACGTTTCAAATTTTCTTTCAGCAATTAAAAAACCCAAGACCAAAAACTAACTATTTTAACCGACAAACTTGACTGATTATTGCCGTAAAAATTTGAAATAACTGAGAAAGATTCTTCACTATCGATTCATTAAATCTCGTAAATTTTTAAACAACTTCCTTTTGTTCAAAATATTTCATTTCTTTGCCGATGATCTTGCTACTGCACAGTTTGCTTAACGTAAGTTCTAAACAACGAGTGTTGAAAAATAAAACATATTCAGGTTCTTTTGGTAACGTTTTTTATTTGAATTGTTTATACATTCTTTGTCGTTTTCGCTTTAACACTAAGTTTTCAAACGAAAACAAATTTTTTATCAAATTCACTTTTATAAATTAAAAAAATGTTTAAGTTTAAGCCATATATCAAGGTAGAATTTTCTTTTTCCTTCCTTCAGCAATTTAGCAATTTTTATTGACTTCTGGAATTTCCGGGAGCCTTTGAGAGCTTTTGAGATATTTTGCTCGGAAGAAGCAAAAAATACTGGTCATTCATTGATAACTTTTTTCTGCAATGGCCAATTGTTTTTTTTCTCTTAAAGCCTTAAACAAGAAATATAACGATTAAAGTTACACACTAAAGATACTTCAGTTCAAATCGATTGTATTTTGAAATCGCATCCTCTTCTAATACGCAATGCATCCTTTAGAATTTGAAACAAAAACTTTAACATTTCGAGTCTGAAAAAGTCGATAAAAATATTTTTTTTTAAATGCGCATTTCACCGATTTTTTTATCATAAATTCACTAATATCAACGACACTGTTAATCGTATGAAACAATGAAATCTATATGATTGATTGCAAATTTATTTACGTTTGATATTAAAAAAAACAGACTTCAAAATGTTGTTATGAAATCTGATATTTGTAGATCTAAGAAAAAAATCCTTTTTTTCATTTCCTTCATTTCCATTATCCTCATTTCAAATTTCTTATTGGGAGCATAATTCAAATGCTGTTTTAATGAGTTGCAAAAAAGTGGCTTCCTAGCAAATGATGTGATTAACTCATCCGTTATTGCTTCAGTAAACCAGTTCAGATTTTCTGATTACTAAACAAACTTAAGGCCAACCTCAACTGAAATTAGAACTCAATGTCAGCAATTCAAAATCATTAATAGGTCCCTTTTAATCAGAATTAAGAAATAAATTATTCAAAATTTAAACTCCATGCTTTATAATTTTGTTCTTTTCATCAACTCGATATTAAATCTTGGAAGATGCTCCATCCTGTGGAAAATAAAGCAAAGGAATAACTAGAAAGTCCGTCAGACCACCTCCACGCTCTATATCAGCGAGAGTGGTTTATGCAGAAATGCTTCCACTGGAAATAAAGCGCTCCGATGGAATTCCATGAAAAACCTACCTTTCCTCGGGGGTGTTTTCGTACGTACCTTGAATAACGCTCTCGAGAAAAACACTTGGAACGAGACTGGCTGACTGGCTGGATGGTCGGGCAACTTACTGTGGGGGAGAAATTGTGTAAATATTTTTATTGACTTTATCATTCAACCGCGATGGTGTCGCGAAAGAATGTTTTTACGCACCCTTTGGAATGAAAGCTAATTTTTTTTTTCATCTGAACGATGAAGCCTAAAAGATACACCTGAGTTCCTTTATTTGCCGCAATGTGCAATTATTAACTGAAGCGATGTGCATTGAAAGAATGTAAAAAAAAACATTTAAATATTTAACGATATTGCAATTTCCTATCATATTTTCGTACAATTTTATGTCTCCAACAACAAAACATATTTTCACTCGTAGAAAAGACTTTTTGCATTCGGAAAAAGTAATTTCTCTTCTTGTTTTACAGTAGAAAAATAAAGAAAAAGTTCAAATTATAAAGTATAGATATCGAAAATCTAACCAGTTTGGTGAATGAATAAAACAATACATCTCATAAACGACCTTGTTAGCTTTAAATGTTCACATAAAATATCACGAAAACAATTCTTAACGAACATAACGTAAATTTAGGTTTGCTGACGTATTGCGAAATAAATTGCCCTCATTTGCAGTCTTGTCTCGTCATATCTTACCGTTTTTTTTTTGTTCAAACATCTGAGAAGGTATTAGGCATTTGGAATTGGACATGATACTTTCAGACCGTGCTTCTGGAGGTACCCAATTGGCGTTCGTCCGTAAAGTTTGTTAAAAATTTATTGGCTTCCTTTTCAAACACCCGCAATCAACCTGGGACCGCATTCTTCTCGGCGCAACGTCCTGAAACATCCCGGAAGCGGGAGAAGAAAAAAAAAAGAAACATGAGAAACTAAATCAGCGAGGGAAAATTCCGAGTCTGCAAAATTGTGACGACGACGACACGACTGAAAACGGTTTTGCGGCCGATACTAAATGGAGTAAAACTTTGAACGGTCCTTTTGGCAGGAGACTGGCGCGTATAAAAATAACCATATACCGCAGCTCATAACTGCCAGCATATCTAGTTGAAACGGTGAAACAACTTATGTATGATAAATAAGATGTGTTGGAAAAGTGTGTTCAAAAAAGTATTCATGTAGGAAGGTTTGCAAATTTAGTACTCACAAGCAATGGTATTACCATATTGGTATTTTTCACAATGATATTGCTTTTTTTTCACAGCACAAATCGGCTTCGATGTCCCTTCACTACGATGAGGCGAAATACACACCCAAAATTCAAAAATTAGGTTGACCGCGAACAGGCAGATTGTTTGCCGGCCTGACGTGTGAAGATGAAAAAAGGAAGGAGGAGAAGAAAATTTTCTGACAACTTTGGGATTTTTCCTTGGAACAATAATTTTTGCCATAACGGGACAGTCTGTAGAATTCGAGGAATGATTACCTGCGCAATTCGCAAATTTGACAAATTATGTATGTGGTTTATCACCACCAAAAAGTCATTTAGATTTGTCATGATCGAATGAGCCGCAAAGCGTGCATCTGGCATTCATTCTTCAATTTTTAGTGGTGGTAAGAGGTGTAAAAATTTGTTTCAATCGGAGCAAAGCCATTAAGATTTTTAACAGCTCAAAATACAATTAACGAAAGTATTGTGATTAGTTTTGGCCACTGTTTGTCAAAGCTCAGTATGTCAAATGAACATTATTTTTTCACCGCAGTGGTGGCTTTTGGTTGTAGTTTATACTGGATTGTTACAACATTTATGTTATTTACCTACACTGATGAACGAAAGTATTCAACTCACGCTAACTCATCGCATTTATTGGAGTTTACACAGTAACTCTAACTAGTTTGTGATAATTGCACATTTGTATATGTCAATAGATTCTGGGAAATGTTTTCTATCTAAAGGAATGAAAAGTCCTATACTCAACAAAAGGAGATAATATGTTAAAGCTATGAAAATTACAACAGAACACTGAAAGTGTCAAATACTGCTCAGAGTATGTTTATTGGATATTTTGGAAATTAGCGTTCACTAGAGCTGGATAATGGATCAAAATTCCAAGAATCATTACTAAGGATGACGATATGGCTAGGTTTTTATTTTGATTGGCATCATCATTTATGTTACAAAGCAATTTTTTTTGCAAGGCTTCAACTAAAACTAGTTCAATTCATTGAGATGCAAATAAATCTTAGGTGGTTTTGTATTGCTTATGATATTTGATTTTTTTAAACCTTCATTGATTCTGGTTTATCATGTTTAAATCGTACCTAGTTCAGTATTAAGGGCGAACACGAAATTGTTGCGACACATTCAAAAGGGCATAACTTTTTTTACCATTGGGTAAAAATCAATCAAATTTTGCACAGTTTCTCATTGATGTGTATAGTTTACATGCTGTCAAACTCGAAGTCGTGTTTTTCGATTCAACAAAAATGGAGGTGAACCAACGCAAGTCGAGAAAACATTTTTTTTCCAAACACCTGGAATTTTCTGACCTGTCGCACCGGCAGTTGGGAAAAATAATGAACATTCACCATTCAACCGTCTCCAGAGTGTTGAAGCGGTTCCAGGAGCGGTTGAACCACGGCAAAGAAGCTGGAAGAAAACCGGAACCGGAGAACAAAAAGACGGAGGGAAAGGTGAAGCGGATGATTAAAGCAAATCCCAACATCTCAAGCCATGATTTGGCTAAAAAGATCGGCATGTCGCAGAGCTACCCGCATAGATAAGGATTGTAACCAAACGATTTCTTAAATAGTCAAACGACGATTTGATGAGGCGTAAAAAAACTTTTAGCAAACGATTATAGAAACTGTAAAATACATTGGTTGAAACGTGAATTCCCATTTGATTGTATTTTGAATATGTCGTTAAGTTATGTAATTGTTAAAAAACTGTTAAAGCACTTATATGGATTAACGGTTCATCAAACAGTTGAGACAACGTCCAAAAATCGCTCATGTAAACATATTTTGCTCTTCAAACAGTAATTGTTAAAGTAATTCTTGAAGTACGCTGTTAAAGAGACATTTACGGTTGAAGTCGTGAAATGATTTGTCGTAACGTTCTCCAATGCTATGCGTACTTTATTTGGTATCGTTCGTGAATAGCAGGCATTTTCGGATTGAAAGAACCAATAATTTTTGGATATTTATGTTTTGTTCACTAAATCGTATTCTAAATTCATACCTTTAATATTTTAAATGGAAGCTTCACATGTTTAAAAAATTGTATCCTCCATCCAGTTCTAAAAGCTCTTACGGCTTTTCGACTACTCCTAAAGATGTGGTAGCAGCTACATATAGATACACCTGGAAGAAACAAAAAAATAAGATAAGTTCTCAATATTCTGTAACTTTTCTCATTTCTGTTTTGCTACCTGGCCTTGTATAGGAGGCGGAATAGCTGCGCTGCTGCTAACTGTGTACGTTTCAAAATTGGGTGATGAAAACGTAAACAAACGAATAGAAATTTACACAATTTAATTTGTAATCATTTTGCACTTAACAAACCATATTAGTATCAGTGTTATATACCATCGTTTTCCTCTATTTTCGCTTATGTTTTAGGCTTCAAGCTGGGGATAGAAAAGTTGCTTAGTCCTTGTAAAATCAAGAAGGAAATTCATGAAAATTTGAAGTCGTTAAAAGTAAGTATTTTGCTGTTCATTAATTTGTGTTAAAAAGTGCCTAAAATCATTAAATAAAATGAATGAAGTTTCTAAATATCTGTGAGTTGACGTGTTTGTTGAAAACTGATTGATTTTTTTTAGAAAAATAGCTGTTTCAATACCCGTGTAAAATGTCATGTGAGAGCACTATAAACCGGACGACATGCATTGTACCCACTCGCAAAAAGCGACGTGATCATGGAATCTCGTTCCATTCGTTTCCAGGGGAGAAAGACAAAAGAAGATCTATCTGGATCAAGTCACTGCGCCTGATCTATGAACCATCGGCAACGTCAAGAGTTTGCAGTGAACATTTTAGCATCAAGCAATTTATAAGTCCCAGTAATAATTAAAATTGTATTCAATTTTAAATCTGTGCAAGAACTGATAGATAATAATTTAATTTTTTTTTAGCCACTGCCAGAATAAGCGATAGAATGGTGCTGAGAAAATCTGCTGTACCGGATGCAAATCTTCCCCGCACAGATCGTGAAAAACAGCAAGAAAAACTAGCTTCTCAACGAGCAAAACGTGTTGAGAATCGGAATGCTAGGTCTGCGAAACGCAGAGCCTTAGCAGATATTTCAAACATTTCTGCTTCTTACGACTGTCATGAACCGGCTTCAGTCCCAGAAAAAGTAGATAGTGGAGTCCAAGTCGATACTACGGATTTGAACAGAATATTTCTTGGTCGGCGGAGGCAATGCGCCATAAAATTCAACACGGAAGCCGAGCTATGTTCCTGGACCGGATTGTCATCATTTTCAATGCTGGAAAACCTAGAGTTGGCTATTCAGCGCCTTGCTGCTTTTAAAACCCGTGCCAAGTCTACCGTTACGTTAAAAGACGAGATATTAATAGTTTTGGTTAAAATGAAAACAAATTTAACCTTCTCGTGTGTGGCAAATTTATTTAATCTACATTCAAAAACCATATCAACTGCTTTTTACAGGTCCATACGAATTTTGGCAGCAGTCTGTTCAGCGTTGATACCATGGCCAACCGAGGAACAAATTCAACGGAACAGACCACTCTGTTTTGAGCAGTTTAGTGATGTGGTCATCGTTCTTGACTGCACTGAGATCCCTATCCAAAAACCAAAATGTCTCCACTGTCGAATTACATGTTACTCCCATTACAAAGGCGGAGAAACTGCCAAATATTTAGTAGGTGTAACGCCAGGCGGCACTATCTGCTTTATAAGTCACGGTTATGGAGGAAAGGTTTCTGATAAGCAAACAGTAAATCAAGAGAAAGTGCTAGATCGTTTGCATCCAGCAGACGCCGTTATGACTGACAAAGGATTTCGGATTGACGCGGAATGTGCAGCAAGAGGCATCAAATTAGTCCGTCCACCATATCTGCGTTCTCCACAAAACCAACTTAGCAGAACCGAAGCTTTTGAAAACATGTCCATTGCTGCTGCTCGGGTTCACGTTGAACGTGCAATACAACGCATCAAAATTTTTAACATTTTAACCGTTAAAGTAGATGTTAATATTCTTGGAGTTTTAGATGACATAATGACTATTGCATGTGGTATTGTCAATGTTTCACAACCAATATTAACAAATGATCGTTTCTAGTATTAAAATAAAACTTTCATTGAAACTAGTATTAGTAATTAGAAAGCTTTTGGTTGCATCAAGATGAGAGAAAAATTTCAATGATAATGTTAACTTTCTGACATTTTACAGAGAATATTTCGACAATTGGATATTTTTAAATTGATATTGTTCAACATGAATAAGGAGAGAATTAAAGGCTGCAAATTTGCCCTATTTTTAAAATATATAAAAACTTTTCTACATTATAAGATTAAAATGTTCATTTATGTACTTATTTCATAAACTCAATTCTTCAAAAGATATAAATATTTCAAAAATACATTAAAATAAACTTCTTTTAATACTATCAATAAATTATTCACATAAGCCTCATCAAATGCAATAGGTATGACAAAACAATCGTCATCTTTTTCAGAATATATCACTAATTCTGCCTTGTCACAATTCATGATGAACATGTTAAGCTGTATCTGAGCAAAATATTGATGATTTGTTTTCAATTCCATGTTTTTGTTCAAGAAAGTATTATTTTTCACTATGTTGTCAATACTTTCACTGGCTCCGGTAAGAGGACATTTAATTTCGATAATTTTTTGCTCTTCAATCACCAATCCGTCTGGCGAACGTCCTAGCCATGGGACATTCGGAGCAACTACCAAACCAAAGGTTGTTACAGTTTTTTTGTATTTTCGCATATAGCAATCTCTCGCCAAAGCTTCGCAACGAATACCGTGTAATATAGCGGGCGAAGTAATGTTGTCTGGAATCACGATTTTGGAAATTTTTCGACGCCAATCTTTTATCTTTGAGGACGCTGTTATGTAATAGGTGTATAAACCATATGCTAGCGAAGCTGTAATTCGGAAACTCCTTTCTTTTTTCCAGCATTCGTTATCTTGGCCTATAGTTTTCAAACAAATCTCGGTTGCTTCAGATGCTGAGATACACACATTCAACTGATAATATACTTCCAGGTCGCGAAGAAGTGGTCCGTAGATGTGCTTGTAGCTGTAATCATATTTTTCAGTAAATAAGTCATGAAGGTAACATTTGATCGTCTCAATATGCGACTTAGACGTCAATGGAAATGAAAAAATATGTTCATCATTTGTTTGTGACTCCGCGAAATCTTCGGCTAACGGTTGGGTAATTAAGTTGGGAGTGTTATCACTGTCATTTGCAGTCAAAGTTATCCAAGGCCTGCCGTTGATTTCATAGCCCAAGGAACTTTCTGGAAATGCTGCAAAATAATCTTAGTTAGAATTTTTTTCTTGATTTTGAATTCTCATTTATCAACCTTTCCCGAAAAGCTCAAACACTTCTTCACGCTCAAACTGGTCTATCAGTGGTTTCGGAAAGTTTTCAGCTGTCTCGTTTCCTTGAATTTTCTGCTTAACTTAGCAGAGTTCCGTAAGCTTTGTAGGCTTATATTTTTCGGACGCTAGACGAGCTGCGATTCTGCCCCATTTTTGTTGCAGGTCAGTCGCCGACAAAACCGAAAGCTCAGGATTCCTATAAGAAATAAAATTATTTTATCAAGTCAAGAAACTTGGATAGAAGAAAATCATTCAAAGCAGGAAAATTTTCACGTACCTCAATATGTGAAATAAGGTGGCCATCATATGCTTACACCTTCCTTGGCCAGCTTTGCAGGAGCATTTGAAACTCCAACTTACAAATTCGAACCTTGTTCGGATCCTTATTTCATGTAACTTTGTTCCAGGAGATGAAGAAGAAAGGCATGAACCGAAAATGCCAAACCCGTCCGGATGTACTTCCTCGATCCCAACCATGACCAAATGACCAGCTTTAAGCACCCTTTCTCCTTCTTCTACGATTCTTTTTCCACCATCAGCAAAAGACAGGACATCAGCGAAGTCTAATGCTATCGTCTCACTGTGCACATCTACGTCCTAAAACAACAAAAAGTGCTCATTTAAAAGGTATTTTTTATCAGCAATAATAAATTTGTAATTTTCAATCTCTAGTATGGTTAAGTTAAATTATTCTTGGTGCTTCTTTTGATCGAAACGGATTTCCAATATCTTGTGTTTAAATGAGAAATCACTATTTTAAAATTGTAGTTTTTACCAGTTCAAATTTCTCACCATCTTTAATAAACGCGTTAAAGCTGGATAAAAACGCAAATCGTGCAAATTAATGACGCACATCATAAAACACATTATTAACAACGTTATCTCACTTACCACTTTTCCCAAATACACTCAATATAGGCAGAAAATATTTTTTCAAAATTCACTTTTTTTCGAAGCAGTTTGTTTACATCCGTCTTCACCCAAAATCGCTGTCAGATTTTGTGCTTCCATAGCCTATTGTTGATTTTTTTTGCAAAAACTCAATCCACCTACCTGTTACAAACAGCAATCCGATGTTTCCATGGATGCCTTGGTGGTGAAATTTCTCCGGGCATCGCCGCTGCCTTTGCCGGAAGTTTTGATGCTTTTATGAGCCTCCTGGCTCCGTAGTTAAGGTGTCCGCTGCTGAAATGCTGGAAAAGGGAAACTGGGGTTCCGTTTAACCTTCGGAACGTCCTTGGTATATAGTCCGATCCTTTTTTGTTACGATCCGGCCGGCGAGATGCGAAAAAAAAGCAACGCAACAAAAGAAAAACAAAACGCGAACGACTTCAAACCGTCAGTGGTGCCAAATATGAGGATTTTTCATAGCTTAGACTTTTTTATTCCTTTGTGTTAAATAAAAATTTCAATACGGTTTAAGAAAAAAAAAATCTGATATTAGAAATCATGCTGAAAAATGCTCAGTTTGACAAGTAATTACTCGGTTGGAATTAAACTGACACTAAATTCCAATCACAACGGCACTTTTTGGCTAGAGAAAAAGCATAAAAAGTGAGAAAAACAAAATTGTCAAATACATGTTAACATTAACATTTGGCTCCTCTGACCTTCTTTTCGGTCATTTTTGACGTGGAGTTTGACATAAGGATGAATGCTGCGGGTAACCGTTGCTGATCATTTTTACGATTCGTGATAAAATTAATTAATCGTTCATACCATTGATTCACCCTTTCAGATACCATCACATTTTCACATGAACGTTCTTGTTCCGTTCTTATCATTACCGAAGTAAAGTTGAATATAATAGCTACATTTATAGAGACAATCACTTTTTGTGGAGCAGTAGATGTATTGTATAGACTGTTTGAGATACAGTTTTTAAGTATGCGGGTACTCCCAAATGCAAGGTTAGAGAAATACAAGGTAGAGAACTTCCCAAATCGCAATGAGTGCCTACAATCGACGGCTAAAACTCGGGCACAGAAGCTCTACGAGAAAATGCTGACCATGGGTGGCAAAACTCCTCAGATCGGCTTGTCCAGTGAAAGAGAGTGCAATTTTTTTCGTCTGCTCCCCCAATCGGTGTGGGGAGAGATAAATTGCACTGAAATGAAGAGTGAGATTGTCAACACATAAGAGTGAGCGAGAGCATTCATATCCGCTAATGAAGAGAATTCTCTTCTCCGGAAAAATCTGTTGCGCAATGTGCTGAGGAGAATTCGAGAGCTAACTCAGTTTATTCTTGGTACCGTAAACTGGGGGAACTTTGATCACTTTTTTCATTCATTTTAGAATATTTTGAAAAACGTTGCTTTTTCGTAATACCTGAAAGCTTTAAAACCCTTACTGAGGTGAGGAGTTCTAAACATGATCATGGATTGCAGTAAATTCAAACGATATTTGTGGTCATAATTAAATGTTTGTTACAAAACCAGATTTCAAGTTTCGGGGTAACTTTGATCACTATGGTTTTTACGTATCTCAACGTCTTCAAATTTATTGTTTTGATGCTTAATGGCACAGACGGCTCAAAACATCAATAACAGTAATTTCATGTTTGGACTCAATTGAATTTTTAAACGTTTTCTTTCAAAAATAAATATACTCGAAAGATGGACAATGTTGCTGCATACATTTAGGGGCAAAAATTATTTACATTTCTCAATATTTTTTGGTCTCGAAAACAAATAAAATTTTACCTTCATGCAATTCCCTAAGTCCTCGTACTGTTCCCACGTTCTTTTTTTCTTCAAATTTTACTATTTGATAGGGTTTTTAGCCATTTTTCCTATACAGGCTTTTTCATGGAAAATTACCGTTTTTTTCAATATCCAAAAACTATCACCAAATGACCATAAAAATAACACTTAAACTTAACCTAAACCAAGAAAAATAGTTGAACTTTAACATAAAACAACCCTTTTGCCCCTAAATGCTTGAATTTGATCAGAAGAGATGTTTGTTTGTGAGCCTTCAAAAAATCAGATATTTTAAGATTTTAAAATTATATGTTAAGTAATATAAAAAATCTCCTAATAAAAACCAAATTTAGCTTATTTGTAACTCAATTTACAGGCTTTCAAACGTAGTTAACAGTTTTCAGATATTTTAACTTTATACTTAGTAAATGATGATTATCTGCAAAAATTCCATGTCGATCAAAGTTACCCCGCTGATCAAAGTTCCCCCAGTTTACGGTACGTTCACGAGAAAAGATGCTACTTTCCGAATCAAAGCTCCCAGCGGTGTACTGATTTTCTAGAAGCCGTCCTGATCTTAATTGCAATTGATTTTGCAATAAAAACAGTTTAACCTCTTAAACCAATGGTAATCTTCGGTTCAGATGATATTTGAACGGTGTTTTTCGGTATAAACTAAAAGCCACCTAACTTCATATCTCTTCTGCTGCATAAATTAAGGCGTATATTGCACCGCTTTTTCGCCTTAATTTATGCAATCTAAGAAGAGCTGTATTTCATTTCCACCAATCTACTGGGGTCCTGAAAAATCCTGGTTTTTGTTCTTCGCGGTGTCCTAATTTTATGATGAAACCACCTGTCACCTCTTCTTCGAACACTACCTTTTGCAAAAAAAAAAATTCAATACAGCTAAAAGCAGTAGGCATGGTAGCGGAGTAGAAATTCTTTATTTTTTCTACGTTGTGTGGTGGGAGTCTAAATAATAATTTCCTTCTTTACTCTGAAGTGTATGACTGAAATACAGGGCGCTCTTTTTTTTAGAATTTTTCTTTCTCCCACTCGGCTGCAAATGCTCTCACACTTGCCGTCCGAGTCACTTTCAGCTCGTGTAAACTCGGATAACGAGTGGAGCACGATCAGCGAAAGAGGATTACACTCGGAAGCCGAACTGAAAACAGTGTTGTTTTTTCCCGGCTCTTTGTTGTTTGAGAAGAGCCGACCAACCCTGATGCTGACAAAATATGGCTGCTGTGTGATGGACGACGAAACGCCGACGAAAGCCGATTTTAAGCTAATTCCGGGGTTGGAGTTTTTCTCCGGCAAGAGCAAGTTAGATGTGGACGACAAATTTAAGAAGAAGAAAATGTCGAAGTTCGCCTCCAAATACTTCGTTAGGCAGGCCATTTGTCTTGCGGACTGAAGAGTGAGCCTTTCGTGACAAAGGGCACAGTAAATGGCGAGATCTTCAAATCTGAGTGCCTCGAGAAGCGCCTTTTTCCGTTCTTGCAGCAGCACGACGAAGCTCCGCTATTTAGACCAGATTTGGCATCAAGCCACTATTCTAGAATTGTCCTGAAGTGGTTTAAGGCCAATTCTGTCCATTTTGTTCCAAAGGACATGAACCTGTTAAACCGTCCGGAACTGTGGCCGGAAGAGCAGTTATGAGCAATAATATAGCGGGAACGTCGGAAGAGCGAGAAGACAATCAAAGACGAGAAGAAAATGTTAAGAAAATGGAAACAAAACCGAAAAACTGGTACCGGATGACACTGTAAAGATTTTGATGGAGGACATCGAGCGATAATGCGTTCAATTTTGCACTCATGGCTGCATTGACTAATTTTTCTTTTGATTTTTGTAGAAAATGTACGTATAAAAGTACCCTGAAATTTTGTTTTGATTCTTATCATTATTAGAAAATTTGCTTAACATTTTCGGTGTCGGTGGTTATTTAAACTTATTTTACCTTATTATATCTTGGTTTATTATGTTGATAAAGAAATTAAAATTCTTTCTGTGAATCATTTTACCCACTATCTATATTGAGGGATTTCATGGGTTTTTTTTTCAGTCATTTACAGCATTCAAAAGCTAAGCGAACAACGATTATCAACTTTAACTCGTAAGGCTTTTTACAAATCAAAAAATTTTCAAACTTTGAATATCGAATACTGATTTTGATACTGATAAACTTATTCTGAAGAACCAAGACCGCGTGAAGAATATTGCAACAAAAAACCACATCGAAAAAGACCTCAGTGTAATAGTTGTGCAAATTAACCCTCAAACTGCTAGTTTTTTTTTCAAAACCTGTAATATGAATTAGGTTTTTCTCCTCAGCGTGTTTATACTGAGTAGTTGCATTTCTGCCGCAACATTTGATGATGGCGCTTTTTGATTTTGTCTGTCGATTTCCGTTAGAGTTCCCAATCTTGTAATGGATTTTTTTTTCTTATAGTGTCATAGGTAAAAAATTGATGGTTTTATTATTGAAATAATTTTTTTTTTTTTTTTGAAAATCATTAAAAGATTCCGCCAATATACGAGCAGTTCCCCTTCGACCGATCTGAATAGAAATCTTCACATCCTTGACGGAAGTGACGATTTCTTTCCGAAAGGCAATGAAGTCTGAAATCGTGACCGTAATTGGTGGAACCTTTTCATTTTTAAGAGCATAAGAAGTAGAAAGTTTCTTAGTACTCTTATAAGAATTAAATATGAATATTTCCTTATCACCGATATTATGAAGGACATTGAATGAATAGGAAATTTCAACTTTTTTGCCGATGGACCTGAATTAGGTTCGGCAATCCGTTTTCTTCCGGCTTTCACGCCGGCCGATTACTTTCCCATGCTGGAAAGAAAAGAGAAAAATATGAATAAAAGAAAATGGAAATAATTTTAGCACTGAAAAGTGCTGATTGAAAAACACGTAAGAATAAAAAAAAATAATGCAAAATGTTCCTGCAGGTGAACAGCAACGATACGATGCTCCGGCGTACGTGTTGACGGCTCAACGGTACAGATGGAAGTTAAAAACTCAAAATCGATCATTTTTGCGCTTATACCCCTTTGACTATGAGGGCCTCAGGAAATAATATTTATATATCAACGAGAACTGACTTCAATCAAGTAAACAAAACTGTGTATAACTTAGTTTTTGAGCTTCAAACACATGATATAAACTGTTTAAACATAAGTGCTGTCCTATTGAATACCTGACCCATAAAAATTTCACTCAATTACGATTAACGAGCGAATACTGTATCTGTATTATTCATTCATTTGGGTTCTTTGCCGGTAGCTGAATATTTTTAGAATGTGTTAATCTAAGAATCTACAAGCGGTCTAAACGGCTTGAGGCTACCATCTGGATAACTCGAAACTGTGTCATCCTACAATGTAGAGCATTCTGAAAAGCGCAGATTTGCGAACAACCTGAGAATGCGAGTTCCACGTTATTGGCGGTCGCTCCCAAGTGAAACGAGATTCCGGCTGCTAATATCGTTCTCTGCCATGCGGTTTGACATTACGTGACGCAAATTCATAGCTTTGACGGTTTTGGTTTGGTTTTGCGGTAAGCTGCAACCATCAACAGCAGCCATTCACCGGCAATGGTGGCGAGCCAAACGAACCAAACGCATTCCCACCACCCACTCACTGCTAAGTATGAGTGAGAACGTCAAGGAAGGTGTCATTACGGTTTTGTCAATGCAAATGATGGGTTTCCTATGGCATCTTCTTCATGACGACGCAATATAATCCTGGTCCAAACCGCCAAATCAACTCGCATAATGGTTGTGCATTACTTACTCGAGGTGCTAGATGCTAAGTAGATCCACCCGCAGGACTTTGACTGGAAGCTTGACGATGCTTTTGCTTGGTCGAAGTCGAGAGTGAGCAAACTGCTCGTGTCTAGTCATATCAGCTGGAAAATGATGAAGTCGGCTGTTAAACCGCAAACTTATGCTTCCCCGCCGAGTGCCTTGGGGGAGTGCAGTGAGATAGCATAGGTGGTGATGATGATTTACGAAAAGCACTCGATCACTCTATCGATACCAAACTGACAGGAACAGCAAGTCACTACCTTTAGGAGGTAAACCATGGATTGAAAACAGATAAAGGTGACCAGTTCACACAAATTGGTTGTGGTTATGGAATGTAAATATCCGTGTTTGAACACCGGAATCATAGTTTTGTTTACGGCGGAAGAGATCGGAATATTTTGGACAACTTGTTAATTTTGATCTAAAACTTCTTGGACAAACAAGAAAAAATTAAAATAAAACTGGTATCGTTTTCCACGTTTCTTATATGTCTTTCGACAGTAGCGTTAACTAATTTAAAAGCTCGTCCATAGTAACTTTTTGTAATAACAGTATTATAGAAAATGTATGGCAAAAGTGTCCTATGAACAAAGTTCACTTTTAATAGGTTTATCGTTTACGTATTGTATATCGTGGGATATATCCCCCCTGAAAAAAGTCAGGATAGCTCAATGTTAAATTTTCATGTTGAGACTTTATCAGAAGCTAGATTGAAACAGCCATCATGCGGTATTATTTTCCTTGGTGATTTTAATCAACCGCAATTATTGTGGGTTCCCAGTCATAGCAAAAAAGTAGGAGGTCGATCCTACTTCAGTATTGAATATGGCTATGGCTTAATATGGACGTTGGATTTGGTTTGCACGGACGAGTCAATCTTGAACAGCCAAGTTATTGAAGCAAGTGATGCCGTTGTACCAATTGACGTATACCATCCTCCGCTTGAATTCATCATTTCATTCCCGAGTCCAGTTGCTTTTGTAGAGGCTTTCGATTCATCTGCACGATGTTTTTGACAAATCTGTGCCCATGACTCGACTGCCCCACTCAGACCTTGTTGGACTAATTTAAAACGTTTGAAACAGCTGCGCTCGAAATTGCTACGAGCATTTACTTATTCTAGATGCCCATTCAATAAATGAAACACCATGTATGAAGAATGAAAACAACTGAATTGGTATCAATCAAAATTCTGAGTTGTTTTCATCTAGTGAGCCCAGCAAACATTTTTGTAGGTATATTTCTCAACAACTTTGTTATACGTTTCATATACATTATAGAATGATCGTATGAAACACAAAAAAAACAGCATATACCTACCAAAGTGGAGGCAATATACATACAAATTTTCAACTTCGGGCTAAAGCGATAAGAGTATACGATTTCGACACCATACTCATACATACTGAAAGAATGCAAGAGAGCACAAGTTTTTTCTCTCAACGCATGAAAACCGTTGCCAGCGACCATATTTGCTGCTTCTGTCATTGGGCAATTCTTGCAAATACACCATCTGATTTTTATCAATCTGATTGCACTGCTGGTCGCTGAGAGAACATCAAAACTGTTCTCTCACTTGACCCACGCGGGAGAAAAAAAAGGAACGAAATCGTCTTCAAATACTGCAAACATGGCGGACTTTTTATCATATTCGATTTAAACCATTTAATCCGAGTTCGAGTAACGATTTATACGACCTTTTACTTGCGTTAGTTGGATTTACGATTCGCAGTAACGTTTAAAATGACTTGAGTTATTGTTTTTAATGCGATTTCATGTTTGCTGGGAGTTTGAAATCCTGAGACTTAGCGAAGACGCACACTTTTTCACCCGCTCTAGATGAAATCGCTTTAAAAACGAATGTTTATTTTTTGTTTTGATGATTAGAGAGATCAACAGAGTGAAGTTGGGAAAAATTTTCCAGGTTTGTTTCAAATTTGATGTGCTAATAAGTTTCATGAGATATTAAACGAAGTTTTTCTTCCCACAGAATTCTAATCTTATCGAACGCATTTGTGGTGGTGTCGGAGCTTGATTTGCACGTTCAATCAGGGCCATATTCTGCTGAGATGAATCACCCACTCCATGTACCGGATCCAGCCGGAACACATGCAATGGAAGCGGCATATCACGACCGGCAACTCGGTCCATATCGGGACCCTTAGCACCTAGCGGAATCGGAGGACCTTACTCCGGTGTTGGTGGTTCCTCCATCGTAAGCGTCACGATGTTTCCTCTTCCGAGCAGAACAAATCCTAGAAAAAGTTTATTCTCTCGCTTCCGTCATGAATTATATTTGAATAAATATGGATGTCTTTTTTTTATTTTTGATTCGATTATAGTCGTTTTACCATCTTTATGGCATTCGCGACTTTATCAACGTTGCAGTTGGCGGATCGTTATTGAGAAACTTATCCGGTACAACTGTGTTCGATGTTTACTCTTGGGCTCGAACTCGCGAACATCGGCTCAGGAGACAACAGACTTGCCAACTGAGCTATATCTCAAGGATGTCTGATTACTTAAACATGTATAAAAACGTTTCATTTTTGTTGAAATCTGAAATTCCAACAAAATTGCTGCAAAATTTTATAAAATTCTGAGTTGTTTTGGCTCAGACCGTTCAAACGCTCCTTCAAAATGCCTGATTGAAAACAACTCAGAATTTGCGAAAACACCTACTATTCATTTCTGAGTTTTGCGGCTATAATCAAAATTTAAGTTTTCCTAGTTTTGGCGCATTTTGACTTGTTTTCCTTCAAATCTGAGTCAAGGAGAATTAGAGTGTACCTCAGCTGGACAGGATGGAATACCTGCGTGTGTGTCAAAAACGCACGCATTTATTTCATTCCGACTTCAGGGGTACCACAAGGGAGTAATTTGGGCTCTTTATTATTCACCCTGTTCTGTAATGAAATTAACATGCTGCTTGTTGGATGCGGAGTTAACAGTTGGATCGTTGCTGCGTCTCTAAGTGCTGTATCATAACATTCGTACGCAAGTAACTTCCATTTTTGTACGATTACAACATTCACGGCGTATTTCTATATAGTGTTGATCATATAAAGGACCTTGACGTTGTTTTGGATAGTCGTATGCCATTTAAACGTCACTACTGTGCTACACTTGAAAAGGCTAATCGAAATCTGGGATTTGTCATACGTCTGAGTAAAGAATTTACAGATCCTGTTTGCCTACGAGCTCTATATTCTGCCTGGTCCGTTCAATATTAGAATCTGCAAATCTGGTGTGGTAGCCGTTTGAAGCTACATGGGTAGCGCATTTTGAAGCGGTTCAACGGAAATTCGTTCGTTATGCTTTGCGTGGGATAATTCTCGAAACCTGCGACCTTATGCACAACGTTGCGCTTTGCAAAGGACATCGCCAATAAGGTGTAACATTCGGTAAGTGACATTTTATGTTTCATCAAAACGAATTTCATTTCAAAAATTAATATTGGAAATAATAATTTTAAATTCTCTTCCTCAATTCCCACAATCGTTTTCAAATTGCCATTTAGAACATTTTGTTCCAATTTGAGAATGATGAATTCCTAACTCACCAATTCAAATTCAGAATTTCGAATTTGAAGTTATTGTGTAAGAATTCAAAACTCTGGATTTAAAAATATGAGTTTGGGATTCAGAATGGTGTGTTCCAGAGATGGAAAACAGAAGAAAAAACAAAAAAAGCGCTCAAATGTCAAATTGATCTGATTAAATCACCTACCAGAGAGCAGGTATCAAAATTTGTTTCATTAGAATGATCATTCTTTACACTTTTTTTAAGTCGTTTAGAGAGTTTTGCATTGGATAAGTTTACAGGCTTCACGAAGCTGAGCATGCCTCATCTATGAAACAATAGCTTTGTTGATTTTGGTTGGTACCGGCACGAATTTTTATCATAACTGATTACAAATCTTTTCAAGAAGTGCTCATTTTTCTGTCGAAAAATTGAAATCTGTAAATGTGAAGAATTTGCAACCTGTTATTAAAAAATGTTATTTGTTTTATGGGTATACATTAGGGTGTCCCAAAATTGCATAACCTCTGGAAATCTGGGGGCTCACCCTCCAAAAGGTAGATTAGGATATGCAGAACAAACTTTTGTATGGGCCCGACTAAAAAAAATCATGTTTTGAGGTTCCGCAAGCGCGATATTTGAAAAAAGTCCCCTTTCAAAAGATTTGATTTTAAATAAATTCTGGGTCCAAAAATTTTCATAAAATTTATATGTTTTATGTTTTTTTTTAAATTTTGTTTAAGTTAAATACTACACGTAAAAAATGAAAAATGAACCAAATTTGTATCAAAATGTAAAACAAGCAGTCTACCAATGTCATCGAATGATGCGAATTTTTGTGCACTTAAATTTTTCTGAACAAAACATGTTGTTTGTATCATCGTGTAAAGAGCTATTCACGGTTTAATCCTTAATGAAAATCACAATTTAGGATATTTTTTATTTAATTTATTTAATTTGTCTTAATAAATACGTACTTTAAAATCAAAATACTTGCAAAAATAAATACTTGGATGGTTTAAGGGAGTCATCAGAAGGCCATATGCCAAATTCGAGCGGAATCGGACAACAGGAATGGGTTGCACTGAATTTCAAGTGTGAAAGGGATTCTGAGACATAGTGTTCTAAAGAAGCATAAAAAAGTGGATTTTCATCATACATTTTTCTCTTTACCAATCGATTGCTTGATTATGTAAATTTTATTAAAATTTCAATTAAGACAAACATTTCACCTGAAGACTGCAACTCGATTGGACTTAAAACAAAAAAGTTATGGCTGTTCAAAGATTGTATTTTTGTGGCAAATTGTCGTTTAACACACAATGAGTACATTTTACTCATTGCGTTTGCGAGTTGCGAGTTCGTTTGTCACAATAACAGTAATGGAAAACGTTATTCGAAGGCTAGCGTATTTTTGAGAAATGGCGTGGGCCATCTAACCCCGCTGCAAAAATGGGTGTACTCCGAGGTACCTTTATCGAAAGGCTAATTTTCAAGAAATCTTATCTTTTTTTTCCATGAATAATATTCGTTTGTTTATTCAAATAATGTGTAATTCATCAATGCCAAATTTTTCCAAACTGCCCGGTAATGGTACACCTATGAAATGAGTTAAAAAAATTTGTGTCAACCTTTTTCCAATTGACCGGAACTTTATTCTGACTATCAAACTGCTAGTGAAACTTTTTTGCTACCGTTTCACTTTGATCGCATTTTATGTCGCACTCATAAAATTGAAAGGGAAAAACAAAAAATGCACGGTTAGCAATTTCCTACTCTCCGCGTTCCGCGTTACTGCACGTATCGATGAGCAATGCAATTTCAATATTAAACGGATTCTGGCTGGCTGTATGTGCAATTCGTTCGTACGGATCTGCACGCATACTCGATTATACGATGTAAAGTTTCCGGCTGTTCAAAAGTGAAGTTTCGAAACATATTTGGCGGTACTGCTGACGTGAGCGAAATGGTGGGGCAGCATTGCTTGCATATTTCCCGGTAATGACTGTCAAATGCAGATTTCATCGATGATTCACGGTTCTGCTTCGCTCCTCATTTGGTGGTTAATAAGTTTAAAGGATTTTGTGGAAATATAAACATAAATAAATTAAGGGAAAAATTGAAGCAATCTTCTGCATGTTTTATTTTGTATCCAGTGATATGAAAAAGAAATATCAATTGCTAAATGCTTGTCCAAAGCATTTGCTTGGCTTGGTAAGATAGAATAAACATTTTGCCCAGTGTATGTCTACTAGAACTTTAGAACATAGATTTGGCTTCAAAAACAAAGGTATCCAACCAGCGCAATTGGCAGTTTTCTCAAATATATTAAAAGAAGACGATCAAAAAATTGAAAAGTATTGCTAATATAGCCTCGATGTCAGCTGTGCAGACGGTGGACTTAATAGTTTTCTATTTTTTTACTATTACCCATTTTTAAAGAAGTTTTAAACCCAATTGAATTTTAGATAGGTATCTAATCTTAATCTTGTAATTATTTCTTTTAAAAATAAAAAAAAATGTAAAATTAAACTTTTTAAGATCATGCATCATCATTTCTAGACCCGAATAACCCGGGTGGTGAAAAAATCTCAAATAAATTATAATAATAATAATGCAGCAACATTTTGTAAATACTATTTCTTAATTGAATGAATTTGGTAGGGGAGAGTGAGGTAGCATGGACCATGTGGAAACGTGGGCCACTTTGAATATCTCAAATGTGTGTTGAGATAAAAATCTCAATCCAACTGATTTATTTATTTATTTATTGATGATTCAAACACGCATTATAAGCTTCTTTTATTTACCAAGCTAAAAAAAAATACGTACATCATTAAAAAAGAACTAATGGGGGATGCCTAAAGTTCATAACAAAAATATGCTCATTCGCTTATGATCTTAGTTTTGTCATGTTCTTTCACGTGGAAAAGGAACTTTCGATGAAACATTAAAAAGCCACACAAACGCAACCAATTTGCAAAAAATTGCTTGTGGGGAATCGTGGGCCACACATCTTGGGCCACCTATAATTTTATTTTTTTATACACATTTTGAACTTAAAATACGTGTTCTCCAACAGTAAAGTTTTCTTATGCCAAATTAAAAATTTTGAAAAATATTTTGTCCATCCTATATAAGGAATTTTTCCGAAACGTTCGCGAGCCAGGTTTTCGAAACTTTTTGATCATACAAAACTCTCTTTTCAATTTCATAATAACGAAATAAACTATGGGATTGCAGATTTGGGTCAACTCATAAACTTTGCCTGTTATTTTGTCAATTTGAATTTGGTGGCCCAAAATATCCCACCATTTTTTAAATTCCAAAAAATATTGCTTTTTTTAAAACAGTCAGAATTTGGGGAAATAACTTATAAAAATTTAAAAAAATTGCCTAATGAACTTCAAAAATATAAAAAACCATACCATTTTTTATTTTCATTTTACCTTTTATCAAATATAATAAAGACTAATATTCACCACACTTGTTTTCCTCATACAGTGAGAAGGCGACACCATCAGCATCCTCTAGCGGACAAAATGGAAGTACTAATTTGAGAAATTCGTTTAACTTGTGAATAGCGTGTATTTCGGACTCGACTTGATCAGGGATGCCAGTTATAATAATTGGAATTGTTCATTTCTATTCTTGCACTAACAAATAAAAAGAAATTGAAGACAATATTTCCATATAATACTTGTTAATAATTCTGAACAAAATATAGATCTCAGCAATTAATTTTAGTTACCCTACTTATTTGATGTTGGGATTCGTGCATGACCCGCTAATAGTTCACGACCAATATCTTTGTGAAAGGAAACAAATAATGTTTAGTAAAATATTATATAAATAAACTTTACCTTAAATATGCACAAAACCAGAAACAATGATAGGTTTTCATAGTAGGACCGGAAAATGGTCAAGAAACTGCAGAATTTAGTAAAGTAAATCATTTCGTAAATTTCTTTATTACTTAAACATACCTGCAGTCATTTTTTCCCAGTCAAACGCAGTCATATTTTCTATCCAGCGCTACGATTATCCCTAAATAGTAGCTCTTAAATCGCACTGTTTTTTCGTACAAATTCACATCTGACGAAATCTGACGAATTTTTATTATATGATTTTGTTGCATGCACAAGTTTTTCAGCCAGCCATCCATTATGGCTGCAGACACTATAAACTTCATCAATGATAAGGCTCGAAAAACATCAACATTAAAATCAGCAGTTTCCTCTTTGATTCACTTGGAATACCTGGGATGCATTAAGAAACCGCTTCCAAAGTAAAACTTCTGCATCATCTGTTGACCGAAGATATCGCAGTTGGTTGGCCAAAAATATTTAAAAAAAAACAGATAAGCGCTTAATGAACTGATTGTATAAAAACAAGAAATCAATAATGAACAAAAACTATTACAATTACAACAAGATATTCCCAATCATCCACTCTCCTTGCACAATTTCTTACTAAGGTAAATATTTTTGTTATGAGTTTTCTATAAATCTAGGCCCAGAGAACGAGCACTATATGCACAGTTGGTTTCGAGGATTTAGCTGGCGGCGAAAAAGATTTTAAATTCTGATATCAAATCACATTTCTCAAATGAGCGGAATTTAATTTTTTTTAAAGTGTACCTAAACTCAACAAAAAAGTAATGAAAATATGTTCGGACGGCATCCCTGATCAGCATTTCGACAGCTCCAGATTAACATTTTGAAATGGCACAAAATGGTATTCTGTATTTTTTTTTATTTATAGAGACAAAAGTGTGCAACAGAATTGTTTTGTTCTTCCTAATTTAAACCAATTGTACTGAAATTAAAAAACTCTTTCGAAATTAGATAAAATGCATCCGCTCAGCTCAGAATGGCATGTATGTTGGTTTTGAAATGAAACTTTTTTGTTATTTCTTAAATCTTTACTATTACCAACAAATGATAGTCTTAAACACATGTCATTGAAAACTATTGAAATATAACTGAGAATAATTATTGATAATCTTTTATGTAACTTCATTTTTGAATTTCCATTTTTTTTGTAAACTTATCTATATCTAATTTTCGTCTCTTGGCTAATTTTTTTTAATGTTTATTAAGCTTCCGCTTATTCATATTTGCCGTTTTGTATGACATATTCATAATTTGTGGCTTTTTTTTTTTTTTATTTGAGATAGGGAAAAGCCCGCGGGAGTAGAATTTATTTGAATTCGAATCCTTTCTCCCGTAGGCATAAAACCTTCTCATCATTTTATTTTTTTTTCATGATTTTTTTCGAATATTGTTCTACAATTCATTGGTTACAATTTGTTTTTGGATTTTGTATAAATAACAGCTTCTGATGGAGTTGGCAGCGGTGGTGGTGGCAGCGGTGATGGAGGGCGGTGGTGGAGGGCGGTGGTGGTCGGCTTGGTAGCGATGGAGGCGGAAACGATAAAAAAAAAAAATATATGGGGGTGGGTATAAGTTGGAGTCGATTGCAGAGGTTGTAGCATGATGAGAATTTTCAGGACGGTTGCGCACCCTCAGTGAGATTTCAATCTCTATTGAGAGGGTGCGGTGGGCATCTAGTATCTTCTAGATAGTCGGCATCAGGGATTTACAGATACAGATTCAGATTATTTCTCAGATGAAATTTCAGTTTCAACTTGAATTTTGTACAGTTGTTTTCCGATTGTAAAACTGTTGGAAGAGCGTTGAATCTTTGGCTACCATAGTAAGAAAAAGTAGCTTTACCCCTTTCCGTGTTCATACGACGTGTCGTCAAGTAATTGTGTCTTCGTGTATCATATCCATGGGTTGAGAGAGGAAGTTGCAGGTTCCGGTGGGTGTGTGGATTGTGGATAAAGTTTTTGATTTGAATCAGAGTTTGCAATTCTCGCAAGGCTTTTACAGGAAAAACTGAAGGCGGAGATTCTCGATACAAGTCAATCGTTGGGTGTAATCACGGTTTTCCAAATACTATTTTTAAACACCTGTTTTGTAGAGCTTGTAGAGACTTCAACCTGCTTTTACTGGCACTTCCCCATATTGCAACCATGTACTGCAGTTTCGATTGGACAAATGCATGGTATATTGATAAGCGTTGCTTTATTGGAACAACCTTTCTAATCCTCCAGAGAAGGCCGCACGTAGAGCTTATCTCCCTTTTGAGATTTTCGATGTGACTTGTCCATTTAAGATCAGCATCAATGATGAGTCCAAGGTATTTGTAACTTTGAACTTTATCGATGGTTGTGGATTGAAAAACTAGGTCATTACTTGGTGGCATTTGAAACGACCTCCGAGTGTTGAAAACGGTGTATTGCGTTTTGGTGAGATTAAGAGACAGCAGATTTTCAGAGAAAAATTCTTGAAGCAGTTGCAAATCTTGTTTCATTTGAATAACGACTTCTCCAGGATCATTGGTGATGTATAACAACGAAGTGTCATCTGCAAAGAGTCTTGGTTTTCCTTTTAGACCAAGCTTCGGTAAGTCATTTATGTACAACAGAAATAGTAGCGGTCCTAAGTTGCTCCCTTGTGGTACGCCGACAGTTAAAGGCAAATGCGTACTGTTGCTTCCGTTGACTACTACGTACTGTTCTCTTCTGCTCAGATAATCTTCAAATAACTTATTGGCCGTTCCTCGGATACCATAAATATGCAGTTTTTCCAGCAGCACAGAGTGGTCTATGGTATCGAAGGCCTTTTTTAGGTCCAAATAGAGAATGCCCACGTACTTTTTTGCATCCAGACCATTTAGAATTTCGTCCACTAGCTCACAAGCTGCTGTCAAGGTACTTGATCCGCTTCTAAATCCGTATTGGTGGGTATAAAGAATTTTGTGGGTTTTAAGAAAATCTGTCAGCCTAGAAGCCAACATTTTCTCAAGAATTTTGCTCAAAATAGATAAAACAGATATCGGCCGGTAGTTGTTTACATCCGATTTACTCCCTCCTTTATGTATTGGAATAACTTTTGCCATTTTAAGGTAATCGGGAAAACTGCCAGTTGTGACCATTTCATTGAAAACGTCATTTAATATGGTTGCGAAAAGCTCATGATGCATTTTAACAAAGTATGCTGGAATTTCATCCGGACCACAACTTTTGTTTGGATCGAGTTCTTTTATATGTAAAATAACTTCATTGATATTAGACGGTTTCAAGAATACTGAGGAATTATTGTGCATTAGAGTACCAAATTTGCCAATGTCTCTCTGACTTGAAATACTTGAGGCTAGCCGGGGTCCAATGCTGCTGAAGTGTCTATTGAAAACGTTTGCGATTTCCGGTTCTTCGACTTTACATCCATTATCCATAATCCCTGGTGCTTCATTAGAAGTATCCTTTCCGATTATTGATTTGATATTCTTCCATATTTCTGCTTGGTTGGATGCACTAAAAAGGTTTCTATAGTAATCCTGTTTCGCTTTTCCTTTTTCACGATTAACTTTAAGTGATATATGGCGCAAAAGTTCTTTCAGATTGGTGTCTGTGGGACGTCGTTTGCTTCTTGCTAGGACATTATGTTTCATTTTCATGAGCTTCCACAGGTCAAAAGACATCCAAGGACAATTGTCTTTGACCTTGACTTCAATTTGAACGGTTTTTGTATATTTTTGTTTTAAGTTTCGAAATATTTCAATAACTTTCAGAAGCTTTTCGCTGGCAGTGTTCTCTGATATTCCTTGAATTTCATTTTCAAATGCTGCATTGAGTTTGCGATGTTGGATGACGTTCTTGCTTAATGTACATTTTGTCAATTTTTTCTTCAAATTGATAGCTGATATTATCATTGAGTGGTCGCTAATGCTTGAAGAAACTGTAGCGTTTTTGACTAAGCTCTGTAAACCATCTGAGCACACAACATGATCTATTAAATTGTTACTAATAGGTCTCGTGGTGTTTGTGTTTGTAACAGTAAAATTGTAGCAATTAAGGATATCGGCATAATCCTGTGCTAATTTAGACTGAGGATTGTTTATGGGTACGTTCATATCTCCCACGATAACTTTCAACTGATTTGGACATGTTGTGCTTAAAATTGCATCAATTTTTGCTAAAAAGGCATCATTGTTATAATTTGGAGGTTTATACATTGCATGAACATCGAGGTGCGAATTGCCCAGATCTACTCGCACGTGTATATGATGAAATCCGTGATTGTATTCGTTTTTTAATTCAGAAGCTATCAAAGTCGATCTCAAATAGAGAAAAAGTCCCCCTCCTTGTGAATCCGGTCTGCATGAAAAAATACTTCGATAACCTTTCAACTCATACAGTTTAGAATAGCTTTCTTTTACCCATGTTTCTCCTAGCACAATAATATCAATTATTCCAGGATACAGCTGTAGAGTTTTCTTAATGGAATCAAATTTGTCCATGTTATTGATGCCCCTTACATTGTGCTGCAGTAAAGTAAGTACATTTTGATTGCTTGATTGAAAAATTCTTTTATTCACGCAAGAGATTGTATTATAAAAGTAATTATTTTGAGAAACTATATTCATAATTTAATTCATAATTTTAGCAATCTGTTGTTGACCTATATCATATCATTTTGACGACGTTTAGGATTTGGCTCTACTGGAGAAGATCCGCACGATGAGTTCAGTGGCCGTTTATTTGCCTTTTCAGAGAGCTCAAAAAGTTGCTGTGTGTTCGAAATGATGATTGGTTTAGCGTTATCCGATTGCTTCATCAGGATTTTCCCGTTCCTACCAGGCCATACGTACTTCATGTCCAGCTTCGTTTGCAGTTCCTTAGCTTCATTCAGCAAATTTCGGCCATACGATGTCAATTCATCCCGGATCGTAATTTTCTTCGCACTACCTTCGAAACGTTCACTCAATGAAGATAAAAGCAATGGTCCATACGATCTTTTCCGCTCCATTAGTAAATCCTTGATCGCTTCCGATTCAAACGATACAATGATTGGCCCAACGTTTTCTGAAGATGCCTTTCCGCTGATACGTTTAGCACAGCATATGGAATTGGGCTCGATTTTTAGACTCATAATCTCGCAGAGTCTAATAACCGATTGCTTGGCGTCTTCGTTTTCCTCAACTGGCATTCCTAGTATTACAGCATTTTTTGCCAGGGAGCTTCTATTGAATTTGTCCAATTCGGTTTCCATATCTGCAAATTTTCTGGCAAGTCCATCATGTTTCGCTTTCCACTCGTCGACATCCAGTTTTACATTTCTATTTTCATTTTTCATAGCTTCCAATTCATTCTTGAATTGCTCGAACTGGTCTGATATAAACTGTTGCGACCTTTCAATCTGCTTGGTGGTGTTGGCTATTCCCTCCATCTGTTGTTGCAACTGATGAACAGCTAAGACAGAATGGTGCTTGGTCTCCTCTACTCGTTGTCCTAACTTTCGGCTTTACTTTGATCAACATATTTACGTACTTATTTGCCAATACCCTAGTACACGAAATACAAAAAATTTTTGTTTAAACTGAAAATGAATAGATGAATAGATAAAGTGAGTTTAGTGGAATTCGATTTAAAGAAACTGAAAGAAGCAAATATTTGATTAAGAATATTTAGTTAGCTTGTTTACTCGTTAAGTGCTGGCGGAAATTCTCAATGCATACTATGACAAAAGTCTAAAATCTGTGCTGGCAGATTTCATCGTGGATGTCGTAATGGGCGAATGTTTTTTTTTCCTTGTAGGGGAGAGCCCACTGCGACCAGTAACTGATCTATTGTGGTAATTACCCCGCGTTACTATATGCATTCAGGTTCACCTGCACTATTGATTGGAGTGACAGTTGATTGCTGACTAAGCATTTTATCCCAATCGGGTATAAAATCAAAGATGTATGATATAACCTTCTTAGGGCTGATATGCAACCATATGTCTTGTGCGCTTATTAACTTTGCCCCAAGTACTCGCTCTCTCCTATTTAGGAGGGCGCAGCAGTTGCATAGAAGATGCTCTGCAGTTTCTTTTTCGAACCCGCGGAACCGACAGTCATCGTTTTGATGGACAATGTCCGGTCAAGAGACCTTAAGATTACTTAACTCGTGCTTACTCAAATTCAACATGTTTTTGGAGAGCCGTGCGCTTGGATCAATGAATCTTTTTGCCTGAGTTGCTCCCTCCGCTGTTTTCCAGTTGGAAACAATAGTGGTGCTTTCCCAGTTCTTGAGCTCCATAAGGCACTTCTCGATACTCCGCAGAAAGGTTCAGGTCCAATCAACAGTCCCTGAGATCCTTCCCTAGCTAGTTGGTCTGCTTCTTCGTTCCCTAGGATACCGCAGTGGCCTGGAACCCAGAATAAAGATACTCTGTTCCTTATGGCCAGGTTTCTTAGTGGAACTATACACTCCCAAACTAGTTTGGAGTAACATGTGAACGTACTTAGTGCTCGAAGAGCAGCCTGGCTGTCAGAGAATATGCAGATACTTGTGTACCTGTATCCCCTTTTCAAACAGGCTAAAGTGCATTCTAGAATTGCTTGAATTTAAGCTTGGAATACTAGTTTGGACAGTTAGCCAGTTTCCCATAGGAATTGAGATCCTGAGTCTAGGTCCGAAAACCCCTGCCTCTTTCGATGAGGCCCTTATGCTCATCAACACTGAACAACAAACAGTATGAAATACCATTTTAGTTGAATAAAAATTCATTGAATATTATAAAGAACATGGGATTTTAAAGACTTCTGAAACGGTATCTGAGGCCATATCAATGATTTAATTTTTAAAAGTTACTCTTAAACCAAAAATCATTAAAAAGCTATGGCACTATTTTTGGGAGTTTTAAAAAGTGGCAATAGCTTTATGAAATCATTTTATCAGCTATATCGGTGAAATGTTATATTCTTTGAGAAAGAATATTTAAGAATATTATAAACGGATAGAAGATTAGAAAAAGATGAATGATGTTGAAAATGAGCGAAAGGGTAATTTTAATTTGAAAAACTTTTCATCACATTTCATCTCTTTGTTCCTCATGGATCTACTACCTTGCAGTGGTAGATACAGATCAAAATCTCGTTTTTAAGCTTTTTTTTCCTCAGATTCATTTTTTTTGACTTGAAAGCATTGGAGATGAAAGCTCAACACTGAGATAAAAAGCCTAAATCTGAGAAAAAAAGAGAAACCGAAACCACCTGCTGCAATGCTTGCGTGAAAAGCTTCAATGCTGAGATGACGTGACGGTGGCGCGAAAAACGAAGGCCACTTTTTTTAATACTTAGAAATCTTTGGTTAAAGCTTCTCAAGCAGTTTCTAAACTTTTACGAAAGCTTAATATTTATTGATATTCGTTCGATATAAGAGTGTTGTGATGCATTTTTTGTAAATTATAGTTAAATCTTTTATAAACTGGCTGACGATGTAAAATATGGTTGAACAGTGTTGCATCAGATGATTTTCGCACGGAGATGATTAACAATGCATTTCTCGTAAATGTCCTGCAAAGCTAACAAGAATCCTCTACCAATATGTGCCAGATTCACCATACGGTTTTCTATTGAAACAAGTGCACCCGTTTGGCCCACCCCAGTCCAATCTTCATTCATAGATTCAGATTACTGCGGATGGGTTGCTGTCAGTGCCATCAATTTCTACCCTATACAGGTCTGTTTGTTGTAAAGTTTGTTCCTTTGCGGCTGGTCAAATTCCCTGCAGGCCTATACACGATAGCCAAGCAGGGTGGACTCGATGGACAATGTTGATTCCAGCAGTCGCTTTTCCTAGAACGTGCCTTACATACTGAGGACTAAAAGCATTCTGGCGAGACCCTCGAAAAGTTTACTCCCGTCAGGTGGGTTTCGGAATTCCTGAAACTCCCACTCAGCTTGCAGTTCGTTGTTTCGGCGAAGGATTTCGTTTTCAAGGCAATATATTGCCCCGCTTTGAAAAGTTCAATACGATGAAGCCATTCGAAATATTAGTTATAAACATCCAACAATCCCACAGCGTGGTGCTCCATAGAATCTATGGACAAAAGTAAAAGAAAGTTGAAATACCAGGTTAAAATTTTCGATAGATGAAAATGCACTACAATGAATCCCCGCTTTTGTCACTTTCATGATCCATTTTATGGTGACAAATTGGGGACAGGGACAAAATCGGGCAATTTGGGCTGATGCTTTAGATTTCTCGATAAATGACGACATCTTCACTCTGTTGTGTTGTGAGCCTCCTTGGTTCAATCATTCAACTGAATCAAAGTAATCGAAAGATTCCTTTTAATTCAACCACGATTAATAAAAACTTCATATACCGGTATTTCGATAGCAACTTACTACCTTCTTCAGTGAGCGTTTTCGATTGATTAATCGAAAACGCTAGCTGAAGAAGGTAGTAGGTTGCTATCGAAATACCGTTATATGAACTTTTCATTTACCGTGGTTGAATTAAAAGGAATCTTTCGATTACTTTGATTCAGACGACATCTTCTTGTGGAGTGTTTGGGAAATTGCTTTGAAGAAAGCTCAATTGAGGCCCTCAGAGCCAATGGGGTATCTGAGAAAAAAATGGTCGATTTAAAGTTTATCATGCCAAGCAATTTTTCATTTCTCATTACTCTGAAATTATTCATTTCATTACTCTTCATGATTTCTTCCCAACTTTGTATGCATTTTCCTATTTCCTCATCTTTCTCTATTATTTTCTCTCTAAAGTTTCTCTTTGCTTCTTTTTTCTTCATTCTTCTTACTTCTCGATCCCATTTTTTTCGTGTAAGCTCGTTTACGGTTTTTTCTTCAAACCATTATCTATTGCTTTTGCTCTCTTTTATCCAAACGTTTGTTCTCTCTTTTTTCTCCGTTTTTTGTTTTTTTTTACTTTTCAGCATTCACGATTCATATTTCTATCTACTTCACTTCTTTTATTCCTTCTCTCTTTTTAGTTTATTTTTTCTTTATCTTTTTTCTTCCTTCAAGTGTATTTGAATCTCCTCCTCCTTTTTTCTCATTTATTCTATTCTCCAAATATTTTTAATTTTTTTCGATTTTTTTACACTGTTTCACTTCTTTTTTTTTCACTCTTTATCTGCTTTTATATCTTTACTTATTTTTTATCATCTTTTTGCTTTCGATATATTTTATAATTTTTCATTTTCTTTATTTTTGCCTTTTTTTTCTCGGTACCTTTACTGCCTTTTTTTCTCATTTTCTTTTCTTTCTCATTTTCTTTATCACAGTTAGACTCGAATCTTCTATCGAAATTCCAAGTAACGTTCCGAGTCTTTCATCGGAATACCAAAATCTTATTCCGAGTTTTTCATCGGAATATCAAACAATCCGAATCTTTCGTCGGAATTTCAATTTGCGATCCGAATCTTTCGTCGAAATTACTGAATCTTATCCGAGTCTTTCATCGGAATCGAAAAAATAAGTTCGAGTCTTTCATTGAAATATCAAACAATCCGAATCTTTCTTCGGATTTCAAATTACAATCGGAATAATAAAATCTAATCCGAGTCTTTCATCGGAATATCAACAACCAATCCGGGTCTTTCATCGGAATACCAAAATTATATTTCGAGTTTTCATCGGAATATCAAACAATCCGAATCTTTCGTCGAAATTTCTATTTACGTTCCGAATCTTGCATCGGAATACCAGAATCTTATCCGAGTCTTTCATCGGAAAATCAAGAACCAATCCGAGTCTTCCATCGGAATATCAAAATAAGTCCGAGTCTTTCATCGGAATTATCAAAAACAATCCGAATCTTCCATCGGATTTGAAAATGGCGATTCGAGTCTTTCATCGGAATCAAAACACTTTATCCGAATCTTTTATCGGAATATCCTAAATCAATCCGAGTCTTTCATCGGGATGAGGAAAACTCCGTGTTTGCTTACTCGTAGTTCTAGTTTCTTTTCACTTTCACACTTACCAACTGCGCCATTGTCGTACTTTCATCCGTATATCCTGACAAATTACGAAATTTGCCGCAATTCCCTTTTTTTCACTCGTTAAAACGCGACTTTTATTTCAAAGATTCGTTAACAGAATGATCGCTATATGCTCTCTTTTTCTCTCTCTCGTAATTTTCGTTGTTTCGCGAAACTGACAGCATCGAAATTCCACACGTTCAAATGATTTAATTTATATTTAGGTAGAACGTGTTTATTCAATCCGATTGAGAATATTGATTTACTCATTTTTATAAATTTATCTTTTGCTGTTGTTGTATTCACTACATACCGGATAAGTTTTTCAATGACTGTCCGCCAACTGCATCGTTGATATAAGTCGTGAATGACATAAAGATGTTAAAACGACTACAATCGAAACAAAAAAAAAAGAAAAATCGGTTAATAAGGACCAACATTATTGGTGAAAAACTGTTTAATAGGTTTTTTTGTTCATCCTGAACAAATTCCGCTGTATTTTTCAAAAACATATTCATATTTTAATTTTGTTATTCAGTTAAAAGTCTCTTCGTGGGATTTAATGTGAATACGGGGTTCGATTTGGATTATCTAGCAACTTTCTATGAGGTGGAAGTCTAAATAAAGGACACTTTTATAAAATAATATTATGAGAAGTTTATTTTCCTTCAAAGTCTTTTGAATCTATACGAAAGAAAATGTTTATTAGAAAATTAACTATGTTCAAAGATTTTTAAATGTCATTACATTTATTCCATAGATACTTAGTTATTTTGTTTGAACATAATATTAGCAATTAATAGAAGCTATTAGCGCCTTTTTTCATTCTAATATAGAAGAACTTGATCTTATTGCAAGATTTTTATTCAAATCAGAGATCACACCTGCTGTATAATTCACGAATATTCTTTAAAAAAGTCGATGAGAATTTCATGTGTATGATTGTTTGTTTATTCTCGAATCAAGTGTTCAACAAGCGCAATTTTTTTTTATTTAAGACGTTTTAAAATAACCGCGTTTATGCAAAAAAAAAAAAATTTCTTATTTCATTGAAAACTTGATAGTTGCATTCATTTATTGAAGCGCATTGATATGTTAAACTTATTTTGAAGAAATACTATAATAGTGAAGTAAGAAGTCATGGACGTTCCCGAAAAAAAGGGAAATCAATTTTCGTGACGTCAGAACGCATTCTTCACCCGGGTGCAACTCACAACCTTCTGTACCGAAATTCATTCAGAAAAAAGCATTGAATTCCTCTCAAAAAGTTTGAAAAGATCTCCAATTCCGACAGTATGTGACATTTGAAGAAAGCATGAACTGCAAAATAGTAGAATTTTCGTGACGTCACAACGCTAAAAAATAGATACCTTCATTACCGATTCTAGAGCGTGAAGTTGCTGTGATAAATTTTAATCTAATATGATGCTTAACAGATGGGTTTTTTGTAATCATTTTGCAATAGTTTTTTTATCAATTATAGTTAGTTTTTTGACAAAGTTATGTTTCAAATAAAGAATAATTGTCAAAATCAGTTTTTTTCGTACTAAAATTTTTAAATTTCAACGTCAACATAATATTGAAGTTTCCAAAATATTTATATCTGACAATTTGAACAAAAAAATTATTCACGTTTTAAAAAAAGGTATTTACTCCTTTTGACCTATTTCAACCCAGTTCAACCCTTGAATCTAAAAAATAGAACTGATGTATGTTATGAGTATGAGTTCGGCTTATCTTCAATGCAAACCACCACATACTGGACACCATGGCTTCGTGTGAACTGTCATGTAATGAATGTGATTTGTGTATGTGTGAGTCTTATTTGGAGAACGAGACAATCAGTTTCGCAACCGTATAAAATTCATCACATTTTCAGTGTTATGAGTCTACGACAGGTATTCCGCACTCGTGTATACACCGCTGGAAAAAAGTATAAAGACAAGCTGTATATAGGGAATTCTGTACTTTCCTGTGATTCAACAGTTGTCCACGGCGGATTCATAGAAGAATGCCATTTCTTGAAATACAGTTGTTTCTCAAGATTCATGCATCTTAAAATAAATATGCTCTAAAAACGGATTTTCGGGTTGGAAATAAGTATAAAGACAAAGCTATTTATTAGAAAAACACGTTTTTATTGATCTGATTTTCAAAAACAAAGGACTTTAATAATGTGTAGCATCGCCTTTCTTGACAATTACTTCTTGCAATCGTCGTGGCATAGAAATTATGAAGCTTTTCAAAGAGTTCGGATCCAGATTAATCCATTCGTCCTGAATAGCCATTTTAATTTTTCCAGCCGTTTCATAACTTCGGCCATGCTTGAAAATGTTACGGGAGAGAAGCCCCCAAACGTTTTCGATCGGATTTTGATCCGGGCTGCAGGCTGGCCACTCCAAAAGAGGGATGTTATGATGTTCCAAGAACTCCTTCGTAGCTCTGAACGCATGGCAGGTAGCATTGTCTTGCTGGAAAACCATGTTTTCGCCCATAAAATTTTCCGAAAATGGAACAAGAACTTCTTCTAATAGCTGGCAATACATCTGTGAGTCCATCCGGGTAGAAATGAAACAAACAGGTGTCTTTCCAGCCATGCTTATGCCGGCCAGATCATGACAGATCCTCCACCAAAGTTTCGTTTCTCTCTCGTTGGCCTCTTTCGCCTCTTGCCGTACCAGCGGCTGCTAAAACCATCTGGCCCGTCTAGCTTGAACTTCCTCTCGTTACTTAAAACCACGTTTGACCATTCTTGGTCCCAAAATTGGGACTTTTCGGCAAAAGCAAAACGGGCTTTTTTGTGACGAGGAAGAAGTCTTTGTACAGGCATTGTTTTGGTGAAGGAAACATTTGGATCGTTTTTGAGAACTTGCCGAATCCGACGCCCAGATACTGTCAGCTTCATCTCCGTCTTGATTTCCTCAGAAGACAGCTTTTGCTGGACCGCCAGTCGTTTTATTTCCCTCTTACACCTCGGCGTCAGGGAAGATGAACGTCCACATCGATTCCTTGTGGCATATTTTTCGCCTAGCCGCAGATAATTATGCACCACATCCTTACTCCTACCAATCCTGATGCCGATTTCACGCAAGGTTAACCCTTGTTTTCGAAGAGTATCTACTCTTCTCATCTCATAATCGCTCAAAGGGCTATTTTTTGTCATTTTTACTGTAAATATCAAATAATATGTGGAAACCTTCACAAATGATGTTTTCTTTCTTTGTTACCATCAATTCACTTCGTATTCAGCAAAACTTTTGCACTTTCAGCGCAAAAAATATCCCCCGCGAGCGAAATTGAACAGAAGCAAACAGCTGTCATTATACTTATTTCCAGGCGCAAAACGGAAATATTTATACTCTGACACGCACACATGTATTCTTACCCATTCTGACACACAATAATAATATTCAATTCATCACTATATTTACATTGACTAACATTCGGTTGCAGTTGTTTACACTGCAAACGTAAGAGCAGTAAAAATTATGTTGTCTTTGTACTTTGTTGAATCTCAACTATATTGGTCACTCTATGGACGAACGTCACACAACATTGTGTACAACTCGGTAAAGCGTTTGTTTGTTTTGTATAGCTTAAGTGATGCCAGTTGTATGATAAATTTCAAGTTGTAATCAAAATTAGAGCGGGAAAAATTGTAATGTTTCATGAATGTTCAATAAACGATCTCTTTTACTGTTAACAGTCCCTAAGTAAAGTTCTGGTTTCTGCACATCCGAAAATCGGTCCGACACAAAACATTGGTGCCGTGACCAGGAAGTGGAATTTTAGCCAGGAGTTCGTCATTCCTGCTAAAGCTATTCCCCGTCCTGGAACCAAACCCTAGACCTGATCACGCTCGCTTCACCGTATCCGACGATAAGCTCACGACCTAGCTCCCATTCAGCAAGGAAAAACCACCGTGATTTAAAGTTATTGGCCCGTTCCCGATCAGCAATACGATCCGGATGGGCGGTACTGGTGTTCACGGTCGAACACCAGCCATCCGGACTTCTGCCGTACTGACTGTCCGGTCAGTACTCGCTTCGGAAGCATAAGCAATTGCTTCGAAGTAAGTGAGCCGTTTGCTGATCACTTCCTGGTTTATGAGTGTTCGCAATTGCCCTCCTTCCGACGGATTCAGCGCTTGTTCCTGACCCATTGTGCAACCCGGATGGATGGTTCTGGTGTCAACGGTCCGACACCAACCATCCGGGGCCTGTTTACTGGCTGCCAGCCAGTCCTTGACCCAAAGCACAACAGCGCATCGTAGTCCAGCATCATTGTGAACTCCTTGCTGCAGTCGTGCCCAAGTCTGATCCAGTTCCGGCCCGAGAAATCCTTAGACGATATCCATCAGTCAATTGTCCACAGTACCTACCTGTTCCATCGTAACCTGTACCAAAAATCCAACATCCATTGACCTACTTAGCAGAACATAGTGACCCGTTCGACGATGAACAATGTTTGCGCCAAAAGCTTGCGGAAGAATAGTTCAGTGCCCAATGTGCTGCTAAAGTGAAACCAAAACAATGCTAGGGTGGCCAGATATAAAACTTTCGTTTTAGGTGGCCAGTATGTTGAATCTCAACTATATTGGTCACTCTATGGACGAACGTCACACAACATTGTGTACAACTCGGTAAAGCGTTTGTTTGTTTTGTATAGCTTAAGTGATGCCAGTTGTATGATAAATTTCAAGTTGTTATCAAAATTAGAGCGGGAAAAATTGTAATGTTTCATGAATGTTCAATAAACGATCTCTTTTACTGTTAACAGTCCCTAAGTAAAGTTCTGGTTTCTGCACATCCGAAAATCGGTCCGACACAAAACATACTTATTTCCAGTAGTGTATACCTGGCCTGGGTTAGAAGAGAAAACACATCTCACAAATAATATGTCGGCCACTTATGAGATTTGAACCCACAAATTTTCTTGCCGATACCGGGAATCGAACCCAGTACACCTGGCATACCAAAACCAGATTCGCGCCTGCCTATCCACTAGACCACATCGGCGCTTGAATCTAAAAACTAGAACTGATAATCATAAACTAATCGCATATTTGGAACAAGCGTCGGCAAATTAATCAGAATTTTTACACTTCAAAACGAGGCACTTAAAAAAAGGTGAAAGGTACGTTCATATCTCCCACGATAACTTTCAACTGATTTGGACATGTTGTGCTTAAAATTGCATCAATTTTTGCTAAAAAGGCATCATTGTTATAATTTGGAGGTTTATACATTGCATGAACATCGAGGTGCGAATTGCCCAGATCTACTCGCACGTGTATATGATGAAATCCGTGATTGTGTTCGTTTTTTAATTCAGAAGCTATCAAAGTCGATCTCAAATAGAGAAAAAGTCCCCCTCCTTGTGAATCCGGTCTGCATGAAAAAATACTTCGATAACCTTTCAACTCATACAGTTTAGAATAGCTTTCTTTTACCCATGTTTCTCCTAGCACAATAATATCAATTATTCCAGGATACAGCTGTAGAGTTTTCTTAATGGAATGAAATTTGTCCATGTTATTGATGCCCCTTACATTGTGCTGCAGTAAAGTAAGTACATTTTGATTGCTTGATTGAAAAATTCTTTTATTCACGCAAGAGATTGTATTATAAAAGTAATTATTTTGAGAAACTATATTCATAATTTAATTCATAATTTTAGCAATCTGTTGTTGACCTATATCATATCATTTTGACGACGTTTAGGATTTGGCTCTACTGGAGAAGATCCGCACGATGAGTTCAGTGGCCGTTTATTTGCCTTTTCAGAGAGCTCAAAAAGTTGCTGTGTGTTCGAAATGATGATTGGTTTAGCGTTATCCGATTGCTTCATCAGGATTTTCCCGTTCCTACCAGGCCATACGTACTTCATGTCCAGCTTCGTTTGCAGTTCCTTAGCTTCATTCAGCAAATTTCGGCCATACGATGTCAATTCATCCCGGATCGTAATTTTCTTCGCACTACCTTCGAAACGTTCACTCAATGAAGATAAAAGCAATGGTCCATACGATCTTTTCCGCTCCATTAGTAAATCCTTGATCGCTTCCGATTCAAACGATACAATGATTGGCCCAACGTTTTCTGAAGATGCCTTTCCGCTGATACGTTTAGCACAGCATATGGAATTGGGCTCGATTTTTAGACTCATAATCTCGCAGAGTCTAATAACCGATTGCTTGGCGTCTTCGTTTTCCTCAACTGGCATTCCTAGTATTACAGCATTTTTTGCCAGGGAGCTTCTATTGAATTTGTCCAATTCGGTTTCCATATCTGCAAATTTTCTGGCAAGTCCATCATGTTTCGCTTTCCACTCGTCGACATCCAGTTTTACATTTCTATTTTCATTTTTCATAGCTTCCAATTCATTCTTGAATTGCTCGAACTGGTCTGATATAAACTGTTGCGACCTTTCAATCTGCTTGGTGGTGTTGGCTATTCCCTCCATCTGTTGTTGCAACTGATGAACAGCTAAGACAGAATGGTGCTTGGTCTCCTCTACTCGTTGTCCTAACTTTCGGCTTTACTTTGATCAACATATTTACGTACTTATTTGCCAATACCCTAGTACACGAAATACAAAAAATTTTTGTTTAAACTGAAAATGAATAGATGAATAGATAAAGTGAGTTTAGTGGAATTCGATTTAAAGAAACTGAAAGAAGCAAATATTTGATTAAGAATATTTAGTTAGCTTGTTTACTCGTTAAGTGCTGGCGGAAATTCTCAATGCATACTATGACAAAAGTCTAAAATCTGTGCTGGCAGATTTCATCGTGGATGTCGTAATGGGCGAATGTTTTTTTTTCCTTGTAGGGGAGAGCCCACTGCGACCAGTAACTGATCTATTGTGGTAATTACCCCGCGTTACTATATGCATTCAGGTTCACCTGCACTATTGATTGGAGTGACAGTTGATTGCTGACTAAGCATTTTATCCCAATCGGGTATAAAATCAAAGATGTATGATATAACCTTCTTAGGGCTGATATGCAACCATATGTCTTGTGCGCTTATTAACTTTGCCCCAAGTACTCGCTCTCTCCTATTTAGGAGGGCGCAGCAGTTGCATAGAAGATGCTCTGCAGTTTCTTTTTCGAACCCGCGGAACCGACAGTCATCGTTTTGATGGACAATGTCCGGTCAAGAGACCTTAAGATTACTTAACTCGTGCTTACTCAAATTCAACATGTTTTTGGAGAGCCGTGCGCTTGGATCAATGAATCTTTTTGCCTGAGTTGCTCCCTCCGCTGTTTTCCAGTTGGAAACAATAGTGGTGCTTTCCCAGTTCTTGAGCTCCATAAGGCACTTCTCGATACTCCGCAGAAAGGTTCAGGTCCAATCAACAGTCCCTGAGATCCTTCCCTAGCTAGTTGGTCTGCTTCTTCGTTCCCTAGGATACCGCAGTGGCCTGGAACCCAGAATAAAGATACTCTGTTCCTTATGGCCAGGTTTCTTAGTGGAACTATACACTCCCAAACTAGTTTGGAGTAACATGTGAACGTACTTAGTGCTCGAAGAGCAGCCTGGCTGTCAGAGAATATGCAGATACTTGTGTACCTGTATCCCCTTTTCAAACAGGCTAAAGTGCATTCTAGAATTGCTTGAATTTAAGCTTGGAATACTAGTTTGGACAGTTAGCCAGTTTCCCATAGGAATTGAGATCCTGAGTCTAGGTCCGAAAACCCCTGCCTCTTTCGATGAGGCCCTTATGCTCATCAACACTGAACAACAAACAGTATGAAATACCATTTTAGTTGAATAAAAATTCATTGAATATTATAAAGAACATGGGATTTTAAAGACTTCTGAAACGGTATCTGAGGCCATATCAATGATTTAATTTTTAAAAGTTACTCTTAAACCAAAAATCATTAAAAAGCTATGGCACTATTTTTGGGAGTTTTAAAAAGTGGCAATAGCTTTATGAAATCATTTTATCAGCTATATCGGTGAAATGTTATATTCTTTGAGAAAGAATATTTAAGAATATTATAAACGGATAGAAGATTAGAAAAAGATGAATGATGTTGAAAATGAGCGAAAGGGTAATTTTAATTTGAAAAACTTTTCATCACATTTCATCTCTTTGTTCCTCATGGATCTACTACCTTGCAGTGGTAGATACAGATCAAAATCTCGTTTTTAAGCTTTTTTTTCCTCAGATTCATTTTTTTTGACTTGAAAGCATTGGAGATGAAAGCTCAACACTGAGATAAAAAGCCTAAATCTGAGAAAAAAAGAGAAACCGAAACCACCTGCTGCAATGCTTGCGTGAAAAGCTTCAATGCTGAGATGACGTGACGGTGGCGCGAAAAACGAAGGCCACTTTTTTTAATACTTAGAAATCTTTGGTTAAAGCTTCTCAAGCAGTTTCTAAACTTTTACGAAAGCTTAATATTTATTGATATTCGTTCGATATAAGAGTGTTGTGATGCATTTTTTGTAAATTATAGTTAAATCTTTTATAAACTGGCTGACGATGTAAAATATGGTTGAACAGTGTTGCATCAGATGATTTTCGCACGGAGATGATTAACAATGCATTTCTCGTAAATGTCCTGCAAAGCTAACAAGAATCCTCTACCAATATGTGCCAGATTCACCATACGGTTTTCTATTGAAACAAGTGCACCCGTTTGGCCCACCCCAGTCCAATCTTCATTCATAGATTCAGATTACTGCGGATGGGTTGCTGTCAGTGCCATCAATTTCTACCCTATACAGGTCTGTTTGTTGTAAAGTTTGTTCCTTTGCGGCTGGTCAAATTCCCTGCAGGCCTATACACGATAGCCAAGCAGGGTGGACTCGATGGACAATGTTGATTCCAGCAGTCGCTTTTCCTAGAACGTGCCTTACATACTGAGGACTAAAAGCATTCTGGCGAGACCCTCGAAAAGTTTACTCCCGTCAGGTGGGTTTCGGAATTCCTGAAACTCCCACTCAGCTTGCAGTTCGTTGTTTCGGCGAAGGATTTCGTTTTCAAGGCAATATATTGCCCCGCTTTGAAAAGTTCAATACGATGAAGCCATTCGAAATATTAGTTATAAACATCCAACAATCCCACAGCGTGGTGCTCCATAGAATCTATGGACAAAAGTAAAAGAAAGTTGAAATACCAGGTTAAAATTTTCGATAGATGAAAATGCACTACAATGAATCCCCGCTTTTGTCACTTTCATGATCCATTTTATGGTGACAAATTGGGGACAGGGACAAAATCGGGCAATTTGGGCTGATGCTTTAGATTTCTCGATAAATGACGACATCTTCACTCTGTTGTGTTGTGAGCCTCCTTGGTTCAATCATTCAACTGAATCAAAGTAATCGAAAGATTCCTTTTAATTCAACCACGATTAATAAAAACTTCATATACCGGTATTTCGATAGCAACTTACTACCTTCTTCAGTGAGCGTTTTCGATTGATTAATCGAAAACGCTAGCTGAAGAAGGTAGTAGGTTGCTATCGAAATACCGTTATATGAACTTTTCATTTACCGTGGTTGAATTAAAAGGAATCTTTCGATTACTTTGATTCAGACGACATCTTCTTGTGGAGTGTTTGGGAAATTGCTTTGAAGAAAGCTCAATTGAGGCCCTCAGAGCCAATGGGGTATCTGAGAAAAAAATGGTCGATTTAAAGTTTATCATGCCAAGCAATTTTTCATTTCTCATTACTCTGAAATTATTCATTTCATTACTCTTCATGATTTCTTCCCAACTTTGTATGCATTTTCCTATTTCCTCATCTTTCTCTATTATTTTCTCTCTAAAGTTTCTCTTTGCTTCTTTTTTCTTCATTCTTCTTACTTCTCGATCCCATTTTTTTCGTGTAAGCTCGTTTACGGTTTTTTCTTCAAACCATTATCTATTGCTTTTGCTCTCTTTTATCCAAACGTTTGTTCTCTCTTTTTTCTCCGTTTTTTGTTTTTTTTTACTTTTCAGCATTCACGATTCATATTTCTATCTACTTCACTTCTTTTATTCCTTCTCTCTTTTTAGTTTATTTTTTCTTTATCTTTTTTCTTCCTTCAAGTGTATTTGAATCTCCTCCTCCTTTTTTCTCATTTATTCTATTCTCCAAATATTTTTAATTTTTTTCGATTTTTTTACACTGTTTCACTTCTTTTTTTTTCACTCTTTATCTGCTTTTATATCTTTACTTATTTTTTATCATCTTTTTGCTTTCGATATATTTTATAATTTTTCATTTTCTTTATTTTTGCCTTTTTTTTCTCGGTACCTTTACTGCCTTTTTTTCTCATTTTCTTTTCTTTCTCATTTTCTTTATCACAGTTAGACTCGAATCTTCTATCGAAATTCCAAGTAACGTTCCGAGTCTTTCATCGGAATACCAAAATCTTATTCCGAGTTTTTCATCGGAATATCAAACAATCCGAATCTTTCGTCGGAATTTCAATTTGCGATCCGAATCTTTCGTCGAAATTACTGAATCTTATCCGAGTCTTTCATCGGAATCGAAAAAATAAGTTCGAGTCTTTCATTGAAATATCAAACAATCCGAATCTTTCTTCGGATTTCAAATTACAATCGGAATAATAAAATCTAATCCGAGTCTTTCATCGGAATATCAACAACCAATCCGGGTCTTTCATCGGAATACCAAAATTATATTTCGAGTTTTCATCGGAATATCAAACAATCCGAATCTTTCGTCGAAATTTCTATTTACGTTCCGAATCTTGCATCGGAATACCAGAATCTTATCCGAGTCTTTCATCGGAAAATCAAGAACCAATCCGAGTCTTCCATCGGAATATCAAAATAAGTCCGAGTCTTTCATCGGAATTATCAAAAACAATCCGAATCTTCCATCGGATTTGAAAATGGCGATTCGAGTCTTTCATCGGAATCAAAACACTTTATCCGAATCTTTTATCGGAATATCCTAAATCAATCCGAGTCTTTCATCGGGATGAGGAAAACTCCGTGTTTGCTTACTCGTAGTTCTAGTTTCTTTTCACTTTCACACTTACCAACTGCGCCATTGTCGTACTTTCATCCGTATATCCTGACAAATTACGAAATTTGCCGCAATTCCCTTTTTTTCACTCGTTAAAACGCGACTTTTATTTCAAAGATTCGTTAACAGAATGATCGCTATATGCTCTCTTTTTCTCTCTCTCGTAATTTTCGTTGTTTCGCGAAACTGACAGCATCGAAATTCCACACGTTCAAATGATTTAATTTATATTTAGGTAGAACGTGTTTATTCAATCCGATTGAGAATATTGATTTACTCATTTTTATAAATTTATCTTTTGCTGTTGTTGTATTCACTACATACCGGATAAGTTTTTCAATGACTGTCCGCCAACTGCATCGTTGATATAAGTCGTGAATGACATAAAGATGTTAAAACGACTACAATCGAAACAAAAAAAAAAGAAAAATCGGTTAATAAGGACCAACATTATTGGTGAAAAACTGTTTAATAGGTTTTTTTGTTCATCCTGAACAAATTCCGCTGTATTTTTCAAAAACATATTCATATTTTAATTTTGTTATTCAGTTAAAAGTCTCTTCGTGGGATTTAATGTGAATACGGGGTTCGATTTGGATTATCTAGCAACTTTCTATGAGGTGGAAGTCTAAATAAAGGACACTTTTATAAAATAATATTATGAGAAGTTTATTTTCCTTCAAAGTCTTTTGAATCTATACGAAAGAAAATGTTTATTAGAAAATTAACTATGTTCAAAGATTTTTAAATGTCATTACATTTATTCCATAGATACTTAGTTATTTTGTTTGAACATAATATTAGCAATTAATAGAAGCTATTAGCGCCTTTTTTCATTCTAATATAGAAGAACTTGATCTTATTGCAAGATTTTTATTCAAATCAGAGATCACACCTGCAGCCGAATTCCGGCATTTGAAGAAAATCACCAAAAATCTCTTCTAGAAAAGAAATCCTAAAATTGTCGTTCTCTTCATAAAAATGTCTTTTCTTCTTGGCTGATTCCGAAAAAGTAAAGAGAAAGAAAAAAAATCAAATGTAAGAGAAGAAAAAAATATAGTTCACCTATTCACCGCTAGACGTCTTTGACGTTTGCTGTCGGTGAGACTTTTTAAAGCGACTTATTGTTCGCACCGTCTTTCTCCCATGTTAGTTTGTTTCCCGATATTGAGCATGGTAATTAGATAAAAATTATATTTGAAATACTGAAAACTATTTATAACAGCAATGTTCAATATTGCTGAATAAAATATTTCAAATCTTGCTCACAACCGTGCATGCAATAAAAAATATGAAAAAAACATATCGTTGAGTGTTGAAGGCATCATTGGACATTTTGAAAAATGAAGCTAGAAAGTTACTTGTTTGTAAACAATCGGATGTGTTGATAGGTGACGATGTTAATAATTTTACCACAGAATTTGACGAAGTACAATTAATTAGGTTTAATCGATTACCTGAGCCAAGATATCGCAATGTTGTTAGAACTTGTAAATGTACCGGAATTGTTGTTGTTCTTTCATCCTTCAATGGGATAGCGTTCAATAGTTGATCCAATAAGTTAATAAACTTCTCAGCCAAACATTTTGGCATTCGAAAGAGTTTTTCGAAATTTCCATCCGAAATATCAAATGGATTACTAATATCTCTCAAATAACGACGATGCCGAAGTAGTTCGATTTATTCTTGGCGTTTATACCATTTTTTTGCATAGTAATATGATACAATCATTTGCTCCATTATTTTTAAGTTTTAATAGGTATTAACGATTAATTTAGAAAAAATCCTCACTGAAAAGAAATGTCTTTTTAAATTTCCGAAGCAAAACTGTCGAAGAAATTAAAAATCTCGTTTTCTATTTCAAACGTCAAAAAATGTCTTCTTTGAATTGATCGGAATGTCAATCTAAGACAATATCACAACGAAAAAATTCCAAAGAGATTGAAAATCATGTTTTCTTTTTTAAACGTCAAAAAATGTCTTCTTTAAATTCACCGGAATTCCAAGATAAGAAAATTTTAAAAACGTCTTCAATAATTTCTTTTCTTTCACGACATTTTTTGCCCGGAATTCGGCTGCTGCTGTATAATTCACGAATATTCTTTAAAAAAGTCGATGAGAATTTCATGTGTATGATTGTTTGTTTATTCTCGAATCAAGTGTTCAACAAGCGCAATTTTTTTTTATTTAAGACGTTTTAAAATAACCGCGTTTATGCAAAAAAAAAAAATTTCTTATTTCATTGAAAACTTGATAGTTGCATTCATTTATTGAAGCGCATTGATATGTTAAACTTATTTTGAAGAAATACTATAATAGTGAAGTAAGAAGTCATGGACGTTCCCGAAAAAAAGGGAAATCAATTTTCGTGACGTCAGAACGCATTCTTCACCCGGGTGCAACTCACAACCTTCTGTACCGAAATTCATTCAGAAAAAAGCATTGAATTCCTCTCAAAAAGTTTGAAAAGATCTCCAATTCCGACAGTATGTGACATTTGAAGAAAGCATGAACTGCAAAATAGTAGAATTTTCGTGACGTCACAACGCTAAAAAATAGATACCTTCATTACCGATTCTAGAGCGTGAAGTTGCTGTGATAAATTTTAATCTAATATGATGCTTAACAGATGGGTTTTTTGTAATCATTTTGCAATAGTTTTTTTATCAATTATAGTTAGTTTTTTGACAAAGTTATGTTTCAAATAAAGAATAATTGTCAAAATCAGTTTTTTTCGTACTAAAATTTTTAAATTTCAACGTCAACATAATATTGAAGTTTCCAAAATATTTATATCTGACAATTTGAACAAAAAAATTATTCACGTTTTAAAAAAAGGTATTTACTCCTTTTGACCTATTTCAACCCAGTTCAACCCTTGAATCTAAAAAATAGAACTGATGTATGTTATGAGTATGAGTTCGGCTTATCTTCAATGCAAACCACCACATACTGGACACCATGGCTTCGTGTGAACTGTCATGTAATGAATGTGATTTGTGTATGTGTGAGTCTTATTTGGAGAACGAGACAATCAGTTTCGCAACCGTATAAAATTCATCACATTTTCAGTGTTATGAGTCTACGACAGGTATTCCGCACTCGTGTATACACCGCTGGAAAAAAGTATAAAGACAAGCTGTATATAGGGAATTCTGTACTTTCCTGTGATTCAACAGTTGTCCACGGCGGATTCATAGAAGAATGCCATTTCTTGAAATACAGTTGTTTCTCAAGATTCATGCATCTTAAAATAAATATGCTCTAAAAACGGATTTTCGGGTTGGAAATAAGTATAAAGACAAAGCTATTTATTAGAAAAACACGTTTTTATTGATCTGATTTTCAAAAACAAAGGACTTTAATAATGTGTAGCATCGCCTTTCTTGACAATTACTTCTTGCAATCGTCGTGGCATAGAAATTATGAAGCTTTTCAAAGAGTTCGGATCCAGATTAATCCATTCGTCCTGAATAGCCATTTTAATTTTTCCAGCCGTTTCATAACTTCGGCCATGCTTGAAAATGTTACGGGAGAGAAGCCCCCAAACGTTTTCGATCGGATTTTGATCCGGGCTGCAGGCTGGCCACTCCAAAAGAGGGATGTTATGATGTTCCAAGAACTCCTTCGTAGCTCTGAACGCATGGCAGGTAGCATTGTCTTGCTGGAAAACCATGTTTTCGCCCATAAAATTTTCCGAAAATGGAACAAGAACTTCTTCTAATAGCTGGCAATACATCTGTGAGTCCATCCGGGTAGAAATGAAACAAACAGGTGTCTTTCCAGCCATGCTTATGCCGGCCAGATCATGACAGATCCTCCACCAAAGTTTCGTTTCTCTCTCGTTGGCCTCTTTCGCCTCTTGCCGTACCAGCGGCTGCTAAAACCATCTGGCCCGTCTAGCTTGAACTTCCTCTCGTTACTTAAAACCACGTTTGACCATTCTTGGTCCCAAAATTGGGACTTTTCGGCAAAAGCAAAACGGGCTTTTTTGTGACGAGGAAGAAGTCTTTGTACAGGCATTGTTTTGGTGAAGGAAACATTTGGATCGTTTTTGAGAACTTGCCGAATCCGACGCCCAGATACTGTCAGCTTCATCTCCGTCTTGATTTCCTCAGAAGACAGCTTTTGCTGGACCGCCAGTCGTTTTATTTCCCTCTTACACCTCGGCGTCAGGGAAGATGAACGTCCACATCGATTCCTTGTGGCATATTTTTCGCCTAGCCGCAGATAATTATGCACCACATCCTTACTCCTACCAATCCTGATGCCGATTTCACGCAAGGTTAACCCTTGTTTTCGAAGAGTATCTACTCTTCTCATCTCATAATCGCTCAAAGGGCTATTTTTTGTCATTTTTACTGTAAATATCAAATAATATGTGGAAACCTTCACAAATGATGTTTTCTTTCTTTGTTACCATCAATTCACTTCGTATTCAGCAAAACTTTTGCACTTTCAGCGCAAAAAATATCCCCCGCGAGCGAAATTGAACAGAAGCAAACAGCTGTCATTATACTTATTTCCAGGCGCAAAACGGAAATATTTATACTCTGACACGCACACATGTATTCTTACCCATTCTGACACACAATAATAATATTCAATTCATCACTATATTTACATTGACTAACATTCGGTTGCAGTTGTTTACACTGCAAACGTAAGAGCAGTAAAAATTATGTTGTCTTTGTACTTTGTTGAATCTCAACTATATTGGTCACTCTATGGACGAACGTCACACAACATTGTGTACAACTCGGTAAAGCGTTTGTTTGTTTTGTATAGCTTAAGTGATGCCAGTTGTATGATAAATTTCAAGTTGTAATCAAAATTAGAGCGGGAAAAATTGTAATGTTTCATGAATGTTCAATAAACGATCTCTTTTACTGTTAACAGTCCCTAAGTAAAGTTCTGGTTTCTGCACATCCGAAAATCGGTCCGACACAAAACATTGGTGCCGTGACCAGGAAGTGGAATTTTAGCCAGGAGTTCGTCATTCCTGCTAAAGCTATTCCCCGTCCTGGAACCAAACCCTAGACCTGATCACGCTCGCTTCACCGTATCCGACGATAAGCTCACGACCTAGCTCCCATTCAGCAAGGAAAAACCACCGTGATTTAAAGTTATTGGCCCGTTCCCGATCAGCAATACGATCCGGATGGGCGGTACTGGTGTTCACGGTCGAACACCAGCCATCCGGACTTCTGCCGTACTGACTGTCCGGTCAGTACTCGCTTCGGAAGCATAAGCAATTGCTTCGAAGTAAGTGAGCCGTTTGCTGATCACTTCCTGGTTTATGAGTGTTCGCAATTGCCCTCCTTCCGACGGATTCAGCGCTTGTTCCTGACCCATTGTGCAACCCGGATGGATGGTTCTGGTGTCAACGGTCCGACACCAACCATCCGGGGCCTGTTTACTGGCTGCCAGCCAGTCCTTGACCCAAAGCACAACAGCGCATCGTAGTCCAGCATCATTGTGAACTCCTTGCTGCAGTCGTGCCCAAGTCTGATCCAGTTCCGGCCCGAGAAATCCTTAGACGATATCCATCAGTCAATTGTCCACAGTACCTACCTGTTCCATCGTAACCTGTACCAAAAATCCAACATCCATTGACCTACTTAGCAGAACATAGTGACCCGTTCGACGATGAACAATGTTTGCGCCAAAAGCTTGCGGAAGAATAGTTCAGTGCCCAATGTGCTGCTAAAGTGAAACCAAAACAATGCTAGGGTGGCCAGATATAAAACTTTCGTTTTAGGTGGCCAGTATGTTGAATCTCAACTATATTGGTCACTCTATGGACGAACGTCACACAACATTGTGTACAACTCGGTAAAGCGTTTGTTTGTTTTGTATAGCTTAAGTGATGCCAGTTGTATGATAAATTTCAAGTTGTAATCAAAATTAGAGCGGGAAAAATTGTAATGTTTCATGAATGTTCAATAAACGATCTCTTTTACTGTTAACAGTCCCTAAGTAAAGTTCTGGTTTCTGCACATCCGAAAATCGGTCCGACACAAAACATACTTATTTCCAGTAGTGTATACCTGGCCTGGGTTAGAAGAGAAAACACATCTCACAAATAATATGTCGGCCACTTATGAGATTTGAACCCACAAATTTTCTTGCCGATACCGGGAATCGAACCCAGTACACCTGGCATACCAAAACCAGATTCGCGCCTGCCTATCCACTAGACCACATCGGCGCTTGAATCTAAAAACTAGAACTGATAATCATAAACTAATCGCATATTTGGAACAAGCGTCGGCAAATTAATCAGAATTTTTACACTTCAAAACGAGGCACTTAAAAAAAGGTGAAATGTGTTTTCGAAAACATTGAACTCGTTTTTATAATTTGGAAAATTATTAAAATCTAGAATGAGCTCTAGAGAACCAGGATAGGGAAGCATTTTTTCTAATATCATCCAGCTGATGGAAACCGCACAATCATAATAGATTCATCCATATGTTTTGTTCAATCGAAAAGGCATTATTAATCGCATAACCCAATAGGAATGGATATTCTTCATATCCGATTGTATTGTACAGAGAAAAAAACGTACCCAGATGAATTGTACTCTAAATGTAATTGAAATCAAATTCCATTTTCTTCCATTCACTTTCAGGGAGAAGCTTCTAGCTTCCTTTCAAGCGCACCGGATTATTCTTCATGCAGCATATGGGAATGAAAGCTCCAATCTGATGGTTAAAAATAGTACCCACTCATGGGAAGGGCGCCGAGAAAAAATCCGATGAAAATAAAATTTGTGAGCCAAACCACATCCGCATATGCAGAGTTATTTTGTAAACATCCTTCAGACAGGGGCAATATTCATAGAGGGTGTATGTATGGAACCCGAAATGCAAATCCATATTGCTGTTCAAAACACGACAGAAATATCCCCAATTTCTGTACGACTCCCTGGGGTAGTCGTTATATGTGTTCAATAAGCGAGAGGGATGAAGGTTGTTAAAAGGGTGGAAGTTGGAAAATCAAAGAACGTAGAAACTTCCGGTGGAACATTTTCTCATCCCTTTTCCCCTGCCCACCATATTCCTAATGCATCATTGAACACGAAAAACCGCGTCACACGTTTTCCCAACATAAAATAGGCATCCAAATTAGTAGCATTGTACGTACAACATACAACTGTACGAGAAACGAGGCGCGAGCGTGAACGCCAATGTCAAATTGCTGCTGGTTTGTGTGTTGGCATCGCTGAATAATGTTCCCTTACCAAAAAACCCTCAGCCTGCACCCAAACCTTCCACCCACCCACACTTTTGAGGCGGCATACAGCATCAGCAAAATTGTTCAACAAATTCCCGTTTTGCGGTTCGAATGGTTAGAAAATGAAATGAGAGTGATTTCCGGTTTTCGAAAACAGGAACCGGGAGGGAATGCCTTCTGCCTTGTCTCCCTCATCCGAAAGCTAACCATAGAATTCAAAATTTGAATTTGCTTTGGGGCTGGTTCGCCACGTAACTTTGGGAAAGCCTTTTGAAATCGGTTGAGTGGTTAGGAATAGGGAATGAAATACCTACCTACTTTAAAAATTCACGAACCAGGCAATGCCAACGCGTGTAGCGGATATAGTTTATGTGGTTCATACATTTTCAATAATCTCGAAAAGGCTAGAGCTTGAGGGAGATTTGTTAATTGTCATCGGTATTCTGACTTAAATGTATTGACTAAATAATTTGATAATGTGGCTCACTGTCTAATCTTCCTTATTCGAAGAAGCCTTACTACTAGAGGAGTATTTTCTATGGAATAGAACACCGGATGAGAGGTGTACAGACGATGAAATTTTTCATTTCAGTTTAATACCTATTCTTTTGATTTTGCTGATTTATTGTACAATTTTGATGATCCTTTTAGAATTTAAATTAAGATCTCATATAGTCGTGAAGGGAAAACTTAAGCTCTACGGATTCCTAGAACGGGCAACCAAATAGTTGCATTTCTTCCTGTTAAATCGTCATGGCTTTATAAATATTCGAAGAATTTATTTACTTGTTAGTCTTCGAAAAAATATTGTTTCGCACAGATTTATTGTTCTTAGAGAGCCTTAACCTATTTTTAAATGACTGCTCAGACATACCATTCATTCTATAAGTTTAAATATGCAGTTTGGTGTTCCACATGGAAGTCTTTTAGGACCGCTTATCTTTATGTTTTTCATAAACAACCTAACGAAATTCTTCCAATCGCCAAAACTCGCCGGTAATTGCAAGTGTATCAGCTTTTTTAGAACCAGAACCTCAATGGTCTTCGAATACGTTGTCACCATAAAGGATATTGCAGTAAATAACCATCGATCAGGAGCTCTCGTTTTATCAGCATATCGCGACAACAACAGCTAAAACCTTCCTAGTCTTTTTTTTTTTTTTAAACGAACACACACATATAGGATCTCAGTGAAACTTCATGTTTCTTTGAAGAGATCTAAATTCTACTTAAGACTAAAGCGTACATCTTTCAAGGACATAATGGCTAGCATCTTACTAATGCTAACACCACCAGCCCACAGAAAGAGTACTATGTATGCCGTGACCGAGATTCGATCTCATGACCTCTGGCTTAGAAGACTGGAACGCTATCCTCTAGGCCACGGTCGGCGGCATATAAAGTCTTATCGACTAGTTCCTATAATGGTTCAGTTTCAGAGACTAAATGACCAACGTTTCCGTTTATTCTCCGTAGAGTTTATAATCTTTTCTTCTCCGTAGAAATATTTTTGAATTCTTTTATACTACGCAGAGTTTCAAATTCTTTTTATATTTTCATCGTGTTTTACATTTTCGTTGCGTGTGTGTTTCGTTTTAACATCCGTGTTCAGCGGAAAATTTCTTTAAGGACTTTAAAAATTGACAAAAAAACCATCAGCTGGCTCGGTTCCACAGAAGAAACAAAAATGATGATGATTTTTCAGTACAAAATATTCAATTTTCCCATACAAACCTAAAAGTTCAAATTTACTCATGTAAACGTTAATTAAAAATTGAGCTTGAGCTTGAGCTTGCTATCAACTACGGTCCACCTGCGGCCTCCGCAGGCCAATGGCATAATGGTTGCACTCCGTGATTGATTCGAGATAATCAACATTGCACAATGAACCAAATGAAAGGTGCTGGGAACAAGCAACGCAATCTCACTGTACAATTTTGAGAATCTCCTACTTTTAAATGAACCAATAACGACACCGGCCAAGTCCATGTAGTCGATAGGAGGAAGGGAAGTGCAGCACATGTGGAGATATGTTTAGCGGAGGCCGGCTGTACGCCATCCCTCCACAAATCTCCACGCTGAATGTTTGGGGAAAAGGTAATATGGTATGGAAAATCACCTTGGTAGGCGATAAAACCACTTGAAACCTAAGCTCCTAATATCCTATCCCGCCTCAGTTTCCTATTGAAACTCCTGATTAAGCCTAGAGGCCGTAAGAAAAACATGATGACAAATAGGTTGTGAGCTGTACGGTATGCTTTTAAGGATGCAAAGGGTCGTTATTCTCCTGTTCTGTATTCATTATGTTTGGATTGATTATTTGGAATAATTTCAAACACACCTAACATTTGCAAACCTAACATTATACATTATTAAATTAATATTTTTTTAAATGTCCCTAGCTAAACTCGGCCTCATATAACAAGATATCTAAATTATGTGATATGATTAGATTGATCTATGCAGAATTGATTTAAAATTATGAATGCGTTATACAGTTCAAAAAATTCTATCAATAAACAATTAATCCGTGCAAAAATATAAATATGTACTACAATTGAGTTGTTTTAAAAATCCTATGATAAATATGGCAAAGTGGTAAGCTCTTAGATATTTTTTGGAGAAACACTTTAACACAATTTGAACGGCAAATTTATTCAAATTTGTTGGTACAAAGTTCAATGAGTACCGAGGTTGAAACTGTTTATTTAAAAATAAAATAAAATCAATGGTCGTGATGAAATTATCAGAGAAGTGAGGAAATTACAATTTGGATTGATTATGTATCGACTTTGGAAAGTTTTTGATATCATTAAATTTGTAATAATTCTCCAGGTGGACATCATGTTTATGTTCGTGAATGCAATATTTACCTAACCCTAAATTCCAAAAAAACTGTTTTAAATCATATTTTGCTGTTTGTGCTATAAACATATCCGAGACTTCTTAAGTTTACTCTTATCATTTTATGACGATTTGGTTGTATTGTCGGTTTTCACTGAGTATTTTGAAAATTTGATAAAAAATTATGTGTAAAGTAAATTCATGGTAAATAACAAATTATCTGAGTCAGGGAAAATGTAATGAAACTCTAGGAATAATAGAGCGATTTTTAAATATCAAGAATATAATTGGATTTGGTTTCCATTTTGCTGGTGTGGATAGAATGAAAAGAGTATTGGCAGAAGGTATGTAAAAAGTTGAAATCTGTTAAAATTCAATCCAATCTCAAAAACCTCATTGAATATATTTAATAAAAAATCGGGAGCTCGCTTCTATATAAGATCAAAGTACAGTGTTTTGCTTTTCTGGACAAACAGTATTTTGGAATTTGCAAATAAGTGCTTATGACATATTTCGTTGATGTTGACAAAAATTAAGAGAGACAGTAGAAGTTGTGTCTAAGTTCCAAAATTGTCTTTGCTAATATATGAAAACTTTGATTTTGTAGCTTAAAATATTTCATATTGCATCTAGCTATACTCAAAGTAAGATAAAGATAAACCGTATTTCTCACAAAAAATAAAATTATAAAATCTCAACTTATGCCAACGTTGTGCTTCTATCATTCGTCATACACACATAAAATACACTACATATAAATGAAACAACTAGACTACTTGATATCAATACATCTGGTCACTTGCTGTAAATTGTTACTTTCGGATTGTTACGGATTGTTATGACCGCACACGTGCGAGCGATATGACGATAATCATTCATAAGTCCTACTGTTACAAACATGCGTTCTGCATCCTGTCTGAACCTATTGCAACAAGCAAAGAAGCGCATACTTCACCCAGTGTAGACCTTAAACGTGAGAAGGATGAGAGGTCAGTTTAGTTTTACAGGGTCAACATTGCTTCTCCCAGCAAAACAAGCTGTCCTTTGCGTTCCTATAGAAAAAGAAATTCGGTTGTAATGAAACGAGCAGTAAACTAATTAGATGTAGGTAAATGAAAAAGAAAGAGGACAGCGATATTAAATAATTGGAATTTCCTCACCGAGTTTTAGTAGACTGCGTCTCACTCTGCGATCGAATTCATTCAGTCTTGCTTTTGGATGTTATTTCAGCGGTTTTCATATTCCAATTTTAAGGATATCGATATTTACAAAGAATTCATCAATCTCATAAACAGGTGAAATTCTTCCACGAAATTGACGAAAATGTTGCTGAAGATTGAACCGGAAAAATATCACTATCAACGGTGATGAACTCGTTCGAACGAGTGAGCGAGCTATAGAAAACACTATTCCCTTCTCCCTCCCTCTTTTCCTTCCCATCTAATATCCAAACACTCCACTTTTCACTTTTCGGCGATTTTAAAATAAGATTGTTTCCACAACAAAACCCCAACAAAATCAAAAATCCTTTGTAACTGGACCATCCATATGATTCGGGAAACTTTTTAAATCCACATGTTAAGAAAAATTATGCGCAATCACCGCACCAATTCACTCGTCATAACCAAAGAAAAGGAAAGAAGAACTTGTAGACCTTCCATAAATTCTCGCCAAGTTTCAGCCGAATGAAAAAACCAAAATACACTTTTTCACAGCAGTTCATCGATACCATCCGATGCCACTCCATCGAGAAACACTGCTGCAATTGCAAATCGAGTCTCAAATCAAATGACGTCCCAATTTTACTAAAACCAACCCACGGTTCTCCGGTAATCACTTCCATGATGTATCCCGGCTTCCTGCCATCCGGTGGAAGAACTTTTCTATCATTTCACTTTAATGTTCATATTTGGTAAAAACTTTATTGAAACAAAATTTTCGTGAACGGAAAAAACGCGTGTGTTTCGCCATCTTACGTTTTTTTTTCTTCCAACCCAACATCAATTTTTAACGCACAAAAAAACCTCTGAATCACACAATTTCAGCTGAAATTTCACGATATCAGCCAACCACCACGCGAATAGACAACCAGTTTACGGGATTGAATTCACCATACTTCACGGGAATCCCATGAAATCACGACACCGAAACGGGAAAAAACTATTCGGACTTCTCTGCGACTTTTCCTCAAAAAAAACCATACAATCTGATTTCACTTGCTTCAACTAATAAAATCGCCCAAGAAACAACTAACAATCTAAAATCCCATTAAAAATGTTGGGCACAACCGGTTGGCAAAAAAAATTCAGGACCTCAAAAAATACGAGAGAAAAAACGCGACGACAGAAAAATGCGACCGTTTTCGAGCACAGCTTGCTGCGATCCTCATGTAAACGTTACTTAAAAATTCTACAAAAAGTCATGGATGAGTTTTGGATCACGACAAAGCTTTTAAGGCCCCAGGGTTTGAGAAATTCAAAAATGACCCCAAATCGACTCAGTCTAATGGGCATGGCCCATCTGTGTTTCGTTAGAGGAGGATGTCTTTTTCTATGACAATAAGGACACGCCCAACGTAAAAAAACTCCCTGGGCCCTTCGTCTGATCCCTGGCTTGCTTTTTTTTTATTAGTTGTTAACCCAAGTGGTAAATCCATTTTTCGGATTGTATTCCAAGGCACGGCGAGCCACCGCGTTCCCCCAGTTTGCTACTCTGGGTCCATGGGTGCAATTGGACGACTTTGTAGATCTAGTCCAGGAAGTCCAGAAACACAAAGCGAGTTGTCGACGACACTTTCTCCGTTCGAACTCGCGGGTCAGGAGGCAAGCCTCCTAAGCCACGTGTAGCACTCAGACTCCTCCGAACTCTCTAGTGTTGACTTAAGTCACCACTCAGAGCGACTACTCAATTTTCAAGTCGGGTGCTTTACTTCCCGAAGCGCAAATCGAGCTGTAGAACGCCATCATCAGGTCGCACTCGTGGTTCGGGCGCAACAATTCCCGAAACGCGTGTCGAACCCTGACACCTACGGCATAAAACTGTGCCTCACCGACACTGACGTGTAAAACTCGTCCCTAAGTGATCGACCCACCATTGGCCACCACTTTGCGCATCTACTCGTTTTTCAAGTCGGGTCTTTACCCACAGAAATGCAAAACGAGTTGGCGATCGCTCTCCCTCCTGTCACGTCCGCATTGGACTCACACCCAAATACTAGTACCTAAGTACTCGGATGCACCACTTCTTCCGCGCGGGTTTGGTAGACCCGTCGACGGTCTCTAGTGGGTTTAGTGGTAGTTCTCTTTGTCGTACATCTGAAACACGCCGGACTTGTAGACACGTTCCCGCCCTAGACCACGAGGAGGTGGAACTACCAGCCCAGAGCCTGGCTTGCTTGAAAACATGGTTATGTGGAGTTCTACACGACACGGTTCCTAACTGGTCATGGGTCCTTCCTGTATTACCACTACCGGTTTCGAATCGTGGCTTCGTCTCTCTGTACAGCTTGTGGTGACATTGTGACATATAGGAGACACCAGAACACTCGGTGTTCGTTTGCTCAAGGTTCGAAGCGGCACCTAGCAATTTAATTGCCGCCTGTGGACCAGACACAACGGTTGTTTACGTGGTGTGGTGCGAAGGGTTCACCCGAAACCTGATTGACCTGCGAAGGGGCTGGATTCAACAGCAGTCCAAGAGTGGTGTAGAATAACTCCATCGTCGGGGAGCATCTGAATAGTGTGCGTCCGATCACATGACTGAAGCAAAGAAAAAGCAACATCTTATGCGTTACGGGGATTACGTGCGCCGCGAACGCGGTAGGAAAATCTACCGTCGGGGTAAACTGCGGGGAAAAAACTCGACCTTCTTCTCGGCGGACCTTGTAGGAAGAGAGTTAACCACTGTCGAGGATTACCCGCGAGTAGAGAGGCTCTCGACGTAGGGTGATACCATCGAGTCGTTGTAGGATGTCGTCACTGTCGAGAAATATCCGAGCCGTAGAGCTCAAAGTTCCGAACGTGTGTGTGACAGGCTCGAGACCATGATAAGCTACTGCCGTGGATGCCGTGTGAACGCCGCGTTCATGAGTAAAATACTTCATCCTCGGGGAGTAGGGAATTTGTAGTGATTAGTGCATTTTCCAATTATTGAAAGTTGAAACTGTGGGGATCAGACTTGAGCTTATTCGCAGTGGACGTTGTTGGGGAAGGTCCTAAAAAGACGCCTCTCTCGAAAGGGGACACGACGGGCAAAAGATGGCGAACTTCGAACAAGAGTGATAGGAAGTCGGGCTTCATGTCGTTAGTGATAATGTCAGACTTCCAATCTCCATGAGAAGAGGCTAGGCTGTTCAACTTCGATTCTTTATGATGAGAAATCGGATTTCAAGTCGCAAGGGGAGAAATCAGGCTTTGAGTCGACAAGAGGAATGGTATGAGTGTAAACCTTGAGTTGTTACGAAGAGAGGTCCAATTTAAAGTCGTCAGAGGAGAGATCAGGCCTTAAGTCGTGTAGAAAAGAAGTATGTGTTTGCGATTTATTGCGAGGAAAGTTCGGATCTCGAGTCGTTTGAAGAGAGATCAGGCCTCGAGTCGCCATAGGAGAGATTTGTGCGAGTAAATGCGAGAAGCGGTCGGTTCTCGAGTCGTTAAAGGAGACCCCAGGCGTCGAGACGTAAAGAGAAGAGGTATTCCTGAAAAAGGTTTCGTTTATGATAGGCTAGCCAGATACTTTTTGATAAAAAGCGGGACCTTCCACAAACAAATACGGGATACAGCCGAATAAAGCGGGACATTTTAGATACTTAAATTTACCTATTTTTAAATCCAAACTAATACACATATCTAAATATGTACCTACAGCCGGAGTTGTTCAGAGAAAGTTATGGAAAATGGATATTTCAAATGTATTTTGTAACTTTGAATGCTCAAAAAAAAATGATCGATCGGTCGATTAATCGATTTAACACGTTCGTCGCCACGTCACCCATATTTGGCAGACGGGTGTATTTCCTGGGGGGGCCCGTCACATCAAAAAGCAGGTGACGCTCTCTTACTGGAGTTTACCGCTCAGCTTCGCCACACGTTTCAAATATGGGAGTTCTCCCTCTTTGCTTTCTCTCTCTGAAAATTTCTTTGGGCCCGGCTAGCAAAACTACCAAAATGAGCGTGGCGACGAACGTGTTAATGATGAGCTCAAAGAACGATTAACTGAACCAACAACTAATTTGAATGTTGAGAACTACACGAGATATCTAATTTGGCCTTTTACAAACATTGAAGTAAAAATGCCAAAAAACATCATTTTCTATGTTCCCCCAATTAATTCAATTTTAAACTGGCATTGGCTTCTTCTAATGTTAGTCAGCAATACTTCGTAATAGTTTTCGATACCTGTCAAACCTAGTTTATGAGTATTTCCATGAAGCGCACTATTGCGGATAGACCTCCCAGAATGGTGCGGAACAATTCAGGTGGGATTAAGGTCTTCCTAATCCCTCCATTTTCGGACCAATAACTGACCCCAGAATTTTAACTTCCTCCGCTATAACGGATCACCTTGTGAGCGTTTAATCGTCACACACCCCAGCAAACATTTAAGAGGGTATATCGCAGGAACAACAGAATTATTCAAACAAATATACCTGATAAAAAGATTGTATTAAAATTACCAAAATAGCATATAGCTACAAAAGTACAGGCGTATTTTGCTTTTTGTGAGGAAATTGAATCGTTAAAATCTTCAAATGGTTTTTGGCCATCACGCAAAATCCGTGGAGAAAATTTGGTGAGTTCGTTCATTGTTATTTGTTTTTAATATCGAAACCATTTGCTGACTAAATACTGAAACGATATGATAAATCATGGTATCGCTCCACATGTGTATCCTTTTGAAAATTGTTATTATTATTACTATTACCAATATTATTACACCATTATATGCCCACATTATCATGTTTTCATATTTTCATGTATTATATTATTCCTTGCATTTCCAGATACAAATGATTTTAGAAGGAATGCATCTGGGGATAACCCAAAAAGATTATTGCAAGCGGCACGGGTAGCCGGCCATTGTAGGTTTCTGAGGGTTGGATGCCTTCCTTCGACGAACCATCGGACCGTGGAAGCCCTAGAAGAAATTCGAAGGCCAAGCCACACAGACATAGGCAGGACCTTGCTATCGATGGGGGAACCATACATACATACATACATACAAATTGAATCGTTAAAATCTTGTCATTATAGATATATATGACAAGATTTTAACGATTCGATTTCCTTACAAAAAGCAAAATATACGATTTTAAGGAATTTGAGTAAAACGAAAAAAAAAAAATTTCCCCGACCGAGATTTGAACTCCAGTCCTCAAGTGTTGGCTGTCCGGTATCTAATCACGATTCCAAATCATCACTTGATATGATACGCGCTATAGCTCTATATGTAAGATTTTCTGTTCACGAACCGGTCAAAGGATTAAAGAAGGATGGATCGCCCATTTATCGTAAATCAGTTCACTCAAATCGTAAATGTCGAATTATCATATTTTCAACTTTTTAGAGACATATTTACGAATTGAATAAACTGCTATCCGATTCAACTTTTTTGGGCAAAGCTTGTCGTAAATGAATTATAGAAAATCACTCAATAACAACTTGTTTACGTGTTATTGAAAATGTCTTAATATTCGATTTGGATTATTATTTCTATTACGATTTCATGTTAGCTGGGACACTCCACTCCATCTCAGCTCACAAATATGGGTACTAGAAGGTGATGCCAAAAGTGTCTTTTCAGTATTCTTTGCTTTTAAAAGGTACTCCGACATTTGACAGGTTCCATCTTGGTAAAACCAGTTATAAGAAGTCTAGCGCTTTTTTTTAAGAATTCAATGAAAATTGATTTCTCCTAGCGCATTTGTCCATCTTGCGCATTTTTGCATGATTATTTTTAAAGATTTGTTCTTTATTGTATGTAATCTTTCATATCACTTTAGAAAAACCAGCACGCTTCCAATGTATTCAAATTTCCAACATCGTAAGCTGTAAATTTTAATATTTTCCCAAGATCCTCTCAATGGGCTTAGATTTTCTCCCATTCATGGTCGGTTGTTTACTAAGAAAATCCAAATGAACGGAATTAATGAAAATCCCAATGGGGTAATGAAGTTGTGGCAACGGCTGTGCTCTGAAAAGCCGCCCGGTCGATGGCCTCATCCATCTAGTTTGAGGTTCTTTTTTCCGGCTTCCTAAAACAGCTTTCTCACGAATACCGAAGCCCCGAAATTTTGCTGAGATGTTTTGTGTGCCAAGGTAGGTATCCGAGCGACGAAGACGACGACGTCGAGTTCTGATGAGGATAATTAATGAGATACTAGACCAGATATGGAGCCTAATCAGTGCGGCGGAATTGAAGCAGCAGACATCAGGAATATGAATTAACCTTTTTCCTCCGTGGCTTTCTCGAGCGGGAAATGAGTCTCGCAGAGCGACACGGCGAAATCCGGCCCGGAAGATTAATGGTCCTCGGAGATAATCGATACTGTAGTGTACTGTCTATCCTGGCACGCGTGCTGTTATTTTAGGAATGTATTTGATTTCCATTTTGTTCCGCAGATCGTGACACTTGTGGAATAGTCCTAGCGTTTCATATTCAAATCTAACACTTTCACAAAAAAAAAATCAAATTTTGGAGAAAATTACTAGAAATATTACGATGTTGATTTTTATATTTCATACGGGTGAACCTTATTTTGAAAAGTGCATGAAATTTTCGGATTCTCGGATTGACAGGAACAATTATTCTGAATTCAGTTTTAGAATAAGACAGCAGCCAACCTTAAAAGTTGAGCTTGAAGATACGAGGTTTGCATAGTTTCGTGATGACGATTGATGAACTGGTTTGCTCCTTCAATTCAAATCAAGTCTATTAATACAAAATTGTCGAAACAGGCTATCGGTCGGTAAAGCGTTAATCCTAAAAATTTCTCTACAGAAGCGACTTTTGTAGAAAAATCAGTTTTTTGCTAACATATCAAAACAGAATATTTCAAATTCTCTCTTATAATCCTCCATGCAGAAGTTTTTTTTTTAATTGAGTATCTTTATTATAGTTTGCATATGGACTGAACGTTGAAAATCCTGTAAATTTATCTTGTAAGTTTTTTTTTTGTTTTTTTTTTTGTGACAACCAACGCACAGCGGGGATTTTGGTCAAAAAAGGTACCTATTTCTGTGACGATCGCCTAAACTGTTCTAAATTTTAGAAAACTATCATTTCTTATGCAAAAAAACACGAGGAATCGAAAGGTCTACACCGCTTTCTGATAAAATGACTCTTAACGTCTCATTTAGCCCGATTTCCCCTATTTTTTTGGGTGCAAAGTTATAATTTCGATTGTAGCCATCTACCTTGCAACCAAAAAGTCATACAAACCATACTTATTTATGTAAAAATGTCAGCTGAATCGCTTGGTGTACTCCACTTTTTGTTTCTACTACGACAAGTGGTTCATTTTGCCTCTTTTCCCCTAAATTTAAGATTTTTTTCAAAGAAATGCAGTCAAACAAAGTGTAATCCAACAGTTTATCATCATGAATGATCATTTTTGGTAGATTTATTCATACTCTAGCTAATCGCGTCACTTTTTTGTACTAGAATGAATATAAATGGCTAAATATCCCCAACCTCCCCTAGCTTTTTTAAATTTATGCATAAATTTTACTGTAACAATCGAGCGATTCACATACCAAATGCAAAAACCAAGTGATTTAGTGTAAAATTTGTCGCTGAATCGAGTGGTGTACACCGCTTAGTGCTCAGCTTACGAGAATGGCCGCAATCACCCCGATTTCCCCTAAAATCGAGCGATATGTGGAAAAAAATCATTATAACAAATGACAATGTATGTATGTATGTATGTATGTATGTTTGACCCACAAGTGGCTGATAGGTCTTTCGACCCGAGTCGGTACGGGAAGTCTCGATCGCACTTTCAAATACTGTTCATGCTTAACTCATCAACAATAATTGCAGCACAACCAAGGGGTCCGTTACCACTGGCTTGGGACAGGTTTGACTCATCTTACTCCCTTCAAACTATTCGAAACAAATAAAGAATCCTGAAAAGGTACCTAAGGTACCCACTCATGATTCCAAATTTGCCGAGATACTCCGGCTGGCTTGAACCCACAATCCATTGTACATCAGTTTTCCGTTCATTCGATGTCCTGTCCTACCCCCCACTAATCAACAATAATAGAGTTAAGCTATTGTATAAATACATCATGAAGAAGTAATGCAATGAAAGGATACTTATCTTTTAGCTATCCAAAGCTTTTGCAATTTTTCGGCGATCCACACAGAAAGCTGCATATTCTTCTGTTACGAAAAAAAAATTAACCCAGCAGTCTAGTTCTTCATACCGACCCATGAACGTGCACGAAAGGTTAAAAACAACAACGCGTTTCAAAAATTCAAAGTACGCTACACGTCGAAGCTGCAGTTTTTATTTGAAATTTCTTTTTCACTCAATTAATACTTAAGTTTCAGACCAGCTTCAAAAAACACCCCCAATAAAATTGATTTTTAGTTTTCCAAAGGCCTATTTGAGACACAATTTTAATACAAATCTTCGCGCTGTCTGTTTTTTTTTTAAATTCTTCTGCTGCGCATCACTTGAGCCATACGTTGGTATACTTTTTTTTACATTAAAACATTCATAAAATGATTATTTAAACAAAAAGTCAAATGCATGCGCCATGAAAAGCTTTGTTTTTTCTTTTGATTTCCACCAAATATTCTTCGCTGCTTCCAGGGCAGGTAAATGGTTACCATCAAGTAGCCAAAGTCATGCGACATTGATATATTTGGAGGTATCACTGTCATGCAACACATGTATCATATCACCGTGACATGTGGTAGGATATCGCGACATTTGCAGTTGAGAGACATCTAAGCCTATGTGATCGTCATTTTATTATGTTCTGTGTCAAATCTACCTATCACAAATTGCTTTTATGTACATCGTGAAAATGTAAAAATGCTGAAATGCTCCAATACTGAAATACTCCGAGTTTAAATAAGTTTGTTAATTTTTTCTTTTAGGAAGAATTAAAATTTAAAAATAATCGGCACATTACAGTGTTGAAGGTTATTGTTGATGAGTCCTACTGTTCTTAAATTCTCGTTTTATTGTGAATGACTGGCTAGGTCTCTCGTTAACTCAGGGTTAACTTCACTTGTTGCAGGGTGGACAAACTGCTAGGGGGAAACTATCAAACGAATGGAATTTGAACCAAAATGTACTTTCAAGAGGGTTTCGTGGGTGTTATTAGTGAAATGACGTATACATTTTAACATTTTATTACAGTTCACATTTTAAGAGGAGCAGGGGTTAGGTATAAGTGAAATTTGAGATCATTTGACTCGGATTTTCCGCCCACAAACGATGATGGGATCTGGATCGATGGCGATGACCATGAAAATAGACGAGTTGGCGGTCGGGTTTTTTATTTGATGCACGCTGTAATACCTTCGCAACAGTTGTCTTTTCTCTGACGCCAAACTAACAACTCGCCCTGCTTTTCCGTTTTGGAAAAAAAACAGAGCTGGAACTAGGGCCAAGGTGATGGTAGGACTTTCGGAGTGGGTTCCTGTGAAGAGCCTGAACCTATACTGAGGTATGCAGTCAGAGGATAAGGCCTTTTTAATGGCTGGGCATGGTAGGAATAATGTTCCCGAGAACTCTTCGGAGACCGGACTCTTCGGTCCACCCATCCAAGATCGGGAATTTGAAGATCTTTGTCGTTCAGCTCGGTAGCTATTTGACGCTCATGGGGCTAAAAAGAATTTTAAAAAAATTATCAAAAATTTTTTATTTATATTTAATCGATACTAATCCAAAGGAAGAATGACTTGTTTGCCGTTTCTCGGTACATGAAGCGTATTTATCAAAGGAAATTCCCCTTGCTATGTCCTGCTTCTGCATGAAGCTTATCCATTGCCAAGCAAAATGTTTTTTTTCTCCCGAGCTAGTCTCTAAATTAACCTGTTTACAATTGCTCTAGCTCTCTAAATCGTGCTGAGTGCAAGCTTCAGGAAATTGTGGTCTAGACGCTCCCGGAGAAACCATTTAAATTTTGAAAAACTGACCGAAAATACTTCACAAATCACCGAGCACGAGCCAAACAAACGACATGTAACGCGAACGAATGTCATGCAACAAAGATTTCTGTCAGCAACACTACTACAGAAAAGTGGAATGCTATGACCGTTTCGTTGATGACAGGATTTTAAAAAAAATGATATTAACATAGGCTACCATGTTACGGTCAGGCGACAGTGAGCGACATTTATCAGCACTGGGCCTGCTTCCAAAAACACTGAAGAACTATAGGATCTATTCAACTAGGAAAACTGAGAACAACGATGATCGACACATTTATTCCACCGATGGTGTTAAAATTTCTCCTGAATATCACTGATAAACTTGCTGAACCGGCCATTCGATTTAGGAATAATTAAACTAATTTTATAATCAAACACCAGCGAAATCAAATCATTATAACAAATGACAATGCATCATAAAATGCACAAAAATGATTGAAACAAGTGTAGAACTTATTGCTGAATCTAATGATGTACACCGCTCAGTGTTCAGTTGACGAGAAGAGCCTTAAATACCCCGATTTCCCCTAAATTCATTAAATTTCTTTGAAAAATACATTGTTACCAACGAGAATTTAAATTAACAGATACAAAAAACACTGAATCGGGTGTAAAACTTATTGCTGAATCAAATGATGTACACCGCTAAGCGTGAAGTTGACGAGAAGAGTCACAACCACACCAATTTCCCCTAAATTCATATAATTTCTTCGAGAAAAAATTGTAGCAAACGAAAATGCAAATGAACATATGAGAAAAACATTGAACATGAAACATTAGCACTGAGTTGACAAGAAAAGTCCCTTTTTCCCCAATTTATCTTAAATTCATTCATAAACTCATACAATATGAACCAAAAAATCGTAGTAACAAATGAGAAAGCATCGAAAAAGGTACAAATTTTACACTAAATCCAGATATACTTAAACCGATATACACCACTTAACGAGAAAACGGGAGACACGAATAGCGCTATCTGGCGACAGAAATGGAAGTATTACACTGTGATTTTTTCGGAGCTTTGATCAGAGATGCCAGGTGTCCTAATTTTTCAACTGAGAATCGCAAAAAGTGTGGCGTAGCATATCGCAAAGGCGGAAAGTAAAATGATTACTTTTTGAATAAATATTAATTATTAACATTGCAAATTCTTACAATTCTCGAAGCGTTATCCAAACCTTTACACATCGTGATTTTGATATGACAATTGATTTAGCGCAAAGTTTAAAAAAAATAATCAAAAGTGAATGTTATTAGACTCAAAAACGTTTTAGGTCAAGACTTGACCAAATTACTAATTTATTATGACTTCATAAATATCTAAAGAAAAATATTGAATAAGCGCTGCCGAACTTCGGTTATGATTTTCCATTAGTGCAAGTGGGATGCAGCTAAAATTCCTTGCAACTATGACAGATCTCGGGTCTTTCTTAAGCAGGGAAAGAATAACTTTTCGATTAACATTCGCCCATTACGACATCCACGATAAAATCTGCCAGCACAGATTTTAGACTTTTGTCATAGCATGCATTGAGAATTTCCGCCAGCTATTAACGAGTAAACAAGCAAACTAAATATTCTCAATCAAATATTTGCTCCTTTTAGTTTCTTCAAATCGAATTCCACTAAACTCACTTTATCTATGTCTTCATTTGCAGTTTTAAAAACAATTTTTTGTATTTCATGTGCTAGGGTATTGGCAAATAAGTACGTAAATATGTTGATCAAAGCAAAGCCACAAATAAGTGGATGATTGAGAATATCTTGTTGTAATTGTAATATTTTTTGTTCTTTATTGATTTCTTGTTTTTATACAATCAGTTCATTATGCGCTTATCTTTTTTTTGTTTCATATTTTTGGCCAACCAACTGTGATATCTTCGGTCAACAGATGACGCAGAAGTTTTACTTTGGAAGCGGTTTCTTGATCCATCCCAGGTATTCCGAGTGAAACAAAGAGGAAACTGCTGATTTTAACGGCAATGATTTTCGAGCCTTATCATTGATGGAGTTTAAAGTGTATGCAGCCATAATGGATGGCTGGCTGAAAAACTTGTGCATGCAACAAAATCATATAATAAAAATTCGTCAGATTTCGTCAGATGTGAATTTGTACGAAAAAACAGTGCGGTTTAAGAGCTTCTATTTACGGATAATCGGAGCGCTGGATAGAAAATGTGACTGCGTTTGACTGGGAAAAAATGACTGCAGATATTTTGAAGCAATAAAGAAATTTACGAAATGTTTTACTTCACTAAATTTTGCAGTTTCTTGGCCATTTTCCGGTCCTACTATGACAACTTATCATTGTTTTTGGTTTTGTGCATATTTAAGGCAAAGTTTATTTATATAATATTTCACTAAACATTATTTGTTTCCTTTCACAAAGATATTGGTCGTGAACCATTAGCGGGTCATGCACGAATCCTAACATCAAATAAGTAGGGTAGTTAAAATTAATTGCTCAGATCTATATTTTGTTCAGAAATATTAACAAGTATTATATGGAAATATTTTATTCAATTCCTTTTTATTTGTTAGTTGATTCACTAAAATTTTTAGGGTGCAAGAAAAGAAATAAACAATTCCAATTTTTATAACTGGCATCCCTGATCAAGTCGAGTCCGGAATACACGCTATTCACAAGTTAGACGAATTTCTCGAATGATGGTGTCGTCTTCTCACTGTATGAGGAAAACAAGTGTGGTGAATATTGATTTCTATTATATTTGCTAAATCACTTGGTTTTTGCATTTGGTATGTGAATCGCTCGATTGTTACAGTGAAATTTATGCATAAATTTAAAAAAGCTAGGGGAGGTTGGGGAAATTTGGTCATTTATATTCATTCTAGTACAAAAAAGTGACGCGATTAGCTAGAATATGAATAAATCTACCAAAAATGATCATTAATGATGAAAAATTGTTGGATTACACTTTGTTTGACTGCATTTCTTTGAAAAAAATCTTAAATTTAGGGGAAAAGAGGCAAAATGAGCCACTTGTCGTAGTAGAAACAAAAAGTGGAGTACACCAATCGATTTAGCTGACATTTTTACATAAATGAGTATGGTTTGTATGACTTTTTGGTTGCAAGGTAGATGGCTACAATCGGAATTATAAATTTACACCCAAAAAAATAGGGGAAATCGGGCAAAATGAGTCGTTAAGACTCTTAACTAAAGAGTCATTTTATCAGAAAGCGGTGTAGACCATTCGATTCCTCGTGTTTTTTTTACATAAAGAATGGTTGTTTTTTCTTCGTTCTTGCCTGAATTAGGCACCTTTTTTGGCTCAAAAATCCGCACTGTGCAACGTTTTGGAATTTGTGTCATGCTCATCCTTTTTGTATTTTACTAATCAAATTGATTTCAATCCACCCCTTCATCTGTCATAAAAAAAAAGCTGTAGGCCATCTGGAAAATATGTTGAATAGAACAGTACAAGCACCTTATCAAACCATTATAATTCAAAAAATTTAGGCAGCAGATAATAAAAATAATTGAACACAATTTTTCGAATTATTCGAAGAATTTTTTTAATTCACTTAGAAATTCTATCACCAAGCTCTGATGTTCTTGAGAGACTGTTTAAAATGTTCATGGACTACTTGGACTACATGGACTACGCCTAAGGCTAACAATTCTGACGCCATAAATGTTATCGGCTGAACCAGGACTGTCCCTTACCCTCAAACCTTACTACTCAATACAATCATACCTCGATGTCTCCTGAATTCAGAAAGGTTTCCCATGTATCGATATCCCATCGGCTTGCAGCATACAGTCAAAGACTCAACTAAAAATCAATAGTTTATGTGCTTGTGGATCGAACGGTTCAACTCAGATCTGGCCATTTCACTTTTTTTCCAGTTTTGCCCGTTGATATGGACGTGAACTCACGTATCTTTTCCTGGGTCATAGCATACAGGTTAATTTGTCCCAAAATTCAGGCATGTCTTCAATAAAACCATAAACTATTTGATGCATCGCAGCTATTGTTTGGTGTTTGCTGTTTTGATAGGTAACCCAAGTTAACAAGTTCGTCGCCATGACGAGTGACGGGTGTATTTCCTGGGAGGTCCCGTCACATAAAAAAAAAACATGTGAAGCTCTCTTACTCAAGTTAGTCTCTCAGTTTAGCCACACGTTGCAAATCTCCCTTTTTCTTTCTAGCTCCAAGAATTTTCCGGGCCCGGATAATAAAACTAGCAAAATGAGCGTGATGACGAACGTGTTAACGTGAATATAGGATTTGAGAATAAAACTGATTGCTCCTCCACTGACTATCCAGTGGATGTGGATATCCAGGCCAATCCTGTGTAAGGCCGCCTAAAGGGACATCTCAATTGCCTGAGGATCATTAGAGGTGATCACATCTGTGGGGGGCGGACTTTTCCTTTGAACATAGCATGGAAAACTGGCTGACGAACGGTAGACAATGTGCAACTCGAGACCCCATTCACCCAACCTTCGGGTAGAGGTCATATCACCTTTTGTCTTACTACTCCGATTCTCTACCTCCCCGTGGTGCTAGCTGGGTTGCGAGCAACCTTAGCGGAGATCGGGTTCCCAACCCCGGTGGACGCTTTGGTCGCATGCAGACTGAGAGGAGAGGCTTCGTACGCATCTGTTCTTCAAGTCAGGGGCGGCGTGCGGAGAGCAACAACGTCCTGGTGGTGTTCGGGACCCAAAACAGCAACATCACGACGGTCCTCCTGCGAGAGAGCTTGGAAACATGGAACATGGAAACATGGATCATGGAACTGCCGATATCTAAATTTCGTGGGCAGTGCCCACGTGCTCTCCAACGAAATGAAGAGCCGCAAATTCGAAATCGTAGCGCTGCAGGAGGTATGCTGGAAGGTCTCCACGGTACGAACGTACCCAGATGATCGTGTCATCTACCAAAGCTGCGGCAACACACACGAGATTGGAACAGCACTTATAGTGATGGGAAAGATGCAAAAGTGCGTGATTGAGTGGTGGCCGATCAACCCACGATTGTGCCGGTTGAAGATCAAGGGCCGCTTCTTCAACTTCAGCATCATCAACGTGCACAGCCCTCACCTCGGAAGTACCGGCGACGACAAAGACGAATTTTACGCGCAGCTGGAGCGAGAATACGATCGCTGCCCAAAACATGATATCAAGATCGTCATCGGGGATTTTAACGCTTAGGTCAGCCATGAGGAGAATTCAAAACGACAATTGGAAGGTTCAGTGCGCACCAGCTGACCAACGAAAACGGCCTCAGAAATAGATTTCGCCGCCTCCAAACGAATGGCCGTACGAAGTACCTTTTACCAACACCGCCTCCCACACAAGTATGTCAGGAGATCACCGTACCAGACGCTATCACAGATCGACCACGTTTTGATAGACAGCCGGCACTTCTCGGACATCATCGAAAACAGATCCTGTCGAGGTGCCAACATCGAGTCAGACCATGGTGATGGTGAAGATGCGGCCCAAAACTCTCTGTAGTGAACAACATACTAAACCGACACCTGCCTCGGTTAAATATCGCACGACTGAAGCAACCTGAGGTCGCGGCAGAATATGAGCAATCGGTCGAAGCAGCACTGCCGGCAGAGGGCGAGCTTGACGAAGCTCCTCTCGAAGACTGTTGGAATACTATAAAGACAGCCATCAACGATGCTGCGGAGAACGTCATCGGTCGTGTGAAACGAACTCGACGGAACGACTGGCTCGACGAGGAGTGTAGGAGGGTGATGGACGAAGAAGCACCCGTTGAAATGTGGAAAATCACCGACAGCGAAAGAGACAGCAAGTCCGAATTTTGCAGGAGGAAAAGAGCTGCCTGGAGGAGGAGGAGCTGCATCGTTTCCAAGAAACACGAAAGTTCTATCAGAAACTCAACGCATCCCGCAAAGGTTCCGTGCCGCAAGCCGAAATGTGCCGGGATAAGGACGGAGGCATCCTGGCGGACAATCGTGAGGTGATCAAAAGGTGGAAGCAGCACTTCGATGAACATCTGAACGGCTCACATGCAGGAGATCAAGACGGTGGGGGAAGGTACATCGCCGGCGTAGCCAACGACGTAGAGGAGCCACTCCCAACGATGAGAGAAGTTAAGGAAGCCATTCGCCAGCTGAATAGCAACAAGTCGGATGGGAATCAAAATAGTCCGGTTCTTTGACACAGAACAGCTACCGAAGGAGTGGAAGGAGGGGGTAATATGCCCCATCTACAAGAATGGCGACAAATAGGACTGTGAGAACTACCGAGCGATCAGTGTCCTAAAAGTGCTGTCCGAGTCCTACTCCACCGCCTAGTGCCACAAGCAAACAGATTCGTGGGAAGTCATCAGGTCGGCTTCATGGAGCGACGGTCAACGACGGATCAGATCTTCACATTACGGCAAATCTTCCGAAAATGCCGTGAAGTCCCTACGCTCCATCAATTCATCGATTTCAAAGCCGCAAAAATCATGGACGAGATTTTGAGTTGTTAAAAGAAGAAAGAGATCGTAGAGTATATAGAGTATATGCTGAGATAGGATTAGTCTAAAGTAGGTATTTGAAAACTAAGTGGATCATTTATTAGAGCCCTTTTGAGATACAGTCAGTGTTTGGTCATTGGTGTACACGAGCTTAGAACGAATAATATTCTATTGAATCATATTCGACCATATTACTTATTAAGGCTTGTTGCTGTAACAGTGTACTAAGTTTGTATTGGTGACAACCATATTAAGCAAAAATGTCACAGTATACTGATTGTGTGTGAATTCGTCTTTAGTAGTTAGTCAGTTAGGTAAAGAGTTTTCACGCAGATTGACGTTTTAATAAAAAGTCGGTTTTTAAATATAAAAAAAGCCTGTTAAAACACAAAAACTATACACTAACGACCTGTGATTAGACGTAAATGTTGCGATATTTTCCATATTTCTGGAATAAAAAAAATCAGTGAATACAGATGACGTTCGAAACTGATTTCATCTTTTAAAAGCCTGGCCAATGAGTTATACGTTTTCAAGAAAAAAATAGCAAAAATATTTTTCTGGTACTCGGAAACATTAATTACTGCTGAAATGGTCAATTAATAATGGTACTTTCCTTTTTTTCAACCTTATTCCAACTTCACCAGCCGGAGGAGAAACATAAAGCAAAAAGTGCATAAAAATCTGCTTGAAAATTCTCCTAACGGCATTCCTTCGGTCGAGACGAACACGTGCGTTAAAACTACGTGACGATAAAAATTTCGCTGCGACCGACTTTTTTTCACAACTTAACCTGGACACCAGTAGGTACAAAAGAATGCCCGCGATGCGACCAAGTGAAAGTGGAAAAACCTTACCCCTTTCTTTGGGTCACGTTGAAGTGGGAAGTCTAGGTGAAGAGTGCTGAAAAGTTGATCTTTTCTTTACCTACCTTTTTATTATGTTTCCTGTTTCCTCCACGTGCTGGCGGTTCCAGAATTGCTTTCGCGTTCTTTCGTTAAAATTGGGTGTGCCGGACTTGCAAGGAAAATCGAGAAAGAATAAAAAAAAACCTTAACAGGGAGCCGCTGAGCGGAAACTTTTTAATTACACTTTCTCCAGGACTTATTTTTTCCCTTTTGATTTGCGCGATCTCTTTCGTGTCAGTGGGCTCAATTTGTTTATCTCATTAAAAGAAATAAATAAATCAACTAAACTTTTCTATAATTGAATCAGTGTGCATGTGATCTGACCTTGGCTGACAATTAAAACTTTTTATGTTTTCGTTCTCTCTTTCCAGGTAATTCGATAAATGAAAACAAACTTTGACATTCGAGGTGCAGAGGAATCTACTCGATCGGAAAGGTAAAAAAACCCAAGGGAAACTGTTCTCAGGTTCTTCAGACGTTTTCATGTTGCAATTTCAAGTGGAATCTTGCTTTTTTTACTTCTTCAACTCATCAGCAAACCCATATAAATGTCGAAGTAAAAACAAGCCCAAGACGCCCTTCAGAAGTCATCCTTCCTCAACAAATGGCCTTCGGTGATGAATGGGATCTATGCTTTCACCCGGTCTTTTTTTTTCCATTCAAGGTTCTTTTTTCTTCTATGGCGCCCATGTCAGTCTACTGTTGGAAACTTTTTAATCCTTTAATTAAGAATTTCCTTCCTCCGGTTTTTGTTTTCCTTTTCAGTTTCACTTCACCTTTGTTTATTAGGACACCGCTTGCAATCGAGTGAGCAGGGAGTGAAAATATTCCCTCCATTTACAAGTTTCTTTCTCTCTTTGGACATCCATGATTTTACCGGGAAATATTTATGCGTCGAATTTTGCTTCCAGCAGATCCCGGAACCCATTCAGGCAAACGACGACGGCACCAAAAAATGTTTGCAACCGGAAGGACATTAATTGATCCGGCCCTGGAGGTTGGAATAAATTGCTATTCCAGTCAAATTAGTGTCAACGGGTTTTTTTCCCTTTGCTCCCCGACTCCAATGTCGATAAAGCAACGTTTTTGGGACTTACCCCGGGCGTTTTTTTTTTGCTGTTGGTATCTTGCTAGACTCTTTTTGAAGAGTCTGAAAAATTGACGGAATAATAGCCCGGAGATTGTTGGTTTTCCGAAGAATAAACATGTTTGAGAAACAAAAAAAAACTATTTTGAAGATTTTCTCCAGAGGCTCAAAACAACATATTGGATTTATTAAATTTGTTGCTTTGCCTGAGGATTGAAGATATTGTCTATTATGAGCAATAGACTTGAAATTTATTCAGATAACAAATAAAAATGATGTTTAAGAAATTGATATATTTTACGGATTCTAAATTCTCGGCAGAAAGCAATGCAACACTTTTCAATTGGGTTATCTGAGAAACATCCATTAAATGAAGATTTCCTTAATCATCGTTCGGAGCCGTCAGAAGAAGAGTTGCTTGGGAATACTCGAGGGTATTCCAGGAAATTCCTGTGGCAGAATGTACAAACATGATGTCTGATAGCATATCTTTGTTACCAGAAGCACCCAAAGCGAACATACATGTACATGATTTCTAAAAAGAACCTCAACGTCAAGTACAATGCAACGGTTGGAAAAATATTGGAAGATTTTTTTTTTTTTGCTAGAAACAGATACAAATTCCTAGCAGTACCAATTGATTTAAGTTGATATATGAGATTGTTTCATTTTTTTTTAGAAAGAAAATTGTTCAACTCCTTTTAGCAAAAACAAAATCAAGCTGAGGTGAAGTAATGAGGAATAGTAATTTGAAAGCTTCAATAGCGTTAAAGTCCCAAAATCAAAAATACGATGTAGTTTTTGTTTTGACTAACAGTTTTTAATTTTCAGATGAAGATTAACGCAAGATGTGTATATTATATTGTTAACATTTTTAATTCCTACGTAAGGATATAAATTAAACTCCTGGGAGCTTTGTATCCGTGGTCCAAACAGCTGGTTTAGACCCAAAATACAACGGTGGTCCATTATACCAGTTTCAAGTAATTTTTTTTTCTAAAACCAGAATAAGGATTGCTCCAAAACTAATATGATTGGGATCCATTTTGACGCGATTCTTAACCTTTTGACAGTTAATAGAACACGAGTGGGGTTGGTACCACCTATAGGAGAAAGTGTTCCTAAGTGCGCCTTTCAGGTTAAAATGCGCCTACAGCTGATTGGCTGAATGGCTGGTACACAACATATCTAATTATGGCATTTTAAATAATACTTTTTGAACATAAGGCATGACAGAATTTCATGAATTTACAAATTAAAAAAAATTGAAAAATAGTTTTTGATAATTTTTGATGTAATATTTTGTCTTTAAAAAATTATACGCTAAGAAACCGAAAACAAAAACCTTAATTGGAAACATAAATAATTGTGTTAATTATAAATGGATTTTTCTTTCTAAAACCATCACGAATAAACGGGTTGTCGTAATAGACTGAGCCGATTTGGGGTCATTTTTGAATTTCTCAAACTCTGGGTACTTAAAAGCTTCGTTTTGGTCCAAAACTCATCCATGAATTTAAGCAGAATTTTTAAGTTATGTTTACATGAGTAAATATAAACTATTAGGTTTGTTCGAAAAAATTGATTATTTTGTACTGAAAAATCAACATCATTTTTGTATCTTCTGTGGAACCGAGCCAGCTGATGGATTTGTGTCAATTTACAAATTCTCTTAAGTAAATTTTCCATTGAACAACTTTGTTGAAGAACGTAACTCCGTTTCTTATGAGGCAAAAAAGTTATTAACTGTTCAACAAAGGTATGTTTTTTGGTAAATTCAATTGACATCAATGCTGGAGCCTCATGAAGTATTGCAAGAAAATTAGTCAGTCTACCCAAGTAACACAGTATGAGCCAATTGGCTTTTATGAGTTCTTATATTGTTTTACGGTTTTATTGTATCATAGGAAATGCTTTATTTATGATGTGTGTTAAAAGAGCCCTAATAGTTTTGTCAAAACTTGAATAAAACACTTTCTTTAGAGTGTTTTAAAAGAGTTTCAAAAGTATTACTAAAGCTTCAATAAAACACATACTTTCCTGATTTTATTAGAGCTTCGGTAGCAGTTTTAAAAATGCGCTCAATGTGCTTCTAAAACTAGCGTTCAAGCTAAGTTGAAAAACTATTTTATTGGAACAGTGAATGTAGGCATGATAAAACTAAGTGACAGATGATTTGACAATCGAGAAGAACGTATACACGCTTAAACTTTTGTACCTCTTTTTGAGATAGCATAACCTGTTTTGAAAGGATTATCACTCAAAATTGAGAAAAACCGGCTATCAAAATGATATAAGTTAACACAGCCAAATTCATCTGAAAAATAAAAACATATTTGTTGCATCTGAATTCAAATTTCAGAACAACCGCAAACCAGTCTACATCATTATTCGCTCAACTCTTAGGGTTCTAATATAAGTACACTGTTAATTTACGTTTTTTATTATTCAATAACAATAAAAGTATTAGACAATAAATTTACAAGTACACCGAATAAAGAACTTGTTCTATTTATCCATCTCTGTCTCTCAATGCTAAGTTAATCTACATTTACGTCATCCAATCCAGAGTTAACCAAATTCTTTACGGATAAACCGCCCTTGAAAATTTCTAGAAGTCTGCAGCCACCGGCTTCTCCTCAGCAGAGACGGAGAAATTGAGCTTCATCACAAGCGAAAATGCTCATTTTAGAATGAGCATTCATCAGCATCAACAAGTTTCAGATGATATATGTAGATTGAAGACCACTAGCATTGGCCGATCATTGAAAATTACGATTTATTTAAAACGTAACGCAGTTCTGATTATCGTAAGCAAAATATCTGAAGTACGTTTCATAGAATCGTTCTATCGCTTCCAATTGCAACAATAACGATTATAGTTTGATATGTTGCATCTTATTAAAAATAGCGTTTCCTAAACTGTTAGCATACTGTTTGCAGAAAAGTTTTCCCATTTTCCCTGTTGACAGAAAATGATCTATTCCAAAACAGTCTGAGATTATTTGACAACAATACCCACTTGTAATATGAAGATAATTGACCATCCTCTAATCATAGTTAAAAGGAAACAAAACAAAAAGTTGCATGAATACCTTTTGCCCAGGCACGCATTTTCTCTATTGAGAATCTCTGCGGTGTGGGTTTTTCAATTCCCCGCGGAGATTCTCTGCATTTCACCCAGGCGGCGGCAACGCTATTCAAACCGTATCTAGCACATCTCTCAGATTTCCCCTCAGATTTCCCCTTTTTTGGCAGATTTAAGCTTTTTTCCTCAGATTTAAGCTTTCGTCTCCTATGCTCTCAAGGCAAAAAAAAGCTTAAATCTGAGGAAAAAAAAGCTTAAAAACGAGATTCACGACCACTTATTTAAAAGATGTTGGTCACACGATACATAGACAAATCGTGTAACGTTGCCGCCGCCTGATTTCACCACGGAGATGTTTAACTAACACTACTGGAGAGATTATATTGAATCCAACACCAACGAGCGTGAGAGTGAGAGCTCTTATGTTTACCGTGTTTACCACATTCACCACCGAGAAAACCAATGGATCCAATTATTGAACACGTAAACATTGCAGGTGATTGTATACATTTAGGGGTATTTCGTGTGATAGTCAGTCGGCGGCAACGATATTCGAACCGTATGGAGCACATCTCTTAGATTTCCCCTCGGATTTCCCCTTTTTTGACAGATTTAAGCTTTTTTTTCAGCTTTGAGCTTTCATCTCCTATGCTCTCAAGGCGAAAAAAAAGCTTAAATCTGAGGATTAAAAGCTTAAAAACGAGATTCACGACCACTTATTTAAAAGATGTTGGTCACACGATACATAGACAAATCGTGTAACGTTGCCGCCGCCTGGTGATAGTATACTTGAAGAGGCAATTCCAATAGGACTAGCAACCAAGAAACAGTTTGTTTACCTGAAGAAGAAATGTTTTACCAATCCAAATCCATTGCTTTCAAATCTTACTTAAGATTTCTATAAATATATGTATATCTATATTCTGGTATATATTCTATTGATTAAATTGTACAATTTCATGAGAGATGAATCATTTCACAAAACGGTAAGAAAATGAAAAAAGTTGGGGGTTTCCCTTCGATTTTTGTTTATCCATGTTGAAAATTTGTATTTGTATTGCATTGAAGTGTAATATTGCTAATTTGATAAATTTATGACGTTATGAAAAAGTTTTATATTCGAATAGTCAGCTACTGACTAAGCAATTGCTAGAGATTCCTGTTAATTATCGTTACATTAAATTTTTCCAACTTTAACGATAATTGTCTCCAGTTGTAACAATTGATTTTTTTAGTAGATTTCCTATTCATCAGATTACTACACTTTTAAGCTTATTAAACAGGGCATTCGTAAATTGCTATCTAATCCTAGAAATAAAATTATGTTTTTGATCGAAGTGATTTTTGTGAATGAAAATAAAATGCTTCGGAAGGTTTTTTGACATCTAGGGGAGATGAGGGCATAACGAGCCCCCAATGCATAATGAGCACTCCTTTTTTCTACATAAGTACGTATTTTCTTAAACAAATTTTCATAAGGACTTGTTTCGTACTACCCATAGTATTAATTTTTCACCAAAAAAGAAATATCCTTTTCATCTTTACAGAAATATTAAATAATTACCAGCTAGGTTCTCAAGTGACGAAAATATTATAATTTTTGAGCACCACCAAATAAGCTTTTATGACCTTTAAATCATCTTGATCTGAAATGTACGCACTGCAACATGATCTACACATTGAACTTCTAAAACAGATAGAGAGTGGTGAAAAACTAACAATCTCTCCGGAGAGTTCGTGGCAATAATAGTGCGGTGTTGAAATTCTCCGACTCCGTAAAAACCCCACGGAGAAAAGCCAGTCGGCGGCAACGCTATTCGAACCGTATGGAGCACATCTCTCAGATTTCCCCTAGGATTTCCCCTTTTTTGACAGATTTAAGCTTTTTTTTCAGCTTTGAGCTTTCATCTCCTATGCTCTCAAGGCGAAAAAAAGCTTAAATCTGAGGAATAAAAGCTTAAAAACGAGATTCACGACCACTTATTTAAAAGATGTTGGTCACACGAAACATAGACAAATCGTGTAACGTTGCCGCCGCCTGAGAAAAGCATCCCTGGACTGAAAAGTATGCAAACACTGTCAAAAGTATTCACAAAGTTCAAAATATACATTGGAGTAAAGCACATGATCAGCATCTACTAATTTTAATATTTTGTTTTGTAAAATGGTTTGTCGAGATTCTGCTCCTGCAGAAAAAAAACTAAAATTTTCAAATGTTTGGTTTTCACTGTTTTTATAATCCAAAAAAGATAAATCTTGTAAGTACCCATCGTAACCAATACTAACCGATTATACTTTAAGTTCATTCTCATGATGGTTTTACTTTGTTATTGTCAAAGTTTGCCAGCATACATCCATTAAAAATGCTTTAAAGAGGTCAAAAAATACTCAATTTTTGATAATATCGAAACAGCTGTATCAATTAAATTGCCCTCAGTTTCTTTTAAAAGAGAAGTATTGGACCGAAAAGTAGCGGAAATTGAAGGAGGAGGATGTAGCCACCTAAAATACAGATGAAACGAAGTATAATTTGGACGAAACTTATTACTTATATTATGACTGAAAAAAGTGTGCGCCGGCCGATGAGAGGTATCAAGCATAGAGTAAAAAAATTCTCACAAAAAAACGATTAAAATTGTTTATCAAATTTTTTCATGAATTATCATAAGATTACCTTCATTTCCATCATAGAAAGTGTTTCGATCAAACAAATGGTTTTGAAATACACTCATTCGTAACTGTCCTATTTCTAAATGAACTTAAGCTTTAAAACACTGTTGACATCAAACATGAATTAAAATCGTTTGTTGTAACACGGCTCGCAGGCGGAAGAAATTCAACGCGCACTTTCTTCGAACAGGTCATCAACTGTAGGCAAGACCAACTTAATTTCGGTTCAATGACCTCAAACAGAAACACTGCGATTTGGAGCAAAAGGCACGATAAAAATCCGATGTGTTTATTGGGCAGCACAAGAACAAAGTGAGTCGCATAATCGACTCTTCGTAAACAAGAAAACACTTGAGGAACAATAGATTATCATGAACAATAAATCAAATGCTTGTATAGGTAGATATGAGTCAAATGACATTTCAAGAGGTACGAGAAATTGGGGATCCTACATCAACTGGGTCATTTAAATACACCTCATCAAACATCGCCACCACCTTTGAAAAGCATAATTTCAAAACCCTGCTACTAATTCTCACACATACATTTTCATACGATTATAAACTAGCTTATTTTTCTTTACACTTGTTTTGATTAACCTTTTCGTTGTTGATCTACGTTGTAAATAGCTTGCTGATGATTATTATTATTCTAAGGGTTCCTCCCGAGAAAGTTGATCATCCTCACTGCGTTGAATCGTTGATACTGGTAGCCCACTCGAGTCTCGTGGTAGCAGACAAATTTTCGTGATCGGCCTAGTTGTCACCCCACGACCTGTTTGCAGCGAAACGACTCGAATAAGCTGATCTGGACCGGAAAAAACGTCAACAATACGCGCTAGTTTCCACTTTGTAGGATGCTGGAACTCATCGACCATGATAACCAATCTTCCTGGGACAAATTCATTATTTACTTCCTGGTATTTCGTACATCTCTGCATTTCTTGAAGATATTCAAGGCGCCAATGATGCCAAAATTGCTGAACTGCCCTCTGCATGGCTTGAAAGTGTTCTAGTTTACCCAAAGGAACAGTTCGAAGATCAGGTTCAGCGATTGCATGCATGGTCGATCCAATCAAGAAATGCGCTGGTGTGAGGCAAGATAAATCGCTTGGGTCCTCGGACATCGGCACAAGTGGACGTGAATTCATGGCTGCTTCAATTTGTGTCAACAGGGTTGTCATATCTTCAAACGAAAGCTTTATGTTACCTAACTGCCGATAAAGGTGCGCTTTGGCAGTCTTGACGGCAGCTTCCCAAAGGCCTCCAAAGTGAGGCGCCCTAGGAGGGCTCCAATGCCATGCAATGCCTTCATTTACTGCTGTTGATTCTACCAACTCATCTTTACGCTCGCTGTAGTACCAAGTTAAAAGCTGCCGCAATTCGTTATTGGCCCCTTCAAAGTTCTTACCGTTGTCAGAATAGACATCACTTGGTCGACCTCGCCGGGATATAAAACGTCGGAAAGCACTCAAGAATTGTTGAGTAGTCAGGTCGCTCACCAACTCTAAGTGCACCGCCTTGGTAACGAAGCATATAAAAACACTGATGTATGCTTTCGCTGGTGCAGCTCGTTTATGGATCGGTTTTAAATATAGTGGACCAGCAAAGTCCACTCCAGTAACAGCCAATGGGCGCCCGGGCTTGATGCGACATTCTGGTAGTTGACCCATCTGTTGACTTGCGGGAACGGGACTAGCTCGGGCACATCGGTAACAACGACGAATAATGCTTCGCACTAGCCGGCGCCCATTCACAGGCCAGAACTCCTCTCTCATATTGGCCAGGGTAAGGCGGCCACCACCGTGAACAAATTTAATGTGATAATGGGTGGCTATCATTTGAGCGAAAGGGTGGAAATTGGGTAATAGAGCAGGATGTTTGGTGATAAAGGGTTGGTCGGACAATCTCAATCTCCCTCCCACTCTGATGATGCCTTTTTCATCAATAAATGGACTTAAAAGGCGTATAGGCGATCGTTTAGACACTACAGAACTTAGTTTTAAGTCATGAATCTCTTGTTTAAAACCGTCCATTTGGGCCATTTTTATAAGCGTTTCTCGGGCGGAAGCGAGTTCTTGGACAGAAGGGGAAATACTAGTCAATGAGTTCAGTTGCGTTGGGCACGTTCGGACCTTTTCTCGACAGTTTTTCGAAAATCGTAAACATAGTGCAGCTCTGCGTAGTATTCGGGTATAAGACCAGCATTGGGAAAAATACGAGTTGGTTGCAGAAGAAATAGTAGCGACAGCAACTGTTACTCGTCGTCGTTCTTTACCGTCTTCGGGATATTCTGATAAACTTTGTTTTGGCCAACTTTTTTCAGTCAATGACAACCATTCCGGACCATGTTGCCAGGCGAAACTGTTCAGGAAATCAGTTATATCCATTCCCCGAGAAACATGATCGGCCGGATTTTGAGCACCAGGCACATGATTCCACTGCGAAGGTTTGGAAACAGACTGTATGTTGGATACACGATTACCGACAAACGTTTTCCAGTGGTTGGGACTGGCTTTAATCCATTGCAATGTAACTGTGGAGTCTGACCAAAAATAAGAGGAACTTATATCCATTTCAAGTGCTGAAAGCACCTTCTTGTGCAATCTGGCTCCAATTTCTGCAGCACATAATTCCAGACGCGGTAATGTAATACGTTTGAGCGGAGCAACTCTAGATTTGGAGGCAAGCAAGTGGACGGTCACGCAACCTTGTTCATCATCAGATCTTGCATATATGCAGGCCCCATATGCTGCTTCCGAAGCATCTGAGAACGTGTGCAACTGAATTTTTGCATTAGGAAGAAAGGCGTAACGAGGGGTGTAAAATTCCTTCAGCTGACTAAGTTCTTTGGCATACTGAATCCAAGTACGGGCTAAGCTTTCAGGAACTTCATCATCCCAGCCACAATTCTGCATCCATAACGTTTGAAGATATATTTTTCCGCGTACAACAATGGGTCCTATTAACCCCAAGGGATCAAAAAGTTGCGCAATAGTCGAGAGTATACTGCGTTTTGATATTAATCCTGATTGCATTTTGGGCTGCAAATCACAAGTGAAACGATCTAACTCTGGCTGCCAAGATATGCCTAACGCTTTAACGGTTTCGTTTTTATCAAATTGTAAGGAGGAATTTGTACCTATTTTATCATGTGACACACTTTCCAGAACTTCAAGCTTATTTGAGGCAAATTTTCGCAGAACGAAGCCCCCTTTTTGCAGCATTTCATCCAATTCCTGTCGCAACTGAATGGCCTTTGTAATGGATCCGGCGCCTCCGATATAATCGTCCATATAAAATCCTTTTTTAACAGCAGTTTTCGCTAAAGCAAACGCATTGCCCTCATCGTCGGCTAGCTGCAATAGCGTTCTTGTTGCCAGGAAAGACGACGGTGCCATACCGTACGTAACCGTCTGCAGCTCAAAAATTTTAAGAGGCTCATCGGGGGCAAATCTCCAAAATATGCGTTGGAAACGTGTATCGTGCGGATGAACTAAAATCTGGCGGTACATTTTTTCAACGTCAGCTACAAGCGCTACTGGATGAGACCGAAATCGGAGAATTAAACTTATAAGTTCATCTTGAACCACAGGCCCTACTAATAGTGCTTCGTTTAATGAGAAACCGTACGTTGATTTAGAAGATGCATCAAAGACGACGCGTAACTTTGTTGTTGAACTCGACTCCTTTATCACAGCGTGGTGCGGAAGAAAGTAACCTCTAGTACTTGCTGCTTGAGCAATGCTTATTTCGTACATGTGACCAAGCTCTAAATATTCCTTCATGAATTTATCATAGTTTGCTTTTAGTTCAGGATCAATTTTAAACTTTTGCTCCAGTGCTGCAAAACGACGAAGTGCTACCAGCTCTGTATCTCCTACCATCTCTTCAAAGCGTGAGCTTCGAGGAAGACGAACCACATAACGACCATTGGAATTTCTATAAGTAGTTTCAGCATATAGTTTTTCACACAAAATTTCCTTTTCTGACTGTATCGGACGGTCTGAAAGATCTTCAATAGCCCAAAACTTTTCCAGAGACTTTTCCAGAGCAACAAGCGAAACAGCAGTTACAGAGTATGGAGTAGATTCGTTACAATTATTAGCAATGCTTGCTGAGCCAGACACTAGCCATCCGAAAACACTGTCTACTAGTAAAGGCAACGATTCTGAAAGATGAATTTTGGCCATAGTAGAAAAGAACGAAAAAAAGTGCTCGATGCCTATGATCATATCGACCTCTGCGCTTTTGTTAAAATAAGGGTCAGCCAGAAAAACGTCCGAGGGAACATTCCAATTGCTTATTTTGACGTCAGATGCTGGTAGCTTAGGAGTAATTTTATTGAGCACCAAAAACTCTACCTCTATTTCAAAATTCTGTCGACGGGAACGAACTTGTGTAAACACGGTATTCTTCACCTGTTGAGGATTCTCTCCAACTCCATGGATCATGACATCGACTTTATGACGATTCAGGCGTAGAATTTGTGCCATTTTCTCCGACAGTAAATTGGGTTGCGAACCTGAATCAAGTAATGCTCTTGCGTAATGCTCCCTTCCATAACGATCGACGACAATCAAAACTGCTGTCAACATGAATACGCTTTTGTCTTTGTGCTGAAGCGGAAAGCTAACTTGAGATTGAACATTCGCATTAACCTGCTCAGTAGCTACCACATTGGCGGAAGTGAAAGATGTGCGAGCGTCTTGTGTAGTTTCAGGTTCATTCGACTGGGGGGAACGACGATGTTGACTAAAAGTGTTGTCTCGGCCAGAATTATCCATGAAGGCTTGATGTATTAGCGTATGATGATGATTACCACAAATTCGACACCTAAACTGCGATACACAACTTCTGGCAAAATGACCGGAACGGAAGCAGTTCAAACAAAGACGTTTTTCATTAATCAGCCTCATTTTGTCGGCGATATTTTTCCTTTGAAACGCGAAACACTTGACGAGGGGGTGACGATCATTGCATGCATAACATTTAAATTGATAAACTTCCACGGCAGCATTAGAATATAAGTTTCTGTGCAAGTAAGTATCCGTATCGAGCTGAACAGAAGAACTAGAGTGCGCATCAACGCCTTGATTCACGGAAATAGATTCCAAGACACGCATACGTCGATTTAAAAACTCTATCAAACCTTTATACACAGAGAAACAGACGGGACACTCTGTTTCCGGTTTTCGCAAACCGGTTCAAGATTTCTCAGAGCTAGGCAATACCGCCACCAGAGTGCACTGATCTGAAAATTGAAACTTTCAAATCATAGTAGCTGTTAGTTTTTGATATCCCCATGGAGCCTTTCACACATAATACTTGAAAGTAAACAAACTACGTTGTACCTGAATCAAGAAATCTGCAAAGTTTTTCAGTTTAAAATTTCAGAAATAACCGTAGATACTCCAATTCCTGTGTCCGTTCCCCATTCAAACGGATCGTGTAAGAGGTGATACCAGAAAGAGTTGCTGTTGCAGTTGGTTCCGCAACAAGTGATTATACGTTTTGTGCCGGAATCTGGAGAAATGGTCAATTTTTACTGAATGTATGAACCAGTTCCTTTAAGCTTATCGGGAAGAGTGGAAAAAGAAATTGGATAGCAGAAAAAAGTATTTTGATAAGGAACAAATCCAGGTTTTTTCATATCCATATAATTCGGCTGCAAATGTGAAGTTTTTATGCAATGTAAAGCAATGTTTGTGATGCAAATAAAAAAAACATCTAATTTGTTGAAATAAACTTCAATCAAATTCCTTTTCTGTTGGGCTATGTTTATTTACTTGTGGCACATGACCAAGCTCGACTATTAACTGGCTGTTCCTGTTGCTGCCCCAAAAGCAAATGTTGAATGAACCAAAACAGAATGATGACAAAAATTGTCCCTTTAAACTTAAGAAGAGCTCATTTGGAGTTGAGAGATTCAGTGCTCAATAGTTATGTTCTACGTTACATTTTCTAATGTCCATTTAGCCGGAATCTTTAATGAACTGATCAGAAGCGCTGGGTGTCCCTAGGTCGATGTAGTTAGCGGAAACTTTTGATGTAGAAAAAAATCCCGATAACCAAATTGCTTTCAGGGGAAATTCTGCAAAGGGGAACGTTTTTTGTTTTTCAATTTGCTGTCACTCAGTACATTGCTAACCGGAGTATCATTTAACTAAATCAGATATGCACAAAAGATGATGAATTTGGTGTTATCTAGGGAATCGCATCTACGTCAATATCTTATTAATGGTTTCCAGCATTTTCACGAACAATTTTTTTCACTTCCTAAATTGAACAAATGATGTCAACAATAATTCAGACCAGTCTGCTTGTTTACAATATTAAATGAAAAGTTTGATTCCATAGGTATCATGATGGTTTCAAATTTTCCTAACCGGTTCACGGCTGCATTTGGTCATAATAGGCAATGTCGACACCAGATGGCAATGCAAGCAGTTTTGCGAAAAAATTTATAGTTTTTCTTCGGAGTGTCATGTCTGTTTGTCTGTGCTTTATATGTTGGTTGCTCCACCGAAGCTGCATGATCCTCCCAAGCCTTCAAGGTCTCACTGTGCAAGCGAGAACACAATAAATGTTCCAAAATACTGCTCCAAGACACAACAGGCTCTCCTAGTTGACCCAAAATATTAACGTGCCTGTCGAACACATCTACCATTCCATGCAAAGTTGCCGCAGATTCGGTCTTCATTTTTTCACTATCGAACAATGCCTGGATATGCCTCTTTTTTAATAAATACTCATTGGCATATCGTCGTACTAAAGCCGCCCAAGCTATGTTGTAATTCCCTGCACTGATTCCAATAGATTCTATGAGTTGACTAGCTTCCCCTTTTAAAGCCGCCTTCAAATAGTGGAACTTCTGAATGTCAGGAACCTCGAGGTTATCGTGAATCAGTGTGCGAAAAGTGTCGTGAAATGCCAGCCAATCTTGGTAATCCCCAGAGAATTCAGGCAATGAGATAGTGGGTAGTTTGAGTCCAGTGAGAGTGGTTGAAACAGATTGAGGGAGATTGACCATTGAGTTATTATGAGCAGGAAGCTTTGATAGTAGGAAAGCTTTAATTCTAAAGAAAAGAGGCTCAAATTTCGACCTGTAACCCAAATTCCTCACCCGACCTTCGTCGCTCTCCTCCATGTCCTCCAGTTGCGTCTGTACGTCTTCCAGTCCACCTCGCAAAACGTCTAGATCCTCCAGTCGTAAAGCAACCTCGAGCTGGTCCCGTTCCTCAGCGTAATTCTGGATAAAGAGGTTTGCCCTACTGAGAGAGGACAATAGCGTTGTCCGCCGAGTGTTCAGTTGTGACTTCAGTCGGGATTGTTCCATGTCACGGAGAATAATCAATATTTTAGCCTATAAAGAAAAAACCAGGTAGTCCTGACAATGGAAACCAAAAAAATTTGGAAAGGTGCTCACCTGACCAAGGCTGTTATGCGCCTTGTATATTCAAAACCAGAGACTATTCAAAAAATCTGTTGTATGAAAACCACACTGCTTCGGGCAGATTTACTTGATCAAGCAGTTGCATAAGCGTTTGCTATAATCAATACTCCAAGTGGGAGTCGAATAGCTCGCTCAAATCCGTCAGCGACCAAATTTAGCAAGTACTATCAGCAAGCTTTTTCGCATGTGAAAGAAAACACATCTAAAAACACCAGCAAACCGTGGCAAAGGTTGGAAAACTGCTTTATGCCTATTAGCAATAGGCCTTGTATAATTACTGGAGCTTCTTCAAATATATTCCGTTCAGGCGAAAAATTGGATTCCGGTTGCTAATTTGAGATGGCGGTTTAACAACGTACAACAGTATAGCTCAATGGCAAATTGGACTCGCTGTTCTCCGGCTTGGCGTGATGCAATGGCGCGTATATCCAAACAATGGCACTACAAATCCTTTGTGGCAGCAGCTTGAAAAATGGCGAGAAGTGGCGCGCGAATTCCGCTGGACCACAATCCTGGTCACGGCACCAAATTATGTTGTAACACGGCTCGCAGGCGGAAGAAATTCAACGCGCACTTTCTTCGAACAGGTCATCAACTGTAGGCAAGACCAACTTAATTTCGGTTCAATGACCTCAAACAGAAACACTGCGATTTGGAGCAAAAGGCACGATAAAAATCCGATGTGTTTATTGGGCAGCACAAGAACAAAGTGAGTCGCATAATCGACTCTTCGTAAACAAGAAAACACTTGAGGAACAATAGATTATCATGAACAATAAATCAAATGCTTGTATAGGTAGATATGAGTCAAATGACATTTCAAGAGGTACGAGAAATTGGGGATCCTACATCAACTGGGTCATTTAAATACACCTCATCAAACATCGTTTTTTCATTCATTATCTACAAAACAAATTAAGAAACAATTAGGTATTTTCGCCACCGCGCCTCCCGATCGTTCCGGAGACCAGAAGTTAGCTGAATCTTTCTCGTTCTGCCTCACCAAAGTTAGCTCCATGTGCTCTCCCGAAGATGACATATTAGTTATTAGTGATTTCAACTTGCCCTGTTTGAAATGGTGTTCTTCGCGAAGTGGCTTCCTGTTTCCGGATTCCATACGTTCTTCGTTTTCGAGATCCTCCAACATCTTCTTAGATAGCTTAAGTACAGCAACTCTGCGTCAAATCAACAATATCGAAAATGAAAACGGTCGTTCGCTCGACAACGAAGGGTTTAGAAATTCAACAATCGATTTAGCTCCTGCTCACCATGTTAAGCCTGTCGCACATCACCCCGCCTTAGTGATCTCACTCGATGTTGCCAGGATATTTGCTCCCGCAGAGAAGACAAGATTCTTCTATCATGATTTCAAGAATGCCGACTTTGTAACTATCTCCCTCGTTCTAAATTCTATCAATTGGAAAATGAACTAGATTTCTCTGATCCTTACGCAGCTGACGAAAAATTTTCGAATATTCTTAACAACACTATCGATCGCCATGGCCAAAACGCAGCGTTGATGGTGATCTACGAACTCCCTGGATTACTAGAGAACTGCGGCGACAGAAAACTGCTAAAAAGAGCCCTCTTCGAAACTACAAAAAGCACAAGTGCCTCAACACGAAAAAGAAATACTGCACACTGAACTCTGCTTATAAGAAAGCCTGCAAACGTTGCTACCTAACATATCTGAACCGGTTACAGCGAAATTTCAAGAGAAGTCTGAAGTCGTTCTGGAACTACATATGTCAAAAACCAGCGAAAATAATCTAGACTTTCGTCCCACATGTACCTGGACGGCTTTTTCTGCAATGAAACTGACCAGGGCTGTGAGTAATGTCTCACCTCAAAGCTCTTCTCTAAATGGTATTCTCGTCGACGATGTAGCTATCTTAAAAGCAACCGCCAAACTCAAAAACTCTACTTCTAAGGGCCCGGATGGACACCTATCAGGCATATCTTTCAAGCATCGCTGAGCGGGACAATCTTCTCCGCCTTGAGGAAAAAGCATATATGTTTCCTGTTTACAAAAAGGGAGATTAGAAAGATAACAATTACCGTGGTATATCGGCTCTGTGTGTTATTGCAAAACTGTTTGAGCTGGTTGTATCCCATGGATCCCATTTTTTCAATCTGCAAACACCACTTTTCAAACGATGAGCACGGTTTTGTGCCTAAACGATCAACTACCACAATTTTATTGACGTTCACATCTTTTGTATAAGAAAGCTATGCCATGAATACCCAAACCGATGCTATTTATACAGATTTGTCTGCAGCTTTCGATAAAGTGAACCACGAGATTGGTTTCGCAGAGCTATGTCGCTTGAGCTTCCGTGGATCTTTACTGGAGTGGTTTCGGAGTTACTTAACGGGACGAAATTGTCCGTTCATACTGGAGAATTCTTCTCGAGACAGTTTCTTTGCTCTTCCGGACTGCCGCAAGGAAGCCATTCAGGACCAATAGTTTTTGCTATCTATTTTAATGATGTTCTCTCGCTTCTCTATGACCCAAAACTCGCTCATGCCGATGATTTGAAACTGTATCACACCATCAATGGTAAAGACGCCATCGATTTCCTGCAACGGCAGTTCAAGTTTTTTACTGACTGGTGTGACAACAACTGCCTGCCGCTAAATCGCAGTAGGGGAGGAGCGGGCTATATGCGCCTATTAAGCAGAACACTGATTTAATCAAATATCACGTCGAATATGTGTACAAAAACTATATACACGTGTGCAGGCATCTGTTTTCTATACGATGGAGTAATTTTTATGTTAAAATTTTCTTCTGTTTCCAAGAAAACGATTTTATTGTAAGTGTTGTCTAAAATGCCGAACCTCAAACCGTGCGAGCTTAATGTGCCTATTTATGTTTTGAACAAAATTTCTGTTTTTTGGGCAATATTTCCGTATAATTTCATTGAAACTGCTAGAAAGTAATAATTTCCGTACGACAAAGCTGAAGTTTTATAAAAATCTATGTATATTATAATTTTGTGGAATAAAACAAAAGTTAGGGTTGCCATACTATGGAGGCAGTTCATCCATGAGAAAAACTTTATCAAATCTGTCCTTAGATCTTCAATTCATTCTTAAGATGTCATTCAGAGCTTAGATTTGAAGGTTCAGTGATAAAAATCATTTATTTATTCTATTTAACCTGTTATTTTAGAATGGAGGCATTTTACAAACATGACAGGGGCATACAAAAACACTCTATTATTCCACTAAATAATCATTATTAAACGTCCACAAAAGCTGAAATATGTTTAATTTCTAAGGTTCATTTGAGTAAGAAACAAAAACCATCCTAGTTTTTGTTTTAAGCTTCTTTACGTATAATTTTTAAAAGTCGAAATATTACATCAAAATGTATCAAAACCTTGTATGATTTTTTAAATTTTTTTAAGTTTATAAATTCATAAAATTCTTTCTTGCCTTATGTTCTAAGCGTATCACCCTCAAAATACATTGGTCAGATAAGCTGTCTAGTTAGCCATTTCGCCAAACAGCCGTAGGGTCATTTAACCCGATAGGCCCATTTAGGAAACCTTTCCCCTATATTCTCGATTATATCTATTTCTCCCAAGCGACATCTTCTCTATGTTGAGTACATTTTCGGGGATGAAATAATCTCCCGATTTGACCAAATCAATGATCTGGGTTTTATTCTCGATCACCGGCTTGAGTTTAAGACTCACACAAATGACGTTGTAGACAAAGCCTTCAGAAATCTTGGTTTCTTGTTTCGCGTGGCTAAAGAACTTAAAGATGTGTACTGCTTGAAAAGCTTATATTGCAGCATAGTCCGTTCCGATCTTGAGTATGCTTCCGCTATCTGGTGCCCTTTATACCAGAATGGAGTTGAACGAATCGAGGCTGTCCTGCGGCGTTTCATTCGGGCATATTCGACACCTGAACTGGCAAGATCCTTTTCGTTTTCCCAGTTACAAGAATCGTTGCCGCTTGATAGACTTAGACGCGCTTCAAGTCCGAAGAAACGCTACTCGTGCTTAGGTCGTTGCGGATCTCTTACATCGAGGATTAACTGTCCCTCGCCGCTGGAAGCTATATTCCTCTCAACGAGCGACCGCGAGGATTGAGAAACCAGAATCTGCAACTTTACGTTCCCGTTCGGCTGAATAACTATGGGCGCTCTTATAGGCATCCTGAAATCCCTTCAACCGTTTTTCCGAGTACTTTTACTTTCGCGTTCCCAAAAATGTTTTCCGTAGAAACATATTGATCAAGTCAAGAGAAACGTAGATTTATGTTAATTTTTATATGTAAGCTATAATTAAGTCACAGACAAAATTAAGTTATCATTAGGATCTGGGCTTGTGATATAGCTCAGTTGGCAAGTCTGTTGACTCCTGAGCCGATGTCCGCGAGTTCGAGCCCAAGAGTAAACATCGAACACAGTTGTACCGGAAAGTTTTTCAATAACGATCCGCCAACTGAAATGTTGATAAAGTCGCGAATGCCATAAAAATGGTAAAACGACTATAACCGAAACAAAAAAAATTAGGATATAAATTTGATTCGTAAACAATCTTGAATGCATTCGAAGCAATCGCTCCAATTACCATGTCTCTGGCGGAATGCTTGGTAGTAAACAAGGATTTCACATTCTCGGAGATATCCTCATCCATTCAGGGGTGAAATTAACCGATCCGTTCGTGAATGGGAAACCGAAACGTATACTGTACCACTGCATTGTTCACGTCAATTGACAGATGAACGTCAAAAACAACCCAAAACAGACTCCTAAAAATTTGAGCATTTTTTCATGGGTCATACTGTAGGCCTGAAATGAGAAAAAAAAATCCTTTGATTTTGGAAGCAAAACTTCCTCCAATCAGTGAACCTGATGCTTTCTCACTCTAGAACTTTTGAAACACCACTGCCAAAAACGTGTTGAATCATTCCATCTTTTCAACCCTTCTTCTAGCATACGCTACCAGTAAAGAAATTTCCCTCTTCAACAACGACCCCACCCTCAAGTACATCTGTCGGAAAATTCGTTCTAGGTACATGGCCCAAAAGACAAGAAAAAACTGACTAATAGCTTCAGTTGCTAAGAATGTTTTCTTATTTCGCCGTTACAAAATTGTGTAAAGCCAACATGTTCCCGTCGATGCTGTTGTTGTTGAAAATTTCTTGTAGATTCTGATGCTGCCAGCCATGAACCAGCGAACAAGATGTGCGGTGTTGTTTTTAAAGTCAAACCAAGCCGAATAACGAATGCTGCTGGAACGTATGAGGAAAATTTTGCGATCCTAAAGCTGCTCTAAACAGAGCTAAGAGGCGTAAAAGGCACTCACCCACTTTCGGCTTTTGCATGTTTATGGGGCAATTAACATCATCAGTGATTACGGCCCGGCATTTTAAAGGTCCAAATTAAACAGAACATAAAATGTGTTGGTTCTCGTGCGTGAGCCATTGAGTTGGCTGGAGCAGACCAAGCCATGTTTGAAGCCACCCACCCCGGTTTCATAGTCTACCGAAGTATTTATTGTTGTGATTCCATTATTAAAATTTATACTGTGTTGTCTTAACAGCTCCGGCCAGGTATTGCCTATTAGAAGAAGGATGAAGCATTTTGCCTAATTAAGACACATTTTCCAGCCTTAATCCTCTGGCAAAGTTTCACCTTGTAAGTAAAACTTCTCGAAATATTTACATAGGGTAATAGGCTCGCTTGAGACAGAAGCTTTTAGATGCTCAAGTTGTTAGTCAAGTGATACGGTCGGTTTGCGAGGCGAAGCAACTGTCGTCAGCATCTTCATTGAAAACTTGACGTGCTTTCTGCAAGCAACTCAATTGAAGGGGCAGCTTCGTATCTGGTTTTCCCGAACCAGACTTCAGCTTATAATATCTTGGAAATTTGATGAAAAATACGCAGTGTCTGGCATTAAAACACCAATTGCTGGTCAGCTAAATTTTTGTTAGCAAGTTGATATTCTCGCTACATCGCTGATAAAAGTTATTTAACAGTGAGTGGCATATAGAATCGCTAAAAACAAATTAGTTCACTATTTTTATCAGCAAAATTTTTTCCTTACTTAATTTTTGGTGAAATTAAAGATTGACAAACTCCATCAAGTGAAATTAGTTAAGCAAGAGTACTGATCTTTGTAGTTACCGAAAAATTGGGTAACTCGGAACAGCTTCCGGACTGTTTTGTAATCTTTTTGTCAAACTCAAAGCTTTAAACCCACGATTTGCTTGAGATAGTGTCCCATTTAGTGGAATAAAAAAAAAAAGGATACCGTCAAACGGGGCATCATGCAACAACGGGGTTAGATGCAACATTTGTATATCACAGCACTCATATAATTTTCAATTTTATATAACGTATTCGAGTTATATTTTAATGAGTACAAAATGATGATGACAAAATTTTTCACATCTTAAGCTCGTATTTTAAAAAAATTCATTTTCATTCAAGATTTAAAAAAAAACATCAATAAATGTGCAAATTTTAACATTTTTCGATGCCGTAAAAAACTTTACCCAGGATTGGCTTAATGATATCACCTTTAAACTTTTTAATGGTTTAATGATCCTATTCTATCACTGTTGATAAATATTTTTCGAACAATCACCAAATATTTTTTTAATCTTTCTATTATATAAAATTCTCTTGTAACGGTGTTTGTAGTACTACTCCTCCGAAACGACCGAAACGATTCAAATGAAATTATTTTTAGAATATTCTGTAGGCATGCGAATCGGTTTAGGGTAAGTGAGCCCTATTTTGGCATGGTCCTTATCTTGGCATGCCAACATGCCTTTTCATGTTTTTCAGGTCCAAATTGAGCTAAAAAAATTAGAATATATTTAAATTGCGAAAAGAATAATTTGTTTCAAATTCGTGCATGCCGAGTTTTTTAATTGTTTGTACTTTATTAAAGTAGTTAATTTTTTTCGATCTCCATCCGAGGCAATTATGTTGGAAACCACCGTATGAAAATCAGAAGAACTCACCTTTCTAGTGCAACTGTTAAATTCACATGCGATTTCAAACGCGGGCATTCATTTGTAAAATGTGCAATAAATACTCATGACTACAGTTGAACTCGGCAAAAAATTGAAAAATACTAGAAAGACATAAGAATGAATATTTATTCAGGTTTTGAATAAAAATTTAAAACTAATTTTGTTCCTTTTCTTGGCATGCAACTTCAATCGAAATACATCACCAGTGTTGGAAGCTGGAAAAAATACATGTTCATTAAAGAGGTATTTTTGGGCAGATGTTTTCCTTAAAAATTCTTTTAAAACTACGCACAAATGTTTTTAAACTAATTGGGTTGTATGATAAGATCGTTTCTATTAACTTAAGCTTCGAAATAAGTTGTAGAACATAAGTGATTCGTCTAACTAAAAGTCATATCCAAGCATTTTAAATGCAAAAATCGCTATTTGGGAACCATGAATCGAAGGTACATTGGTATGCGTGCCAACAGCATTTGCATTGCAGTCTGCCGAACAGAGACCACGTGGTCTCCAACAGAACACAGTGGTTCGAAATAAATAAAAAAAAACTCTTAGTGAAATTAAGCAACTCACAAGACTTAAGACGTTTTTCTTATCAAAAACTGTTAGATCGATGGCAATTTATGACTTTAGTATATAAAATACATAATTAATTGTGTTTTGGGATCGTTTTCTATTGCTAGGAAACCATATACTCAGATTTAATTTTTTGGATTTTTGTTCTAGTTTTTTTCATGGAAACAGAAGTTGGAAGTTCAGGAAAATATCGTTTCCAAATATTCCTTAAAATATTAGATGTGAGTCGAATTAAAAAATGTTTTAGCAAGGTTTACATTCTAACATCTATTTGGCGTGTCAAACCACTGCGCAACGCCCCGGGCATTCGAGATGGCTCTTGCTACACGCTCTTTTTTTTAAACTCAAAATTAAGTAGTTTTGGTTCAAAACAGCACTTCGGTGGCTTCCCTCAACTTTGAGTTTGACTGGGCAATAGCAAAACTAAGTTCTGATAGGCATACTCAATACTAAGTTCGGCAGCCGAACTCGGATTTATCCTTTTTTTTCGAGGGTAGCTGATTTTCAGGGAATTAAAGGTTGATTAAAATTTGTTGTACCCGGATGTTGCTGTTCCGGTACATTGCATTGCAATTACAGAGCGGTGGAAAGTTTTGACATTCCCGGTCAAAGAAAACTTCCGGATGTTACTTCCCACGGGAAGTAAACAACATCCGGAAGTTTCCGTACATTCCAAGCCGCTCACCATATGATGACAATGACGGACAGAATTTTACGCTGACACTGTGAACATGCATTTCATTATGAAGTTCCTTCATAGTCTTCCGGTAATTGTTCCGGAACGACATAATTTTGCGACGTGTTCGTTGGTTGCTGTTTCGGTTCGGACTGAACTCGCTAAGTGTTTTCAGTCCAACAAAGAAAGTTCAATTTTTAGTTCATTAGGTCGAACTCAGCTTTGATCCTTCGCCGAAGGAAAAAAAGGGATCAATTTTGAGTTCGCAGTTCGAACTCCGTTTTGATCCATCGCAAGGAGGAAAAAAGGGTACTTAACTTTAAGTTCATAGAATCGAACTATGTTTTGAACCTCGGTCATACTTAATTTTGAGTTAAAAAAAAAGAGCGTGTAGAAGCTCATAATCTCAGCTAACAAATTCAAAAGGGCAAAATTTTAAAATACCATTCAAAGAATTTTTCAATTTCTTACTTTATGAAGCCAAACTCCACAATATGAAGATAGTTGTTTGGTAGTGGTCTATAAAAAATCAAAAGAAATAATTTATACAATGCTTTATAAATGACAACACATCATGATGCACAAAACCATAGAAATGTCGTTAATGAATTTGTCTTTAGGTTTAGAATACCTAAATTTGTCCAGTAAGCATTCAAGTCAGGAAATTCTCCAAAAAAAACTGAGAAAATCTAAGCAATTTTTTTCAATATTTGGTAAAAATGCAATCGATGAGAAAAGTTCAAAATAAGATATTTCAATTCAACGTTACAATACCACTTTCACAACAACCACGTTCAAGTCGTTTTTTTTAATAATTCGTTTATTTGACACGGCTCAAACCTTTCAGTATTACTCCCGTTCAAGTCGTATTTGATTTTTATTTTGATAAAATTGTCTCATAAACTTCGCAAAAATGATGAACTGTGAAATCTTTTTTAAAAAAAAAGGAATGTGTAATGAGGAATGTGAATCAATCGGTGCCAGATACGGATATTTTACCTCAATATTCTGGCAGCTGAACCACACCAACTTTTTTTTAAACTCTACGTTGAAAACCTGGACTAGTCTAGATAAGCCCATGCCATCTGAAATACTTTTCCTAGATTGATTGGCTTTATTCAGATTGTATAAGTCTTTCATTAGTAACTTACTGTATACATATTGGAGAAATTTTTTGAAGGGTTTAGTTTGAAAAGTTTGCTTACAAAATATGTTAGTTTAGATTTCATCAAAGGGATCAAAGGGTTAGTTTAGATGTCATCAAAAGTTTGAAGTTTTAAAAATTAAAAAAAAATTGCTGAAATTCTGGACTTTCGACTTTTTGAAATGAAAACTTATTTAGTGCTTCCCTTCCAACCAAATTTCATCAATGTTTTCAAAAGCCTTTTTGTTGTATGAGTGAAGCCCGGTGTTCCATCGTCGCATAGAACTTTACGCTCAGCTGACGTCATTCTGTCAGTGGCCTTATATTCAGAATAGCCAACGATTCTGTTAACTGTCAATTGGGCATTGTTGGTAAAGATCTATTGCACTTTGCTGGTGGCCAAGAATCGGATCATCGAAACGGCAAACAATTGGTACGGCGGCCAAGTAATTGGAGCACCGCAGTGAGTACTTTGCATACATTTTGTTCACATTACTGAAAGTTCCACAGAGAAAACATATTTTTATTGAACTCTAAGCAAGTTAGCAAGTTAATTCTTCAAAGGATGTTCTATGGTGCACTCAACAGGAAGGTTGGAATCTTGAAAAAAAGGATAAACCGTGCCTTAGTTGCCAAGGTCGGGTACATTTACCCTATATCGAATAAAAATAACATAAAGTCGCATCAATTGTCCGTAATAATTAAATTTGTAATAATTGGAACAAAATAAAAGTCATGGCTTCCATTTTTAAGAGAGAAATTTTCTTTCCTTTGGGCGCCGCGGTTTGTTTTTCGTCTCCATGGTCGAGGCGTCGTGAACCAACGTCGCTAGAGAATAGTAACCATGGCATAGCATACTGTATAGTGGGAACATTTGGGCGCGTATTTCCCAACCAGGCATACTGTCAATGCACGTGGTGGCACTTTGAAGCCTAGATGTGATATTTTTCTATATGATTCCAAGCACATTTGTACAGCACATATTAATGAATGCGACCTAGATGTGATCCAGATTGATATTTTGCCGACCGAATCAAAACCATATGAACGATCTTAAAAAATAAAACTATTTCGATTTCGTGTTAATTAAAGTAGCATTTTTTGTCTAAAATATCAATTTAATACTGATAAAAGAGTCTTTGCGGACGTTTAAAAAAATAGTAAGTGAGAAGATACACACAATTGTATAATCCAATACGCCTAGATTCCATCGATTGCAGACAAAATAAGACATGTTTTGATTTTTCAGAACCACAACAAAATCAGATGAAAATGAACAAACACATGAACTGAACAAGAGCCTGTCCTTTAAAATAGATTATATGTAAAAAGTGAGGATATGCATTTTCCGGAAGAATTTACAGTTGAGAAGGTACACTAGAGCAAGAGCAAACGTTCATCATTTACAAAAAAATGTATAAATTATGTCTTCATCCAATAATTGTTGAGCCCAACCAAAGAATCTGACGAAATAAACTCAACTGTTTTTTAAACCATTCACCAAAAAACACTACTGTTTGTTTACACAATTCAAGTACGTACTTAACATGCAAAGTGTTGTTGTTTAACGTATTTTTGGCTACATAGAAGAGACTTTTCTGAGATTGATGTACCAGTGGAAGCAGAGTTTTTTTTTATGTGACCGGAGAATGTTGAAAATACTATTAACTCCTGTCATTTGACATGCTGGAACAAGTTCAAACGCGCCTTTTAGCCTCGAAATATCTACCTCTCCAAAATGATTCAGCATTATATGAGAAAATTTTTGAAGGAAGTATCCGCGTGTTGAATCTGAAGTGGATGTTCTGAATTATAAAAAAGTGTCTTTGGCAATTGAGGTTTTTAGTTTAAAACAGCATTGAGTAAAAGTGGAGTATCAAACGTTTACTTTAACTGCAAAATAAAACAAACTGCAGATATATCAATGAAATTTGATAAAACAAACAGGAGCACGTATTAAATTCATTTCAACGCCTTTAGAATATATTTCGCATATATGAATAAGTTTAGAAAATGCATTGTGTTTTCACTTGCTTCAATAATTGGAACAAATGTTAACTTGAAATATCTTTCTGTCAACATTTTTGCATATTTTACTTTCAACAATAGTTCAACAAAAGTTTGTTGAACTGAAATTCAACTATATTCTAATCCATTTGCACTTGCCCTGGTGTATCTGAATTGAAATTAAGATTGAAATAAAAAAAAATGGAAAAAGAAACTTAGATAACTGTTAGTCTTCTCGGTGCAAAAATCATCATTTTAAGGTTTTGTGTGATGTTTACATGAAAAATTTTAGAAAAAATTCATACCACCGTCGAAGCCTTTACAAAAAAAAGCATATGCTTCTAATTTATGTTAAAATTATGTTTGAAACGCTGCATATAGGAGTACTTTATGGAAAAAGTTGGCCAAAACCTGTTTTTCTCTTTAAAATGATCAAAAATATTTCATCAAAAAGATTTTTTTAAATCAAACGCAGTAAAAAACGTTTGCATAACACAAAGTAAATGCATGGCATGCTCGCTATATGAAACAAAATTAGGGACCAAAATCGCTCAAATTTTTTGATTTCAAAATTGAAAATAGCTCGAGTTCGCAAGTATGCGCATGATTTTTCTTTTGGACATGTTAAAGGAAGTTAGAAGCATTTGTGTGATATGTGAAATTTTTCCCGGTGGAGCCCGGAAGATAAACTTCAACACTTTGTACTGTGAATAAACGAATATTACCGTAGAGCATTAGTTTGAACATTCAAAACGATCATAAAACAAACAATTTTTTTAAAAGAAATCACACAATTTTTTGCTAATTTATCCTCTAAATGCAGCCAAACTTCCACGGACTGTTCATTATGAACTTCCAGATACTCATACCGAATCTGGACTAATTCAGAATTATTCTTCGATGCACTAAAATAAGTTTTTGAAAAAAGTGTAGTTTGAAAAAGAAGGGGAGAGTAAGGCATCGTGGGCCACTTTTTTCCAGAAATTCTTTATTGTTATAAGATTTTTTTTTTTGTTTCAATTATAGCCGTTTTACAAATTTAGTGGCATTCGCGACTTTATAACAACTTAACAGTTGGTGAACAGTTGTTGAAAAACTCATACGGTTCTCATCTGTGTTCGATGTTTACTCTTGGGCTCGAACTCGCGGATATCGGCTCTGGAGGCAACTGACTTGCCAACTGAGCTATAGCGCAAATTATATATAAGATCAAATGAAAAAAGATAGATGGTATGGTTTTCTACATTGGAGGTTTTGATTGGATCACCGGGATGCAACGAATCAAGCACAATGGAGGCCCCCGAGCCCTTCGTCACAGTCGCGCAGATTCCTGCCAGCGTCAACAGTCGTCCCGGCCCTGTGTTCGAAGTAAGCAACGGGGCTCTCCAGCCTGTGAATTCAGGCAAGTACCATTCTTTTCCTCCCGCTTCGTCCAGTGATTGCCTCTCAAATTGCAGCTCCAATCCTATCGATCATCAAACCACATCACGACAATGACCTGATGCATCCAATTCATCTAATTTTCTGAGCTGGTACTATCAGAACGTGCGTGGATTGAAATCTAAAATCGCTGAATGCTTCGTTGCTTCATCGGAGCTTGGCTATGGAATTTACTCCTTCACTGAAACCTGGCTCGATTCTTCTGTACCGTCTAGTCAGCTATTTTGTTCTGACTATAACGTGTTTCGTTGTGACAGAAGTAGTGCCAATAGTCGTCGCAGTAGAGGTGGTGGGGTCTTGATAGCGGTATCAAATAAGCTTAGCGCATCAATCGTAACTTTTAACACTGATAGCGTAGAAAATTTATGGGTTAGAGTGTCACATGATAACAGCTCATTTCTGATCGGAACCGGATATATACCTCCAGAAAAAGTTACGACTGTTCAATCATCGATTTGCACGTTGACATGCTATCAGAGGCTAGACTACGATACCCTGCGTGTAATGTTATTCTTCTTGGTGACTTCAACCAATCGCAATTGTTTTGGATTCCTGGCCAGAACAACACCATGGTGTTAGATTCTGCCTCAGCGATAAACACAGCTAGTGCTTCACTCTTGGATGGAACGACGCTGAATAAAATGAAACAGCGAAACGGGATTCATGGACCCGAATGATAAAAAAGGTCCCTAATAATAAAAAAAAAAAAAAAAAAAAAAAAAAAAGAAACGGGATTCGAAATTCTCAAAATCGAACGCTGGATTTGGTTTTCGTGGATGAATCTAATCTGATCAGCCCCATAATCGAGGCCAGCAATGTCGTCGTGCCTATAGACGTGTACCACCCTCCTTTGAAGTTCGAAATTACATTCCCGAGTCCTATCGCATTTGTTGAGGATTTCAATGCATCAGCTCGTGACTTTAATCGCGCGGATTTTGATGCTATGAACCGTGTTCTGTCTGAAGTCGACTGGTCCAATATCCAAAGTTGCTTTGACGTAGATGTAGCTGTTAATACATTTAACGCAATTCTGGATGACGCTTTCGATAAATCCATACCCTTGATGCGACCTCCTCTTCGGCCTCCTTGGACTAACGCACACCTGAAACGATTGAAACAGACACGTTCGAAATTGTTGCGGATATTTTGTAACTCCAGATGCCCATTTGCGAAAATCAATTTGAACGCTGCTACTAAACAATACCGAATATATAATCGACTGTGCTATCGCCGTTATGTGGAACGTACTCAAAGCGAGCTTTGTCGGAATCCAAAAAAGTTTTGGAAATTTGTAAACTCTAAACGAAAGGAGTCCGGGCTTCCAGCTATCCTCAAATTAAAAAACCGCATTGCCACGTCGCCCGCTGATAAATGTTCCCTTTTCGCGACGCATTTCGCCAGTGTCTTTTCAATAGAATCTCCAACTGCCGATCAATTAAACGCCGCTGTAACACGATTACCCATCGATGTGATGGATCTGGATGTTTTTGCTGTTAGCGAGGAAATGGTTTTAGAAGCTATCAATAATTTAAAGAACTCAACTTCAGCTGGTCAGGATGGAATACCGGCATGCGTATTGAAAAACTGTCGCGCTTTGCTGGTAAAACCACTTACGCGCATTTTCAATCAGTCTCTCCAACAGCAAACATTTCCTACCATCTGGAAAAAATCGTTTATGAGCCCAGTACACAAAAAAAGTGACAAGCAAGATGTTCTTAACTACCGCGGAGTCACATCTCTAGCTGCCTGTTCGAAAGTATTTGAGAGGATCGTCAACGATGTCATGTTTTCAACTTGCCGGAACTGGATCTCTGAGAATCAGCATGGATTTTTTCCTAAACGTTCGGTAACTTCAAACCTGATGGTTTTCACATCCTTCTGCATATCCAACATGGATGGCGGGAAACAAATCGACGCGATATATACCGATATTTCGGCGGCATTTGATTCTGTAAACCACGATATTCTCCTGAAAAAATTGCATCGACTTGGCTTTTCCGAACGATTGTGTGCATGGATCAGAAGCTACTTAACGGATCGTCGATTGGCTGTAAGAATTGGTTCTGCTGAATCCTCTGACTTTACTCCAAAGTCTGGGGTACCTCAAGGCAGCAATTTGGGTCCTTTATTGTTTACACTATTCTGTAACGACATTAATTTTTTGCTCACTGGATGTGGAGTTCTCCTATACGCGGACGACCTGAAAATATTTTTAGTCATAAACAACCAAGCTGATTGTTATGAATTGCAACGATTCTTGGACACAGTTGTGAACTGGTGCGCTAATAATTTACTTGTTTTGAGCGTAGCGAAGTGCTGTATTATCACATTTGGGCGTATGAAAAATCCATTCATGCATCACTACAATATTCTGGGCGAGCAGTTTCATCGTGTTGACGAGATTAAGGATCTTGGCGTTTTATTGGACAACCGTATGACTTTTAAGCGTCACTATTCTGTGGTACTCGAGAAGGCAAATCGTATGCTGGGATTCATTATGCGTTTGAGCAAAGAATTCACTGATCCGTTTTGCTTGCGAGCTTTGTATAACTGTCTGGTGCGTTCAATATTGGAATCTGCGAACCTGATATGGTGTCCGTTTGAAGCTGCATGGACAGCGCGTTTTGAAGAAATTCAACGTCGGTTCGTTCGTTATGCTCTTCGTGAGCTACCTTGGGAGAATCCATTAAATTTACCTCCATACGCACATCGATGTGCCCTGCTCGGACTTCATACGCTGTCGGATCGTCGTTCCATCGGTCAATCGATGTTCGTGGCAAAGATTCTTCGGAACGAAATTGACTGCTCCTGAATACTCTCTCACTGCAATACTTATGCTCCAGAAAGAACCCTGCGCAATAGGAATTGGCTCTCACTGGAACCAAGAAGCACGCGATATGGCAGCAATGACCCTCTCCGTTCCGCGAAATTATGCTTTTTACGTTATTTTAATGTCTTCGACTTCAATGTATCCATTTCAACTTTTAGACGCCGAATTGAATCTGACTTGAGTGACCAACTAAGAACTTAGGAATAGTATCATGTTATGTACAAATAATATTAAGTAGATCATTAAGACACCTACATGTGTCAGATGATTTTATATTAAATAAACAAGAAAATAAACAAGAAATACCTCTCTATTAAGAGAAAATTGGTTTTAAAATGTATGCTTTATATCATTGAATCCTTAAATATTACCATCAAATGGCATCCCTCACTATGATTCATGCAATGAAACGTGTCATATCTAGAATTTTGTCAAAATTCCAGCCTTGGCTTATGCTTATCATCAACTTCTAGCATTTTCAATTTAATTATATGTAAATATTACAAATGGAACTGAGATATTGCAAAATCATGAATATGCACATTCAGCCTGACTGGTTAAGGAAATCGGTTATTTTGACTACTTATATTATAAATGGGGTCGGGGTATAGTAGTGGTATAGTTACGGTTATAGAAGGGTTGCCATCCGTCCCGCAAAAGCGGGACATGTCCCGCTTTTTTGTTGAATGTCCCGCCGTCCCGCTTTTCCTTCAAAATGTCCCGCTTTTTTTCAAGGAAAACTTTTAAAAAAGTCACAGACCAAAATTGTAAAAAATCAAACTTTATCCTCTATATGATTAGGTCTTTTTTATCAAAATAAGCCACACAACACAAAAACATCAAATAGGTCGTTTTTCTCAAAATAAGCATCAATTTTTCAGAGTTTACGTAAGGCAATACTAAAAAGCCCGGAAGATACAATACGACTCGGATCAATTATTCGTTCTTGGAGCACGTTCAACCAATGAACTACCTATGGTATATATTTATTTATTTATTTATTTATTAATTCATGTAACGTAAGATACACATCTTTTAAGTTGTTACAATTTGGTTGATTCTGTTGGATCTACTAATACTAATCGTTCCATTTCTGCACCTAATTTTATCTATGTCGTTGTTACTCCATGTATTCTTCCAGCAAACATCTTTTGAACTCTGATTTCCTTGTAATTAACTTTAAACTTGTGGGAAGATTGTTCCAATTAACAATACCTCGAACGAAGAATGATTTCCCGTAATAAGAAGAACTATGCGGAGGAATTAAAATATTTCGAGTGCGTGAATTTCTTAGAGAAGAGAGCAATGTTTTTAGGTAAACTGGCTTTCCTGAGCTGAGAATTTTATGCATTATCATGCATGATCGATACTTGTAAAAGTTATCAAAAGAACAGCCAATGAGAAGTTTCTGTAGATGGGAAACTCGAGAAAACCGTGAAAAATTGAAGGTATATCTTACACAGGAATTAAGGGCTACTCGTAGTTTACTTAAAGATCTTTCTGAAGCGTTCAAGTAGATAAAATCACTATAAATAAACAAAGGAAAAACATAAGCTTTGAATAATTTTAGTTTGGTATTAACATCTAGATGTCTGGTTGTTAGGTTTAGTCTTTTAACAGCACCATAAATTTTGCCGCATTGAGCGTTCACATGTCGATTCCAAGCGAGATCACGATCGAAAATAATACCAAGGTTTTCGGCGTAATCTACAAATTGAATAACGTCATCATTTAAAGTAAGTTGTGGATAGCTAGAGAATGATTGTTGTTTTCCGAAGAACATAGCTTTTGTTTTAGAGGGATTGATTGGTAAGAGATTTGAGTTAGACCATTCAGTTAGTTTAGTGAGATCATGGTTTATTTTACCAAAGAAGGCATTCAAGTTTGTAGTTCGCTTTTCACAAAGATATATCTGCACATCATCAGCGAAAAGGTGTATAGAGCAGTGCTGCAACGCAGAAGGTAGATCGTTTATAAAGAGCGAAAAAAACAGAGGTCCTAAAATTGATCCTTGAGGAACACCTGATTTGATGGGAGCAAACTCAGAATAGCAATCATTAAATAAAACGGTTTGTAAGCGGCCTTGCAAGTATGACTGGACCAATTCAACTGCAGGCCTCGAAAAATTATATTTGGAAATCAACTTGTTGATAAATATAGCATGCGAAACACGGTCAAAGGCTTTAGCGAAGTCTATCATTAACAGTACAGCAATTCCTTTCTTATCTAGAGCATAGGCAATATCGTTATGCACCTTCATAAGCGCAGTTTCTGTACTGTGCGAAGGGCGAAAACCCGATTGAAATTCGTATAATATATTGGCTTGATTCAAATACTCTGTTACTTGACACTTGATAATTTTTTCAAAGATTTTTGAAGTTGCGCTCAAGATACTTATTGGTCTCAAGTTCGATAAATCATGAGCTTTAGTTTTCTTAGGAATAGGAATAACTTTAGAAACTTTCCATTGATAAGGAAATTTTGAGGTTTTAATTATGGTGTTGAATATATGTTTAAGAGCAGGTAGAATGTGTGGTAACGTAATTTTAATTAGTTTAATTGGAATTTCATCCATTCCCAATGCATCAGATTTTATTGAATAAACTGCGTTAATAATTTCGCTGCTTTCAAAATCCTTGAATTTGAAGCCTAGTGGATTATAAGGATAATGAGATTCATCAACGTCGATACTAGTAAAGTTTGATGCAAAGTAGTTATTTATTTCTTCAGCTTCAAAGTTGGATACAGCTAAGTTTCCTGAAGATTTCGACAACCCAAACTTTTTTAAATTATTCCAAAATGTTCTGGCAGGCAGATCAAGATTTATACGATTCTTGTCCCGGATAGTTTTTGCTTTAGAAATTAATGAATTCGCTTTATTACGCAGAGTTTTGTACTTATTTTTATCGTCAGCTGACTTCGAACGTTTCCAAGTATTATATGCTAAGTTTCTATTGATTATTGCGTGGTTTATTTCATGATTGAACCATTCATTTTTTCGAACCTTTTTAAATTTCAGAGGAAAGATCGACTCTTGAATTTCTAACAATAATGTGTTAAAATGGTGAACAAGTATATCTGGATCATCTATGCTCATGAAAACGTTCCAATCTACTTCGTTAAGAATAGCATGGAGTGCATTTTGGTCAAAATTTCTGTAGTTTCGGAACCAATATCCATCTGTTTGAACAGTTTTAGGAAAAGATAATGATGAGAAAATTAGGTCATGGTGTGAAACACCCGGTAATGAAATCTGGCTAAATCGGATTACAGCATCGGGAGAATCGGATAAGAGCAAATCAAGTAAGGAATTTCCAGTATTGTGGAAATATGTAGGTTCTTCATTAATGCAGGAAAAGTTGGTGCTGTGCAGGAAATCCCTAAAGTTCAGGATTCTTCCATTTTGTTTAAAAAGGTCAGTATTGAAATCCCCGAAGAAGAAAGCGCTATTACAAGTAACGGCAAATTGTTGTGCATGAGCTAGAAGCAAGTCAGAGCAATCTTTTTCAGGAGGGTTGTAGTAAAGGCCGAATAGAAGTTTGCGATCATTTATAAAAAATTCAGTGAGTATAAACTCAGTGCAATTTACTTCATCATTATCGGATTTCAAAAGAATTCTACACTTGAGGTTGTTTCTGAAATAAATGCAAACACCACCTCCGCGCCTGTTGCGATCGTTTCTAACCAAATTGAAACCCTCTATCGTTATTACAGCATCACTAACTGTTTCACTAAGCCATGTCTCAGTCATGAAAATTATGTCTAGTTTGGTGTTTATGAATAAATTTTTAAGTTCAATGAATTTGGAAAATTGGCGAGCGCAAAGGCTCTGAACATTAATGTGGCTAACATTCAGCATATCGTTACATAGAACGCTGTTAATAACAGCAATGGGTATATCATTGCTCGTCGAGGCATTACTATTAGGAACATTATCCATTAGGAAGAAGCAAGGTTAAGGAATCAAAGTTCAAAAAGAAGGCGCTAAGAAGAAACATGTTTGGAACGACAATCAACTCAGTACAATTCATTATAATCAAATGCTACTAGGATTATCAGTTTTTTGAAAGATGGAACGAAATTATCGTAATCAATTTTTTGCAAAATATAAATACTAATTGATGCTAATAGCCGAATTATGCACCGGTGTCATATGTTTGACCAACTGTTGAAAGTATTGAACAGGCATACAGTACCTTGGCGTAATCAGCGGGCGTTTTCTAGTATTCATCAGCGATGTGGGCAGCTCGACAACCTATGACTCCATCCAGGGCCCAAAGCAACACGAATACGGCGGAGTACTATTTTGTTAATTCCAATCTGTCGACCAGAATCAATCAGCAACAACGATAGCCATACATCCCCCAGAGTAACGTCGTTTGTCTTCAACGGTTGGGCGAAAATAAACAGCAGCTAGGAGGTGGGAAGATCAGCTAGTGAGCGGCACTCAAATGGATCTCATAGACCGTCGTCTTAGTTGTTGCATGCCACTCAGCTTCGGTTCGATCTCAAGAGCAGCGTATGGACTTTCGACGACGAGCGACGGCAGTATTTGGAGACGAAGTCTGTGGGTACCTACATGGGTACATCAATAGGAACAACTTACTACGGTGATGAGATTTGAGATATCTCTGGGATATCAGGTTACTCTCAGCATTACATCGGCTATATTGGCTCTTTTATGGACCCTTCAAACGATAGTAGCATAAATGTACGACGATGGGTTGCGGTGCGGCACTAGGTCTTCTATTGCGATGTACCTCTGGGGCGGGGGGTTCTCTCGATACGTCCTCGATGGAGAATAACATCAGATCCCAATCTCTGGCGGCAGCTTATGATGATGTACGCAGAACGTCGATGGCGAATAATAATAATGTGAGATGCGGCGTGTCGCGGGAATCTCACAAAAAGAGCACAGTATGGTAAGGTTTGGGCGTTTGGTGATGAAAGCTGATCTTGGTCGACGTGTGGCGGTGATGAAATGTATAACTGGTCAGAGATGGAAGTTGTCTCTCCGGAAAATCATCGGTTCGTTTGGATCTCGATCTCTCGGCGGCAGTATATGACGATGATGATGAAAAACGATGATGCGAGGTGCGATGATACTTTCGGAGTTGTCTCTAAGAAACTGTATCGTTGCAAGTGGTACCTCTGTAGAGCAGCACATGGTGGTGGGACAACTGCTTGTATGATGATGAATCGTTGATCGTGGATGTATGGATGGATGGTGGCGATGAAGAGTGGTGATGGTGACTGGCAATGATGACTGGCGATGATGACTGGCGATGATGACTGGCGATGATGACTGGCGATGATGACTGGCGGTGATGACTGGCGACGATGAATGACTTTTAGGAGGGACAAGGAGTCACGGGATATCGAGGGAACGGAATCAGAGGAATGATGGAAGGAAAAATGAGAATGCTAGGAAAGGTTTTTTGTTTTTTGTTCTTTTTTTTTAATTATTGACTTTCAGGAGGGGTTTTGGATTCAAAGGATTGTAAGGATGGGAATCAAAGGAAGAACGGGAAGGAAGAGAATATTTTAATTGGATAAGGGTTTGTTGCAGATTGTAGAGAGATGGTCTGTGTTTGTAACGGGCACCATCTGAGTTTGACGATTAAGTTTGACACGAATGATTCCTTCTCTGGATTGCACCTTTTCGATTAGGCCTTGCTTTTTAAGTTTTAATGCCGCTGTTCTGATTCCCCTAGCGTGTGGGGTAAGATGTTCATTGATGTAGATTCGGTTATCAGAATCGAAGCCCACATTTCGCAGTGAAAGTGTACGCTGTGTGATGTACCTTCTGTAGAATTCGGACATTGAATTTTTCAAGGCAAACTCACACAAGATAGGTGGGGCAGTTCCGGAAACGATCGGCGACTTGGCTAGACGTTTGAGTTCCACTAGTGGGCAAGCGGTGTAGTTCAAGTGTTTGCTGATATTTTGGAAGATATTAACTAGATTTTCCTGGTTTACATATGGGATACCGGAAATGATGATTTCCCGACTTTTGTTTAATCGTTCTAAAGCTTCAGCCGACGAAAAAGACTGCTCACGAATTCTGTTGATCTCGGTATTAAGGAAAGTTATTTTGGCAAAACACTCACTCTGAAAGGATGACACGTCTTGCTCGATGGTGTCGATCCGTTTTGCGAGTTCAGTGCGGCAGCTATCTATTTTCTCTTCCAGCCGGGAATGGGAATCGTTCATCTGGGCTTCGATTCTTCTCCACAGCTCATCAAAACTACCAATTGTGTCGGATCCGGCCATGTTGATATCCTCTCTGGAACGCTTTTTGGCTTGCGATTCGGCATCCACAAGTAAAGATGACGGTGTTGTTGAGCGAGTAGATTTGGACATTGTTTGATGGTTGTTGAATGTCGTAGTAACGATTTTTCTGAAGGGGGCGTCCGGAAGATAATAACACGCAGCAATATGGTTCGACGATCGACCACAAAAATTCAATTTTTAAGAATTTGAGGTCCATACACGCACGAAACTTCAATCGGAAGGGCTGTAGTGTTCACTCACGGTTTCTTTCAACGGGTTGAATTTTCCAATATAGGTATTATTTAGGCACAATTAACTAATAACCCTAGAGCACTTTCAAGCTTCTTTTAACTTAACATCCCTTCAGGAACGATCGTATGATGAAAGTATTGTTTAAGTTGCTGCTAAAAGATTTTAAATCTTAATTTTTCGACAGAATCTAAGTTCAACTGCCTTTTACACACCATATTTTTCAATTTAATTAGTCAAGTATACAATGATGGAAATTTTCTTAAGTTTCAAATTTTTGAAACAAATTTGAAATGTATTTGTTAATGCACATAGGTTTTTTACACGATATTCAATTCGCCGTTTCATGTATGACTTGAAATATTTCTCTCAAATAACTTGTTAATCAAGGTTGTCAAAATCACAGATAAATCTTTAATTACAAAGAATTTTGAGCAAATTTTTATCACAGAATCTTTGTCACAGAATACAGAATCTTAGAAATATTCACAGATTCCACAAAATTTTCAAATTGCATACGTTTTTTCAAAATTAATATTTTTACGTCGTTATAAATTTTGAATTTTTAAGTTTGAATTGAAAAACATGATAAAATTAGTAATGTTCTTTGATTTTTCTCAAGTAAAATGTAAATAAGACGCAAATTGACATGACTTTTTAATGACATTGTTAAAATAGCGCCATATAAAACCATCACAGAATTTTTGGATAAAATTTTAGATCGTCAGGTTTTTCATCGCCAAAACACAGAATTTGTATTGAAAACCTTGGTGTTAATTAGCGAGAACCTTGTAAAATAACCGTGTTTATGGCAAAAAACCGTGTAAATAGAAGTCATGTAAGAAAACCTGAGCAAAATCAATCCGTGTACAAAAAAAACCTTAGTGTACTTTCTTTGAAAACCATGGCAGATGGTATACGTGTAAGTTGGCTATACAATAAAGCTTTTTTTTTAAAGAGTTTCTTAAATGTCCCGCTTTTTACTGCTGTGTCGCGCTTTTTTGTCGTGAAATGTCCCGCTTTTTTCTTAAAGTATCTGGCAGGGATTGGATGGTTATTCAGGGTAGAGTTTAAATTGATTTTTTTAAGTATGTTTATTTGTTTAGTAATTGGTTTAAATAAGCTTTTTAACATTCAGTATTAAAATAAAAAAGTAGATCAATCGTATCTATTGCACTACTGGATTCATAAACATAAATAACGTAGTTAGAAAACACTGCAGTGTCGGATATCGTTAAAATAAAATGACAGTTTCTATCTTCAAACTTTAAACCAAATATTTTAAACAAAATCAAATGAAATTTGATTAACTAAAACGTAACTGGAAATTATTATCCGCTCAATCATGATAATGTGCCTTCTTGCGTTTGCTTTAAAAATTCATTACTGTTGCTAAAGCTAAATCCTCTTAATCTCTCCCCCATCGCAGTGTTTCAATCGTTCGAATGCAATTGAAATTCCATTTTCACAAATTCGACCAAGCTCCAGGAAGCTTTACGAAATGCAATAAACACCGTAAAGTGTTACTTCCACTCGGAAAACGGAACATCTGCCGAGCGACCGGTCCGAATGCGCTTTTCTCGGAAAAGAGTTTTTCACTGTTTTACTTCTTCGGTTGTTTTGTCTGTGCATTTTTTTTCTGTTCCGATTCTTTCGTCCAAAGCATGCAATATTAATGCTCAGCTTACGGATTCGAGCACAAAAGGCACACGTAAATTCAGGCCAACCGCCCTCGAATGTCCCGAAGTGTGGAAACTGGGATCTCCAGGAGGAAATGGATGGCACTCGATTCGCATCAGAGCATAGCTGCAGAATAATCCGTGCTCCATTTTGCTCTCCTACTTTGGTCCTTTTTCGTTGCCCGTTGAGCTAGGAAGTGCTTTCTTATTTTCCAATACGGTTCAGCAAATAAATGTATAATGTCACTTTTTTCAATTTTTCTGTTGGGTCCCAAGGGTAACAGTAAGGGCCAATTTTTAAAGTTGTAAATAATTTTCCTATCGCGCATTTTCTCACCATTTAACTCACTATAGCCTTGGTGCTGATTTCCATTTGGTTTGTGAGGAGGGTGAGATCGGGTGCAACCCGCATATTCGAAAACATGCTTCTGGCAGAAAGGACACATCGAACAAATTTTAGCATAATACTGGATCACGATGACGACGAAAGTTTAAAAACCACATAAAGGGTGTTCGGATCAAATAGTGGATTGCGTATAGATCGATTATTTGTTAATAAATAAAATCAAAGTATGTTTCTTTTTGAATTTCAATATGTTTAAAAGACGGTAAAAAACTCAGTGTAGATTTCGGTCGACCTAGTCCAAATTGACGAGACTTTCGTTTGACGACTGCCATCAGATTTTGTACAGTCATCTTATCCACTTTCTCTGGCGTAGCTGCTTACAGTTTTTTTGGTTTTGCTTAACTCTCGTCCAATATTTTTCGATTGGGAGAATTTCTTCTTGTGTTGGGAGGGTTCTTATCCTTGAGCACATCCTGAATGTTGTCAGCGGCATACCACTACATGGCCTTTTTTTCATAATTGCAGGATGCCAAATCCAGCCAAAACAGCACAGACAAGTCATGTTCCTTCAGGAAAGGCAGCAAACACTTTTGAAGACACTTTTTTAACGTAAATTTCCTGATTGACGGTCTCGGTTGCAACGAAAATGTCGCTTTACAAGACCCAGATACAGATAGTTTCCCAAATGAGATATTTCTCAGCAAAGTGTGATAGTTTATTACGCTTGAAAACGTCTACCATCTTTCCCCATCCAGTTGCTGTATACAATTCTTATCCCGCAAGCTGTCTGAAGTAGTTCCACCTCCCCGTGGTGCAGAGTGGAAACGTGTCTGCAAGTCCGAAGCAAGGTTGCCGAAAAAAAATCTGTGTTTTTGAGAAAAAAAATTCTTAATTTCTGTGATTTTACCCAAAAATTCTGTGATGGTTTTCTGTGATGCTTTTTCTTTCATTTTCATAGAAAATTCATGATAAATTGAGTCTTTTTTACATTTTAGTATGGCTAAATAATTTATAATTACATAACCCATCATACTTTCTTAATTTAAGGTAAAAAAATCTAAATTTTGTACTGGCTAAAAAATCATAATTTTGGAAATCGATTCAAAATTCAAAAATTCTGTGAAATCTGTGAATTTTTCAAAATTCTGTGTTCTGTGACACAGATTCTGTGATGAAAATTTGCTCAAAATTCTGTGAAATTACAGATTTTTCTGTGATTTCGGCAACCTTGGTCCGAAGTCCGAAGTCCGAGAATTAAACCAAACCCACTAGAGGCCGTCGACGGGTCTGCCAAACCCGCGCGGAAGCAGTGGTGCACCTGGGTACTTAGGTACCAGTACTTGGGTGTGTATGTGATGGTCCAACACACTTTCGGGGGCTCATGGCCCAGATATGCGGACGTGACCGGAGGGAGAGCGATCGCCAACTCGTTTTGCGCTTCGGTGGGTATAGACCCGAATCGCTAAACGAGTAGATGCGCAAAGTGGTGGCCAATGGTGGGCCGATCACTTAGGGACGTGTTTACACGTCAGTGTCTGAGAGGCACAGTTTGCCGGAGGTGTCAGGGTTCGACACGCGTTTTGGGAATTGATGTGCCTGAACCGCGAGTGTGACCTGATGAGGGCGGTCTATAGCTCGATCTGCGCTTCGGGTGGTCAAGCGCCCGACTTGAAGATCGAGTATTTGCGCTGAGTGGTGACTTAAGTCAACACTATTTGTGAGTTCGGAGGAATCTGAGTCTTACACGTGGTTTAGCGGGCTTAGGCTTAGATGGCTCGCCGCGCCTTGGAATGCAATCCGTAAATTGGATTTACCACCTGGGTTAACAACTAATAAAAAAAAAGCTGTCTGAAGTCTGCCTTGGCGTGGGTTTCGTCGTCCATTACCACGCAGTCAAACTTTGTCAACAATGCAATGTCGTATACAGCTTCCGAGATCTTGTTTTCACCGTAAGGTTTTGCTTTTCATTGCGATTAGCAGTCACTTACCTTCTTAAAAGTTGATAGTCCAGATCGTTTTTAAGCTTCATGCACGGTTGTAGATGATATTCCCTTCTTATTGGCGACATCTCGAAAGGAGAGATTGGAGTTTCGCTTGAAAGTAACTACTAGCCACTCTTCTGTTCGTCGCTGCGGCTCCCAGATTTCGATTTCCCCCAGATCCCGCCTTTCGAATTGTCGAAATACGTTCCCCGAATACTTTTATCACTTTAGTAACGGTTGATTTCGCCAAATCCAACAATTTTGCTTTTTCTGCGTGCGTGTAGTTTGGATTTTCACGACGCTTGTACAAAGTTCTGTTTCGTAGCTCTTTACGCTTGGACGCCATTTTGGAAACTAAAGACCAAAAGTTGAAAGCCAAATAAAAGCATCATTCTACACATACACCCCTACAAAATTAGGGGTGTTTAGCTTTTTTGTATGAATTATTACAATAAAATACGGCGAATTTAAATTGACTACATTTTGATCGGAGCACCGCTTACATTAGGCAGGTGGTGATATAAATTGATGAAATATATGGCTTTATAACAATTTTTTTGCACGATGTTTTTGAGTTCATGAACTTTTGAAAATTTAAAGTGATAAAACGAACAAAATGAAAAAAAAAAACAATGAAATACGAGGTTCGAGTATTGTAACCTTTTTCAAAATAAATTTTCCTCAACATGTTTATACGAATCACAAAATCCTTGAGCGCAGAGCAACAAAAAGTAATAACTTAACAAAACTAGAAGTTTCAAGTAATGCAAAAAAACAAGTTTGGAAAAATTAGATAAGTGGTTAACAATTTATAGCTGTTATTTATTTTTAGGATCGACTTTTAATACACATCAAGTTTAAGAAATAAAGCTTTAAACGACTCAAATAAAAAAAATGGCAAAAATAACTAATATGACAGAAATGGAATATATTTGTTAATATTATTTCATAGTTGGTTAGTTTAATATTGAAATTAAATTTGATGCTACTGAAATTATAACTTTGAAATGGGAAACTTCCAGAAACGCTCACTGTGATCTTATTTTGGTGCATTTGCTTCAACGTCATCGATTGGTTTTTTTTTCCTGCCCGTGCGACCCTCAACAAGTTTTGTCTTGAACCGGACGACAGTAGTGGACACTGAACCAAATTCACACCTAAAATACATTTGAGAACTCACTTCAAAGTAAGGGACAAGTGAATTTATTCCTTTCAAATGGCTCATATACATTTCACTTGTGCCTCACTTTAGGCTTTATGTAAACGATGCAATATCTACTCGGCCAAGGTTTTCGTCGACAGTTCGGATTTCGGCGGCTAAGCTTCGCCGCCACGTGCTCTGTATCTGTCTTTCTTTGATGTTCTTCTGGATTCTATGTGCCAGTATGTGCCAATCCATCTCCACTTTCGTTCCCGAATCTCCATTTCTAGCGCATTTTTATGACGATTTAGTTTCTTGTTTGAGATCCAGTTGCCAGGCCACCAAGCGCGGATACCGCAAGCAGCGATTCACAAATACTTACAGTTTACGCGTCGTCACAGCAATGCAAATCAGGCCTTTCTGATCCGGGTTTCGATGTCTTTCTTGGTACCACCATCAGGCGTTATCTGGAAGCATTCCACTTTCTCAACTTTTTGCTCAGCTACCACGAAATTGAAAGGATTTTCTGTGTAGATTTCCATCGATTTGATCTTTCCGACATTGATTTTGAGACCTGCAGCCTTGGTTTTTTCGGTGAAGTTGTTGAGTTTGCTCTGCATATCCAGTTGTCTTTGGGTTTTTTTTTATTAGTTTATAACCCAGGTGGTAAATCCTTTTTACGGATTGCATTCCAAGGCACGGCGAGCCACCGCGTCCCGTTCAGTTTGCTACTCTGGATCCATGGGTGCAATTGGTGACTTATAATACTATGTACCCCTGCACCATTAGGCCCACCTGGGGTCTCTGGCCATAACTCCCATGCGGACCTGAAACGAAGGCTGTACCCATGATGGGAGATCATATTAGCGCAAAGTGCTCCACGGTTATACTCGTTTGTTCGTACTACTCCAGCAAAGCTCTCCCCCTCTACTGTCACGATTCGCGACTCACGGGACAACTGACGTTACGCCGCTTCTCGTGACTCGAGGCCCGCATTAGGCCTCTTGTCACAAATTGAGTGGTGATGCGCCTCTCTTCGTGTCTCGAGATCCTCTTACATTCTGCCCTCTCGACCCAATTCAATACGAGAACAACTCGCCTCTTTTCGTGTCATGAGGGCCTCTTTCTTTCCGTCTCTTACCTCAATTCGAGACGAGAGCAACTCGACTCTCCTCGAGTCTGGAAATGCACACCTCACTTAACGTGTTTTCCGTCTCAACTTTTTGAGACTCAATCTGAGGCCCGACCTCTTTTCGTAAGACTTGAGGTCTGGAAGCCACATGTTTCCGACACAAGGTCATCTTCTCTGCCCGTCGTGTGCCAATAATATCCGCTAATCAGGGCCAGGAACCTCCCCAAAAAGAAGACCGATCAACACCAGCTCGAATACTTTTGGTCGCCCCGCATATCGGGTTCGTGGCTTCCCGATACACATGACGATCCCTCCACTTGCAACTGAGCACCGATTTCAAGGCACCCAGTCGTACCACGTTTGTGCCACACTCGGTACGCAGGCTGTCATCAAAGCTACACAGTACCAAGTGTGATGTGTAGTTCTCTTGGCCGTATGTCTGCAGGTGGCAAGTCTGCAGACACGTTTCCACTCTGCACCACGGGAAGGTGGAACTACTTCGCAGTGCAACTTATCGTCTGCCAGGTCAAGGTCGTTTAACTGCTCCTTTTTCGAACGAATCCAGGGCAATCCTCGATTTGATTTACAATCAACCGATCTAGTCAAGATCTCGTCCATGACAATGAGAAAAAGCAGCGGTGAAATTGCACGAAAATGCCTGGTGCTGTGCTTCGATGAGTTGGACTAATTTCTCTGGGACTCTCCGTCGTCTAAGAGCAGCCCGGATGTTTTCGTGGTTCAGTCGCTCAAATGCTATTGGCGCTTCGAGCTGCGGGTTCTGTTTGCCATCGCTATTTATGACGCGGTAGAGTTTTTCGAAGTGCTCAGACCATCGTTTGAGCTGATCTCTTCGTTCGCTCAATAACTGACCTGCTCGGTCTTTTAACGGCATTCTTGCATTTGTCCTTGCACCACTTAGGGCTGTCCCAACGGTAGATGCAAAACACGGTTTTCGACCACGCTAAAACATGTCGGCTGGCACCGGTGGCGTATATTGCTGTTTTAGCACAGTTATCGATTTCAAAATTCCCAACAGTTATACGCCTTTGTTCCAAATTCATGCAAATTTGGAACAGGATTTCAAAATATACGACAGACCCGACAGACCGATTTAGTTCACGGTGAGAAAATTTTAGCCAACAATGATTGCTTTCACACATGTTTGAGTAACATAGGGTGTGATAATAGTTTCTTTTTGAGATATTATTTGAATGTTTTTTTTTCGCTTCAACCATCCTATACGTAACATAAATTGAGGATAGATGTTAATAAAAACCATATCAAGTATAAATAATAGATGTCACATTATTCTCGATTTAATATAATTAAATAAAAAGCTTTTCATTTGGGCTCGACGAATAAGTGAATCCAGTCAGCGTTCTAAAATTTGAAATAAAAAACGAAAAGAAAATTTTAATACTTTTTCGATGAGGTAAAATAAATGTTTATTTCTGTTCTATAATTTATGTTTTATTTGAAATATTGAGAGATTTTTAGTTTCGTATGGATTGCTCGGAGTTTTCGTCAAAATCAGCATATTTTTCTGTATCCATACATAAATTTACAAATAGTGAAACAAGTTTTTGTCAAACAAAAATGTCGACAAATCAAAGGAAAATTTCCTTTGACTTTGGGATGAACATTTCTCGTTTCCTTTATCAATGTCAGCAATAACTTGAAAAAAAAAATGCTTTTTCATTCCATTTTAATAAAACCTTATTCCATTGATTCAAAGCAATTTGATTGAATTAATTGAAGAATTGTTTCAATTGACCTTTTTTCCTCGTTGTGTAGTCATTTTTGCTTTTGAATTAATGAAATCCTGGTAGAATAGTTGAAATCATTGTTCTGTCAAAAAGAATATTCGTAGAATTAATTTTAAGACAAACAACCGTGAAACTCAAAACTTATGCAATTTTTCCAATAAAATGGATTTTTTTCTTCTCAATTATGGAGTGTCTGCAATGAAAGTGTTTCCGTTTTAAATTTTCTCCTACACCGGTGGGGAGTGGGTGTTTTAGTCGATTCTAAAATTTCGAATTGTGCTAAAACTGGTATACTTAAAACCAATATTTACGCCTGAACCGTTGCAGGTGCTCTTAGGCGGCGAGAAATGTCTCTTGTATCGTCTACAAGCTCGTTTAACTGCCTTTTCCAGCTCCGCATATCGTAAGCGGGTGGCTGCTAACATAACGTGTGGCCCAAATTTACTCTAGAAGACACTTATATATTAAGTGAAACTTATTTTCAGTGAAGGTAAAGGAAAGCACAATTCAAGTTAACTTTAATGGATGCTCTCCGAACTGGTTTGGCAGAATGAAAAACATCAATGCAAACGTCGATGGAAAGCATAATTCAAAGAAACCTTTCCAGTTTCCGGTATGGTTGCGAGTTTTTTCTTCTGCCTTTCCTATATAGGATATTTCGTTTTCCTTGGCCATCGGCCATCGGGAGCTGAATTAAGATTGATTTTTGATTGTCTGCTGATTGGAATTGATTTTTCTTCTATTGTTTGGTTTCTGCTTTCTGCTTCCTTCTTGTATCGGTGCTGTTTTTTTGCTACACCTGGATGCTGCTGATCTAGGATTGATGTGTGCTGATGAAGAGATTGATTAAGGGAACAAATATATTTGAATTTTTTGCTCGATATATTTGCTTTGCATGAGCTGAATTCAAATTGATTAGATCAGATTTTTTTTCTTAGAATTTGAAAAGGTGCTCCGATTGTTGAAATCCATTGAGTTTTATTTGATCTTCACTGTTTTGTTATCGAATTTTTCTATCCAGATGAAATCAAGGTGCTTTGATATATTAAAATATCCAATTTTAGAAGTTTTAAAGGGACTTCATGCATACTTTTCAAGACTTACTTGAAAAGTGTTGTTTTAATTTTTTTTTGCTTTAATTATAGTCGTTTTCACATCTTTATGTCATTCACAAATCACATGAACGATGCAGTTAACGGAAAGTCATTGAAAAACTTATCCGGTACAACTTGCCAACTGAGCTATATAACAAGCCCAATTCATTTTTTACTTTTTCAACACTCGTTGGTAGATAATTTCCAGTTGCAAATCGTTCCAGGCGGATCGTTTTTTACCCAATACGGCTATTCTGAAATGCATCCACCAAATTCAAGAGGGAGTGGAACAAAAAAGGGACGACCAGAAACGCAAATTGTAATTTAAACTACTTGTTTTCCGAGTCATGCTAAGGGGAGTCGTCAAGTGAACACGTTTTTCCGATCAATTCAATCAATTATGCATTACAGTCAATGGTTTGGAGCTGGTCCTTGTTTATGCCGCCGCACCATCCTTTGTTCGGTTGGAGTTTTACGAAAATTGTATATTTACGAGTAAATAGGGTGAAAAAATCACTGACTGTCAGCTCAAGTGGAAGGGTGAAGCAGTGCGTTAATTGGCAATTTATTGGACGTGGTTTTGTTGCATAAAAAGAACGACGTTGTTGATATGTGCGAATTTAAATTGATGCAGCCCGGGTCAGATTTAATTTAATTGAAATTGTTGGAAAGACATGACATGGTGTTATCTGAAGATGACAAGAATGCTTAAAATATATTCATTTTTTTCTATCACGATCTACTGTTTAAAACAATATACAAATCAGCACCAACATGTGAAAATGATATTATTCTGTGGATTCAAGAAGCCCAGTATGAGCTTCACTTATCACAAAAATCGTTTTAAGTTCATAAGTTTCTATTAGATTTAAAATGCAATTTGTTCAAAGGATCTTGAATATATACAGGCATAATATGACATTATTCCAAAAAAAAAATTGTTTTATACACACTTTACTCCACAACAAAGCAATCGGTCTAGATGCAAAACATAAAAAGTGGAAAACTGCGAAGAGCTATTCACTCACTCCCAAAGAGAGAACCGTAAGCGTTTGCAAAAATAGGGGAAATATTATCTTCATCTCACTTACACACATGAGACATACATACATTACGAAGCAAATGGGTGTATAAACCATTTAGACGAAATTCACACTCCATCTTGGTTCAAACAATAGTGAGCTATTTTTCCATGAAAACACTATTTTATCGTTAAAAACATACAAAGAATGATCCTACGCACCGTATAGGCTTGAAAAATTCCACTTGGATTTTAATTAACGATTAAAAAAAGGTTGCAAAATTTACAAACTTAAATATCTGATTATCTGTTGCACAAACAGAACAAATTCTGAAGAATTGTATTAATATGTCAGCAGCGAACCACTTTATTTTGAATGAAATATCCTTAAATATATTGTAGTGGAAATTGTAGTGGTGAAGTTTGGACCCAAAATACAAAATTCCTTAGCAGTTTTTTTTGGTCTTCTTTAGGTTCCGCTTGACAATAGCCCAGTATTTCTCAATTGGGCGGAGCTCTGGCGTGTTGGGAGGGTTCTTGTCCTTGGGAACCACCTGCACGTTGTTGGCAGCGTACCACTCCATGGCCTTTTTACCGTAATTGCAAGATGCCAAAACCGGCCAAAATAGTACGGAACAACCGTGTTTCTTTAGGAAAGGCAGCAGACGTTTATTCAAACACTCTTTCACGTAAATTTCTTGGTTGACAGTCCCGGAAGCTATGAAAATGCTGCTTTTCAAGCCACAGGTACAGATGGCTTGCCAAACCAGATATTTCTTCGCAAACTTTGACAGTTTCATGTGCTTGAAAATATCTGCTACCTTTCCCATTCCTTTTGTCGTATAAAACTTCTGTCCCGGAAGCTGCTTGTAGTCAGCTTTGACGTAGGTTTCGTCGTCCATTACCACGCAGTCAAACTTCGTCAGCATCGTCGTGTACAGCCTCCGGGATCGCGCTTTGGCCGTCGTATTTCGTTTATCATCGCGATTTGGAGTCACCACCTTTTGTAAGTCTATAGTCCGGCTCGTTTTTTTGGCTCGATGCACGGTTGTAGACGATACACCCAGCTTATTTGCGGCATCTCGGAGAGAGAGAGGTTAGGGTTTCGCTTGAAACTACCGGCAACTCTCTTTGTCGTCTCAGCGGCTTCCGGTTTTCGATTTCGCGCCGATCCAGACTTCCTGGCTGTTGACAAACATTCCCCAAACACTTTAATTACATTTGTAACGGTTGATTTGTCAACTTTTAGCGATTTTGCCAGCTTTGCGTATGAGTAGCTCGGATTTTCGCGATGCGCGAGCAAAATTTTGATACGCTGCTCTTCTTCCTTGGACGGCATTTTGACAACTTGTTACGGACTAGCCATTACAATTAAAATATATAAATGTTCATGCGCAGGGGCCTCGGGTGGATTTGAATTGTATAACGGTTAGAAACAGTTAGTAAAAATTCCCAGTTCCCTCGTCCTAACCAATGTCCCCCATCCCGCATCTGTCAAAACTCAGCGACAACATCATCATTCAACCGGAATACTGGCAACCCTTCCTCGATGACGTTTCCGGAGCGAACGAGAATAGGCGCCGAAAAAAAAGGGGCTATTCAAGTCGTGGTCGTCGATCTGCTCGGACGTGCAAATTCGTCCGTCGGTCCATCTCTTCCAAACAACCACGTGGAAGTCCAAGGCACCCTTAAATTTCATGTGCCAGCAGCCTTCGTGTCACCGAATAAAGGCTCCGTCCTCGGACCAGTCCGGTCTCCAAGGGCCTCTCTGGAAGACAACCGGTAGGCCCAGCCATCCAACGGTCCCATCCGGTCCAAGCTCCAAGAACCCTACGACCATCACGAGCTCTCGCTTCACCAGAGTCGTTGCTCCGGGCTATCACTCTGCCCCTAGTTCCGGCGCTGCAGACCGTGGAGTTAAGCTTGGCGCGCCTTCGATCGAATCGTCGGGAGGAGGAACTACCCTACAATCCCGATAGATCCGGCAGTGCATTACCGGTCGGGAAAGTAGAGCGCGTTGGTAGTTCGGCCTCGGAAAGGACTCTCCGTAGCGCAGGTATCACCACGTGCGTCCATGGACAAGACATTCCCCGGGAAGACCACACGCCCATCACCCAAGACTCAACAGCCAACACGTCAACCTTCATGGCCATCGACATCACCCGGGATCCCGTCTACGCCGGCAAGTAAAGTAATTCATGTAAATGGGCCCCAACGTTCCCTTACCCTGAACCCTTCCCCTTAAAAATTTACAATAAATTGTTTAAAATGTATTTGTCACTTGTTTAGTATACGTCCGAAATCCCCTTGTGCATTGGTTCTAGTTCCGTCAGTTTGCTTGCCCCTTCCTCCCCAGGTCGTTTGTCCACTCCCCAGCAAGTGAAGCCGACCCTGAGGTAACGAGTGACTGAGCTAGCCGTCGTTACAAACTGAAGAGTGAATTCCAAAATCAAAATAGAAGCAACATTCTACACACACACACCCCTTCAAAATGAGAGGTGTTCAGGTTTTTAAAATGTAAAATTGAAAGAAATACGTCAAATTGATGTTGACCAAATGTTGACCGTATCACTCTTTATATGTGAAAACATTAATGTTTTATTTTTAAAATCCCTAAAGATGAAAGTTAGGTAATTGATTTTTTCACAGTTACACAAAGATTTGAAAGCTATTGAAGATGTTTACAGTACAAAATGGTTCCGCTCAAGATCAGAATTCTTTCTACAGTAAAACAGCTCTAGAGTTATTAGGTTCAACTCTAAAAGATTCTACAAATCATCATAACAAAGCAGAAACAAATATCTATCCGCTGAACTAAAAAAAATCATTCGTATATATCTATGTTATCTTTTTAAGTTGATATTTTTCGGTGATTGTCGAATCAAATAATAACAATTCTTTAACGTTTCGGCCTACTGTATGATTTCAGCCATCTTCAGAAAAAAAATTGTGTCGCCGCGTGCTTCCGTTACGGCTGTCTTACTTAACAAAATTAAGTAACCCGCATACTAAAAAACTATATCTCAAACCGTCCATACAATACATCTACGACTTCAGAAATAGTGACTGTCCCTGTAAACGTAGCTATTATGTTAAACTATATTTCTAAAACGATAAGAACGAAGCATGAACGTTCATGTGGAAAAGTGATGGTATCTGAAAATGTGAATGAACGGTTGAACGATTACTTCAATTTTATCAATAATCGTTAAACTGATCTCAAACCGTTATCCGTAGCGTTCATGCCTTCTGTCACACTCCACGTCAAAAATAAACAAAATGTGGGTGCTAGTGATGCCAGATGTTTTTCAAAAAAATCAGCTTACATTTATGAGCATATTTATTAGGTTTTTAAATCAGAAAAAAGGTAAATTTCTGTTAATATTGGGGAAATTGGTCCAAATTTTCGACAAAAACAATTTAGTTTGAACCATAATTAACTTTTATTTAAAATAACTTTTATTTGAAATTACTAAAAGGTGGATGTCTGGATGAAAACGAAAATGACAAATTTTATTTTGTCAACAACTCAAAAAAGCAAGAATATTTTAAAGAAGTTTTTAACGCTTAGGACGATGACAAAGTGAATGCGGTGCGGCGAATGCGATTCAATGCGGTAAACCACATTTGATGAATATGTATGTGAATCGCTTAAACCTACATACTCAACGCGGCGAAGCAAATGTAAGTTTGTTCCGCCGCTCGAGTTCGCATTAGTTGCGTCCGTAAATTCGCATCGCATCGCTCACTATGGCCGATGACATAGTAAGAGCGATACAATGCGAATTTACGGACGCAGCCTATGGGAAATCGAGCGGTGGAACAAATTCACATCTGCTTCGCCGCGTTGAGTATGGCAGTTTTAAGCGATTCTCATACATTTTCATCAAATGTGGTTCACCGCATTCAATCGCATTCGCCGCATCGCATCGCATCGCATCGCATCGCATCGCATCGCACTCACTATGTCATCGGCCTTAGACTGCTTTGAAATTTATTTTGTATGTCAACTCAAACTAGTTTAAATTATTGTAGGAAGATAACTGTAAAATATTTCATTATATTTCACGTATATTTCCGCAGTTCGCTTCTTCTTCGCGTTTGCCACTTTTCGTGTTCACTGTATCATCGTACTTGGTCACTTAAGCTATTATATTTTATTAATATACATTTGTATAGTTTTTGGATAAAAAAATATATTACAAAATCGTAAAATATCTAAAACTGGCACCACTGCCCCCCACCGGCTGAGTGAGAAAAAAGTAAACAGCAAGATGGTGAAAAATGGCCACCGAGCTGCTAGATGTAAGAGTAAGATTTCTAAGCGAAAAACCATCAAAATCCAGTGGCATCGACGATAGTACCACCAGGTAGGTAATAACATAGATAATAAAGATGTATAAAATCATAATTGAATTTTCAGAACCCCCAGGAATCATCTCTAATAGTGAAACTGCAACAAAAATGGAAGCTGACCATTGGTTTCAAAAAAAATTTTCAACAGCTCCGAAATAATGCTGGATAGAAGATTACATCTACGATAGGAGAATAAAAAAAACCTAAGACGAACATGTTCATCGTGGAAAACAATTTTTGAAGTAAGTAATAAATTGAAATAAGAGAAAATAGTATGATTTATTAAGAAATCCGAAATCTCCATATATTATGTACATATGTGTGCGTGCTCCATTAGCGCACGATTCTCATAATCGTTTGCATTACGATGGAAGAACATCATATCAAATCGTTGCAAGACTATTGCTATAAATGTTTTTCTACAATAGAACCTTTAGAAAAACTGTAACAGAAACAGTTCGACGACCCAATCACGCTTTCCATGAGTGCTATTTGGATGTTATCTCAACTGTTTGTAAAACAATTCCGCCGCGCTAACGAAATGGAAATCATACTTTAGAAAGCTTTTCATAATTTAACTATTTAGACGTACAATATTAGTTTAAGTGTTCCAGTTTATATATTTATTATGAAGAACAGTCCCGTTTTAAAAACTTTTGTCGAATTTACTGGATTGTATTCTTCATTTATGAGTTATAAAAATTCTTTTTAACGTGGGTGTCTTACCCCTACTTCTTTTGAGGATATGATGGCTACCATCTTACAAATGTTAAAACCCAACCCACAAAAAGTGTACTATGCATGCCGTGACCGTGATTCAATCTCATGCCTACTGGCTTAGAAAACTTGAAGGCTATCCTCTACCCCACGGGCTGCGGCCTTACAAAGAGCGACAACGATGATATTTGAGTTGATATTTTATTCTCAACACACATCAGAGATATTAACCCAAGTAACCATAAGCACTAAAACATAGCCCTTAATCAACACTATATTCCCATATATAACTCTGTATTAATGCTTGTTTTGCACTATATGCGTATATAATGCAGATTTAATGCTAAAAAGGCGAAATAGCGGGCAGATTAAATGCTATCACAAACTAGCCTTTAATAAGCATTACAAATGCTGAATTAGAGCAACATCAAAACGTCATTTTTCACAAGCCGTATAAAAGCATTAACAATGCATACTTAGAACACCTTTTGTTTATTTAATTATTATTTTTTGAATAATTAAAATGAACAAAAATTAAATAAATAATTATTATCTGCAACATCAATCAACCTGCTGAATGAAGGAAGATTATGCCTGCTTAATGAATTCTTCTGAGTCTCGAACCGAGGATCCCGCAGCAGCCTTTATCTCTCCTTGCGCCTTTACCATTTCGACCACTCTTGATGCTGATAAGGTGGGTGAAAAATCCCGTACTTCAAGTACTGTTCGGGTCACACCACTCCTAATGCTTATTAACTTTAGAGCTACTCTATATGTGCATATAGTGCTATCATTAGTGTTAATTTTCTTTATTGCTTCTATGCATTAATAATGCTTATATAAAACAAAAAAGCATTATGAATGTTGATTTAATGCCAACTTGCATTAGAAATGGTAATTTCATACTAACTTGCATTAGAAATGTTGATTTAATGCTGAATCAGGGTTTTGGCTTAATGCTTATGGTTACTTGGGAAGAGTGGCCTACGTTCTTCCATGGCCCACGATGTTATTAAAACTCTAAAAACCTGAAAGAATCATCACAATAAAGTTTAAAACATGAAGAATTGTTAGGTATATATCTCTCTGGCTCTGAGGACCTTAATAGCACAAGTTCGAAGAAACCCTAACTGAAACGGATGGGTGCTGAAATTGAAGGATGAAGCGAGAAATTCAATAAGTTCTAAAGAAAAATTTAGCCTTTTTCAGTGCCTAAATATAACGAAGGAGGAAGTCTGGTGGCAAAACAAAACGGGGACGCTACCTCATCTGTTTTCCAGGGCGTAAATCAGCCAGGTGAAGGGAGGACGCTCGGAAAGATGCCAAGATAAGCTTGGTCCTATATCGTCAGCACAAGCCATTGGAACGTTGTTGTTGGTGAAAAAAGGTGAGGGGAAACAAGGTAGCTGAAGACAGTCGGGGCCTTGAATTTCACCGGATGGCACGAAACGGGACGTTCCACCTGACAGCAACCAGGCTCACAAAATAGGCCGCCATCCAAGCTCTCGTGCTCTAAATATGCACAGGAACGGGACACACGTTCCGGAATGCTCAAATTTGGATGACGAACGACATCGACCCGAGCTGGCAGGGTTCGAATAAAGTATGCAAGCGCCAGTGTGTGGGTGCGTATGTTTGTGTATGTGTAACTGTGAATATTTTCGGAACACATCCGCTTAAGGATCAGATTGCTCTGGAGATTTTGTCGGGAAAAACCAAAATGGGTGAAAATGTGAACCGATGATGTCGATGTATGTGGATGTTTGTGAAGTTGTAAGCAGGTGTGTACGTATCCCTGTCGTTGACTAGGTTTCCAAAAGATTGGTAAAATTGATAAGCTTTTGATAAACTCTGGTGAACACACATTGGCTAGGCTTTGGTTTGTGGAGAAAAAATGATTGATTTAAAGAGTCAAAGCAGTGGAGCAATCTGCTCACGGTTGCTTCGATAGAGAATTTTCAAAGAAAATTCATCTTCCCCAAAACTTAAAAATAATCATAAAAATTTCCAGCATTATTTTCCATACAAACTTCGTTAAAACTACTTGTTTCTTGAAAAGAGAAAAAGAAAACAAACATTAACATATTAATCAGACGTTTAGATAATTCTTGAAGAATAATCTCTATCTGACGCACCGAAATTTGTCAGAATTGATTGATGTGGAAGAGCAATAAATTGAAATTGCCAAATTGAAAGTGGTTGAGTGATTTCTAGGAAACGGCTTTTCGATTAAAGTCAAGAAGATGATCGAGTTTGAAGAAGGGCAGGAAAAGTTGTTTTCATTTTTGGGAGGAGCATCGGTGCTTTGATAATGAATATTCTGGTTGGCGATTAGATTCGAAGTACCTATCAACTTAATTAAATTTTAACCAAATCAAACTTGGAAAAATCGTTTATTTTCTGAGAAACCTTTACGATTTCAATTATTTTCATTCCAAATAGCACTTTCTGAAAGGTAGTGAGGTATTATGTGCCACTTTTTTCATTGCTCAATAACTTCTGTATTAGAAAATATAAAATGAATAAGATAAATGGTATGATACTCTACATTTCTAACGTATCATTTAGCAATACAATTTTTATTTTAATGAAGATTTTTTTTTGGTTCGAATATTCAAATGTGGTATAAAATCTGATCGCGGAGTTGCTATATTATCTCACATTCCTTAATTTTTCGAGTCCATTTGACTGGACCAAACAACAATCTATTCTTTTGACACCAACCAACCCTTCCCCCTCCCTTTAAAATTTCCGGGAATAAATAGAGATTGAAGTATATTATGAAAATTAAAAAAAAAACAAATCTTCTAATGATTACAGGACCAAAAAACAAATTGTGGAAGATGGGAGTTTTCCCACCTTCTATATTCTTGATTTTATTGAATTTTTAGATGAAAAATAACTTGATTTATGGGCACAATGTACAATGATATGGTACAAAATTTTGTTGCACACAAGCTTTCGTGTAATTTATTCCAATTTATTTGTTGTTCGCATTATTTATTATTACCCAACTCCGAGTGCGAAACAAGAAGGAATTGAAATTTGTTCGGAATGTTATATTTTTTTTTTGATTTTCAAAAATTTAGGTAAATTCCGGGCTACCAAAATACATGCAAAGTTGACCCAAAACTGTAATTTCATAATTCATGTAGTTATATCACAGAAATTTCGGGTGAGAAAATAAAAAAGGGGTTGTGTATGATCGAATTGTTCCAAAAATCTTGCTTGTGAGGGTTTTGGAAAAATTATTAAAACAGTGGTAAGTCAACGGTGATCGACATACTTGATGATACATTTTGAACGTCGCTCCCACAATCATTCACAAACGCCTATGCTCCTAACATTGTTGATAATGATAGACGATCATGAATGTCTCAGAAGGAAAATCGGAAGAAATGCCAAGACCACATGTTGAAAAAAGCCGTAGCACATGCTGGACAGTTCATTGCGGTTACTTAGTAATGATTTTGTTCTTCTACGCAAAGCGAAAAGTTAAAAATCATATTGTAACCTTTACACATCTCTCAGAACTGATACATATCAGTTGTGATCCTAGAAAGTTGAAAACCATCAAGGAAGGCAATCACCATCGAGGCGTTCGTTGCTAATAGTTTGCGTCCTTCTTTACCACATCGTGTTTTGTGGGAACGTTTCAAATACAGAAGCGTCGTTTGGCTGGTAAACGGTGGATAATGTGCAACACGAGACCCCATAGTGGTCATATCACCTCTTATTCACAACTCCTATCTCTACCTCCCCGCGGTGCCGGCTGGGGTGCGAGTAACCTAAGCGGAGATCGGGTACCCAACCCCGGTGGATGCTTTGGTCGCATGCAGACTGAGAAGGTGGCCGCACGCGTCTGTTCCCCAGGTAAGGGGCGGCGTGCAACAACAACCGAGCGTCTGTTCTCCAGGTCAGGGGCGGCTCAAACAGCGTCTGTCTTGCAGCAAGCGGCTGAATTTATGAAATGCGGCTCCCGCCAGCTAAGTCCAAGATGGCAGCCCCATCGCGGGATAGGGACTTTAGGCTAACAACCTACTGCTCCCGATTTTAAAATTGTTACGGAATCCGAAAGAAATGACCGACCTGGAACTTTGGCGACGACTTTTAGCATGAAAACACGGACACGAATTGGAACTTGGAATGTTTTAACCCTTGCCCAACAAGGCAAACTGGAACAACTTGCTAGAGAGGCTAGCCGCCTCAAGCTTGAAATTCTGGGACTGAGCGAAGTCCGTTGGCCTAATACTGGAGAACACAAGACACAGTCCGGGCAAGTCCTGCTTTACTCTGGCATACGAGGAGAACATGCTACTCGGGATCGAGGAGTTGGTTTCCTGTTAAGCCCGCAGGCCTACGCGGCCCTCATTAGATGGGAACCGATAAACGAAAGAATAATCGTAGCCAGATTCAGAACACGGGTTAGAAACCTTACAATGGTCCAGTGTTATGCGCCAACTGACGTTGCCGACTTGCAGGAGAAAGAGCAGTTTTACTGTCAACTGAACAGCGTGGTAGAGAGAATTCCGAAGGGTGACATTCAAATCCATTTGGGCGACTTCAACGCAAAGATTGGCTCCGACAATCAGGACCTTGAGCGCATCATGGGGCGCCATGGCCTAGGACAGATGAGCGAAAACGGAGAGCTGTTTGTGGAATTTTGTGGCAACAACAACATGGTGATCGGCGGATCGCTCTTCCCCCATCGACCAGCACATAAGGTCACTTGGGTATCCCGAGATGGCCGAACAGAAAATCAAATTGACCACATCTGCATCAGCCGAAAATGGAGAAGGAGCCTTCTTGATGTCCGCAACAAACGAAGCGCAGACATTGCATCTGACCATCACCTCGTCCTTGGCGAGATACGACTGAGAGTTGCGCGTGTCCAACGGCGCGAGGAGAAAGTCGGGTGTCGATACGACGTCCGCCGGTTGGAGAATCCAGAGGTGAAAAGGGCATACGTTGAACAGCTAGAATCCCGAGCCTCAGAGCTGCCGACAGACGGAACAGTCGAAGAACAGTGGTGTGGAATCAAGAATGCCTTTATCACGACGAGCCATGGTACTCTCGGTAAAGTTTGTGGAAGAAGAAGTGAATGGATGTCGGATGAAACTTGGAGGATGGTCGATGATCGGAGAAAGGCGAAAGTCGGAATTGAGCAGGCATGTACCGGGTCAGCCAAAGCAGCCGCCCGCTTACGATATGCGGAGCTGGAAAAGGCAGTTAAACGAGCTTGTAGACGAGACAAGAGAGCCTGGACAAACTCCCTAGCCGAAGAGGGGGAAAGAGCCGCCGCCAATGGAGATATCCGATTACTTTATGACATTTCTCGCCGCCTCAGTGGTGCAAGGACTAATGCAAGAATGCCGCTAAAAGACCGAGCAGGTCAGTTATTGACCGATCGAACAGATCAGCTCAAACGATGGACTGAGCACTTCGAACAACTCTTTCGAGTCACGAATAGCGATGGCCAACAGAATCTGCAGCTCGAAGCGCCAACAGTAAGTCGCATAAATGGCGTCAACTCGGAAGCGCCTTCGCTGGCTGAAATAGAAGCGGCAATCAAAAACATGAAATCCAACAAAGCACCTGGGATCGATTGCATCCCTGCTGAAATGCTGAAAGCCGACCCTGCCCTATCAGCACAAATGTTGCACCGTCTTTTCGCTGACGTCTGGGATACTGCAACATTCCCGGCCGACTGGATGCAGGGTATCCTCGTAAAGGTCCCGAAGAAAGGAGACCTGACAGAGTGCGGTAACTGGCGAGGCATAACGTTGATCTGTACAACCCTCAAAGTACTCTGCAAAGTGATTCTGAACAGGATCCAGGAGAAAATAGACGCTACACTCCGACGGCAACAAGCTGGATTCCGATCCGGACGATCATGTGTGGACCACATCACTACGCTACGAATCATACTGGAACAAATCAACGAATTCCAGGACTCTCTTCTGCTGGTGTTCGTTGATTTCGAAAAAGCATTCGACCGACTTAACCATGAAAACATCTGGGCGGCTCTAAGCCGACGAGGGGTCCCAGAGAAACTAGTCCATCTCATCGAAGCACAGTATGAGGCATTTTCGTGCAAGGTCTTGCACGACGGTGTCTTGTCCGAACCAATCCCGGTAACTGCTGGAGTGAGACAAGGATGTATTCTATCACCGCTACTTTTTCTAATCGTAATGGATGAGATTCTGATTGGATCGATTGACTGTGCACCGAACCGAGGATTACCGTGGAATCCTTCAACAATGGAGCAACTGAACGACCTTGACCTGGCTGACGATATTGTTTTGCTCGCCCAAACACAACCAGATATGCAGAGCAAACTCGACGACCTCACCGAAAGTTCCAAAGCAGCAGGTCTCAAAGTCAATGTCGGAAAGACCAAGTCGATGGAGATCAACACAGGAAATCCCTCCAGTTTCATGGTAGCTGGGCAACAAGTTGAGAAAGTGGAGTGCTTCCAGTATCTTGGTAGCCAGATAACGCCTGATGGTGGTACCAGAAAAGACATCGAAACCCGGATCAGAAAGGCCCGATTTGCGTTTGCGAGTCTCCGAAACATCTGGCGGTCACGCCAGATCTCTCTACGAACGAAAATCCGAATCTTCAACTCAAACGTCAAATCCGTATTGCTGTACGGATGCGAAACTTGGTGCACATATGCGGTAACGACGCGAAAACTGCAAGTATTTGTAAACCGCTGCCTGCGGAATATCATCCGCGCTTGGTGGCCAGGCAACTGGATCTCGAATGAGGAACTACATCGCCGGTGTCATCAAAAGGCGCTAGACATCGAGATTCGGGAACGTAAGTGGAGATGGATTGGGCATACGCTGCGAAGAGATGAAGACGAGATTTGCAGAGAGGCGCTAGATTGGAATCCAGAAGGTCATCGAAGAACAGGCAGACCCAGAAATTCGTGGCGGCGAAGCCTAGCCGCTGAAATCCGAACAGTCGACGAGAATCTTGACTGGGACCAGGTGAAGACGCTGGCTCCGGATCGTCAACAGTGGAGGTCTTTTACCACGGCCCTATGCACCGGAGGATCGGCGCGGGATCATTAAGTAAAAGTAAGTAAGTTGTCATGCATGATTGTTTATAAGATTAGGTTGGAGAGGAAAAATTGACTGCTTCGATTTTTTGGCTCTGAATGCAGTAAAGCATGGCTGATCGAAAATCGATAGATTTTTTAAAAATCCTTAAAAAAATCTACCAAAACAGTCGTTCCATTCATAAAGAGACATTTTATGTTATGAATGTGTATTTAACATCAAAGTATAGGTGGTTCAAAATACCCCACATTATGTGGCCCATGATTCCCCATAAGATAAGAATTGGAATTGGTTGTGTATGAGTGGCTTATTGCAGTTTCATGAAATTTCCATTTCCATGTGAAATGGCGAGACTTAACTAAGACCATAAGCATATGGGAATATTTTTGTTATGAACTTTAGGGTTCGCAAAGTAGCAATTTGCGGGTATTTGAATAATTATGTAAGTAAATTTTTTAAGCTGGTTCAATGAAAGGAGTATATAATGCATACACAAATAAACAACCTATGAAAATATATGCTTACGTAGAACGACAACGATGAAAATTGAATTGAGGTTTCTATCCCATCACACATTCGAGGAACTGAGGGTGGCCCACGTTTCCCCTTGGCCTACGATACCCCTTTTTCCCTTCATATAAACACAGAGATTATTTGGAACGGATGGGATTTTTATGCACAGAAAAAAAATTTGACTATTACGTGTCACTGAAACTGCAACCTTTAAAATAAATCAACCTGTAACTAACAAAACCAGTAATTTTTAATTGTTTTCCTTGAAGATTCATTTATTATTACAGCAAATGTCCTGTAAAAATGTTGTACACTGAAAATTTAATGTCACGTAATTAGTTTTTCGACCTGTAAAATTACGGTAAATGTTCTGCTCCTTTTTGTTACAGGACAATTGCGTAATTTTACAGGAAATAATTATTGCTGTGTGTCCTGTTTCATCTCATGGCACTCCTTTTCTTACTATACCGATTCATAAGCACGCAACCTGTAGACAGATGTTTGATGATGCAATATCTCATAGTAGTTAGATACAAACAATTTTATGATTTTATATAAATGAGAAGCTTAACAAGCTCTTTTTTGTAGTTCCACGCACACGGCGTCAGTCGGAAATCTCGCACATCTGAGCAAACTCGAAAAATATGCGTTTGAGAATTCACTTCGATCGTCTATGGTTTAGAATCTGTCGCATTTGTCATGCCTTACAAGTTGGCTGATTGAGGATTGAATGAGGATGAATACCCCAATCTAAATCTATAAACAGTTTCTATTATAAAAAAAAAAACAAACCAGCACTGCCGCTACAAAAATGTGCTAGGGGAGATAAGGCATAACGAGCACCCAGGGCATAATAAGCACTCTCCTTTTCTACAAAAGTACGTATTTTCTTAAATAAATGTTCATGAGGAATTGCTTCGTTCTTCCTATAGTATTAATTTTTGACAAAAAGAGGAATCTCCTTATCATCTTTACGGAGATATTAAATAAACCAGCTATGTTCTCAAGTAAAGAAAATATTATAATTTTTGAGCTCCACATAATAAGCTCTTATGACCTTTAAATCATCTTGATCTATAATGCACGCATTGCAACATGATGTACACATTGTTTCTCAATTTTCACCATTGTTAAATTTTTGATTTTTAACTTTAATCAATTTTAAATCACGTTTTTACTTAAATTTGTTGGCTCGGGGCGAACAGAGCACTGTTAATTGGGGCACGATGAGCGTTTTCTGCCATATAATCTAGAAGCGAATACAACTCGATGCAGTCAACTGAATTATAGAGCTACAACTTGACTAGTTTACATTTGACGCTTTAGCCTATTGGTAAGGTGTCGGGGAGGTAATCAAAAACTAGAGTTCGATTTCTGTTCGGAGTGATTTTTTTCCTTTAACGATGATCGATTTTTTTTATTGTTACATTACACGGCTAGTAGCATCATCTGCCAAACAAAGCACCAGAAACATAACGTATGAGCGTGTGTGAATTGTTTGTATTCTACAAACAGACCTAGATTATTATGTTATTGCTTTGTTTGATGAATCTACGACACACCTGACTTCTTCGAGTTGAATTCGCTGCTATATTCCACGGCAGAAAACGCTCATCGTGCCCCGATTAATGGTGCTTATACTGCCCCAGGGGGGCTTCTCAATATGCCCCTACAGTAACTGGTTTTCAACTTCTGGCATTTTTTTAAATGCATTTTTAAACGTTTTTATTTGGTTTTTCAAGTTTCAGCCTACTAGGAAATAGACTATTTTAGTGTTCAAATACGAAACAATGATGTAATTTACATATTATAGCTGTTTTCTATGGTTGAATAAGCATTTTCCTTAAGGTGGCCATTATGCCCTTATCTCCCCTACCTATAATTTTATAGTACCCACCTAATGTACCCAACAAATGTCGGTACTTTTTTTAAATTTTATTCATGGAATTCCATTCTCGTATAATATCGCGTGCTTAGATGGTGGTTATTTTCATCCTCTTCGAACTTATGATGTGGTGGGGAGAACTGATTAGTATCTTTCTCCCTTAAGTTTTTGAGAACCCGCTCTATAATGTGGGCGCAATTTGTAAGTTTTGAAAAGCTTTTAATAACGATTTAAAGTTAGAATTGACGCCAATTGTAGCACTTTGCTAGCATGCCGTAGGGGAGATAAAGCTATAATATGTGAGTAACATCAATGTTTCGTTTCAATACACTGAAAAAAAATCAATTTCCTAAAAGGTGATACCGTCAAAATTTGGTCAATATCAACTTAACGTATTTCTTTCAATTTTGCATTCAAAAATCCTGAACACCCCTCATTTTGAAGGTGTGTGTGTGTAAAATGTTCCTCTTATTTTGATTTTGGAATTCACTCTTTAGTTGTCAAAATGCCGTCCAAGGAAGAAGAGCAGCGCATCAAAATTTTGCTCGCGCATCGCGAAAATCCGAGCTACTCGCACGCAAAGCTGGCAAAATCGCTAGAATTTGCCAAATCAACCGTTACAAATGTAATTAAAGTGTTTGGGGAACGTTTGTCGACAGCCAGGAAGTCTGGATCGGGGGAAAATCGAAAACCGGAAGCCGCCGAGACGACAAAGAGAGTTGCCGGTAGTTTCAATCGAAACCCTAACCTCTCTCTCCGAGATGCCGCAAATAAGCTGGGTGTGTCTACAACCGTGCATCGAGCCAATAAAACGAGCCGGACTATTGACTTACAAGAAATTAGTGACTCCAAATCGCGATGATAAACGAAATACGACGGCCAAAACGCGATCCCGGAGGCTGTACACGACGACGCTGACGAAGTTTGACTGAGTGGTTATGGGCGACAAAAACACCGTCAAAGCCGACTACAAGCAGCTTCCGGGACAGGAGTTTTGTACGGCAAAAGGGAGGGGAAAGGTAGCAGATATTTTCAAGCACATGAAGCTGTCAAAGATCGCGAAGAAATATCTGGTTTGGCAAGCCATCTGTACCTGTGGCTTGAAAAGCAGCATTTTCATAGCTTCCGGGACTGTCAACCAAGAAATTTACGTGAAAGAGTGTTTGAATAAACGTCTGCTTTCCTGAAGAAACACAGTTGTTCCGTACTGTTTTGGCCGGATTTGGCATCTTGCCATAACGGTAAAAAGGCCATGGAGTGGTACGCCGCCAACAACGTGCAGGTGGTTCCCAAGGACAAGAACCCTCCCAACACGCCAGAGCTCCGCTCAATTGAGAAAAACTGGGCTATTGTCAAGCGGAACCTAAAGAAGACAAAAAAAAACTGCTAAGAACGAGCAGCAGTTCAAGGCAAACTGGCTTTCTGCGGCAAGGAAGGTGGACAAGATGGCTGTACAAAATCTGATGACAGGGGTTAAGCTTAAGGCCCGGCAATCCGGATTTGGAAAAGCGGAAGCCTAATTCATGGATCACCATGAATCTGGACGCACTGTTTATTATACCATTGCGCTCCTAGTTGTTGGATCTGGAATGTTTTGACAGTACTTTGTTTGGAAATGCTTCCTCTATCAGTGCTGAGAATTTCATTATGATTCGTTTTGTTCCAAAAAAGTTACACGTGATGGAAGCCGCGAGGCGAAAATAAATTTTGGACACTCACGTTAAAAACCGACGTGGTCGGGTTAAAAAAATCGCGAAATCGTTAAAAATGCTCAAATCAACCGTGTGCAGCGTTCTCAAACGTTTCCGTGAGATGCATACTATCGATCGGCAGGTTCATACCAAGCGTTATAGTGGACCTAAGAATCAGAAACTGCATTTGAAGGTGTTGAGAACGATCAAGGCAAACACAGGGTAGGAATACGATCCTATCGGGCCAGTAAGCAACCAAAACGGACATTGAAGCAGAATTTAGTAGCCTAAGGACGTGCCCGGAAGTTATACAACAAGATTCCAACGAAGTTCGACGGATGCATCCTCATGGATGACGAAACGTACGCGAAGATGGATTTTGGGCAGCTTCCTGGCCAAAAATTTTATAAAGCCACTACAGTGGTGCACTGCACTGGTCGTGGTGATGTCCCCGCCAAGTTCAAATTCGTTTTTGCCGATAAGTTGGCAAGAAAGTGTTTGATCTGGCAAGGTATTTGCAGCTGCGGACGAAAATCCCCGGTTTTTGTGAAAAACAAGACCAAGGACTCCAAGGAGGAATGTACAAGGAGGAGTGCCTTAAAAAATGTTTTTTTTTCGTACAATAGATCTCACAAAAGACCAGTAAAGTTTTCGCCAGATTTGGCATGCTGCCACTACAGCTAGGAGTTACTACAGTGGTATTCGGCCAACGGGTGGATTTTGTTGAAAAGGACATCAACCCACTCAACTGCCCTCAATTCCGCCCTATCGAAAAATTTTGGGCAATTGTCAAGCAGAAGATGAAGAAGAATGGTAGGACGACTCGAGAAGCAACAGAGATGAAGAGATTGTGGAACAAAATGGCCGCTGAGGTCAGTGAATAGGGTGTCCAAACTTTGATGAGTGGTTCTAGACGAATAGTTCGAAATTTTTCTCAAAGAAAAACATCAAAATATTTATTTTATTTTTCCTTTGAAGTACAATAAAAACCCTACATTTTGATCATAAAACTTTTTTTTTCGTTTACATAGCTCCGAGATAGACCCGTTTCAATGCGTCCAGATTTGTAGTGATCCATGCTTTAGCTGAAAGCCTAATTTCACCGATTTACAAGCGTTTCCCTTGACCAAATTTTGACCCTTTACCCTTTACCTGGCTGAAACTTTAAAAAGTAAACGTTTAAAAATGCCTTTAATTTTTTAAAGTTCGATTCCTGACCGTGGCGAATTTTTTTGCGTTACTTTTCATGTTCGATGCATTTGCACTAAACGGTAAGTCAAACAATTCATTCACACAAACTTATGCATTATGTTTCTGGTGCTTTGTTTGACGGATGATGCTACTAGCCGTATAATGCAATACTCCAAATAATCGGTCATGATCAGGGGGGTGACAATCTGGTTCTTCTTGCGAACAAGAATCTTTTTCTTTTTTTCTATCCATCGGGAGAAACGTTTATGGTGTTTTCCTCTCCAACCAGTACAGAGTTGAAAAAGTCCAAATTTCAACCAATGAGGAACCAGAATGATGATTGTGTTAGTGTGCAATCATTCATAATTCTCTAGGTTTTGACATCTAGTCCGGTTCCTTGACAGCAAAATTTCAGGTTTGTTATGGGCCCACAAAATCGTGGGCCCGTAATTTTAATGGTTGTCAAAATCAATGACAAAGGATAGGGCTGTCACCCCCCTGGTCATGATGAAATGGAAAAAATCATCTCGACCAGGAAATGGCTCACATAGCTTTAGTACTTCATGTGACCAGAGATGCTCGATCGGATTAAGGTCGGGAAACTGTGCTGGCCACTCCATAACCTTGATATGCTTTTCTTTGAACCATTGCGATACCAGCTTTGAGGTGTGTTTCGGATCTCCGTATTGTTGGAACGTATATCTGCGCCCCAACTTTAGCTTTTGTGCAGACGCTGGTAGTTTCCGCTTCAAAATATCCTAATAAACCTCCTTGGTCATGATTCCATCGATGAATTCAAGTTCTCCAACGCCGGATGTAGCCATAAATCCCCACACCATGACTCAACCTGCAAATAAAAATCAAAGTTATGCTCAGTTGGCTGAAAAATCAATGTATGTTAAATAACGCACCACCGCCATGCTTGACTGTAGGCCGCAAACACTCCTTTTTCAAACTTTCACCGGTTCGCCGTCATTTTTTTGTGATACCATCAGACTCAAATAGCATTACTTTCGACTCATCTGACCAAATCACCTTATTCCAGTCATCACTGGTCCATGAAATGTGGTCCAGGGCCCACTTCAATCTTTTTTTTTATATTTTTTGCGGACAACCATGGCTTCTTAAGCGTTACTCTGCCCTTAAGACCTTTCTTATGAAGACGATTTCGCACGGATTGTGATGTCAGTTGAATGGAAAATTCGCTTTCAATACATATGTTTCTCAATTTTCGGAGCTGATAGTACCCGCAGTACCCGGTCCAGCTCTGTCAATTCGGCTGTAGTCTTTGAAGGACGCCCCGATCGCGTATCTGGTGAGATATGGGCCGCTTATGACACCTTTACAAAAGCAACGCGATTTGGGGCGCGGTAAAACCCTTTCTTGGACTCATATGTGTGTGGGCGGGACTTTTCCCAAAATAACCCTTATCCCAGATGGTCCCTGTTCAAAAGTTGAAACAAAGACAGTAGTAGCACGAACAGTAAAAAAATCAAGATGGACGTACATGGGTAGTTAAAAGTGAATAAAGTGATGGAAAATGAACTGACATATGGCTAAAGACTGTAAAATATCTAATAAGATAACTAGCCCAAATCCCATGTACGGGGGAGTGGAGGTGGGCCATCATCATCATCATCTTTCATCATGAACCACGCTGTTTGAACACCTGAACAATCCTAGCCACCGTATCATTGTTAAGCTGGACAATATCGGTAATATTACGGTAGCTTTTGTCGGTTTTGTGATGTTCAACAATCAAATTTCGGATGCTGATCGGAATTTGTGGTTTTATGGGCATTTTGCAACCAATTACTTCCAATTTCAAACACGAAACACGAAACGAAAACTCCAAGAGCGCTAAATTACGGCTAGACGCAATGTTTACATTCAAGAAAGCTACAGGCTACACACTAAAACTTTGTAAATCACACTTAAATCGTAGTATCCATTTAGGGGTGGATAAACTTTTTTGCGTATTTTTTCCCTTTTTCATATTTAATCACATAAAACCCCGAGAAAAGGTATAAACGCCGTATTTTCAATGGCAATATAATAAATAAACATAAAATGATAAACTGTGGAGGAACATTCATGAAATCAACTTGATTTTTCACCAGAAAAACATTTCAATTGTAAATTTGTGAGGTGAGTGGATAAACTTTTTTTGCATACTGTATATGGCTTTAAAACACAGATCTACGTGTGAGTTGGGAATATTTATTTACCGAATCCTAGAATCAAAGTTATTTTTTTCTTTTCTGGAAAATTATCAAACTGTTAATGCTTTCTGGGTAAAGTTGAAAAAATCTATTATTAAAACTGACCACGAATACAGAAAACGCAAAATGGTGTGAAATTAATGTTACCCGATACTATCGAACGAAACAAACCACATTCCATTTTGTCCATTCCACTCGATCTGTTTTCACTGCTGAACATTCGGCATCATGATGGTTCGTTTTACACCTGAGTGGGCACAAGTACCTTCCCACCTACTCAGTATTGCGTGAGCTAGCACGTTTTTTTATTGGACAGAAATGCAAATTAACGAGCATCAATTGCATCCTTCCGCTATGTTTTTCTGTTGATGTTATTATTGCTAATGGCTCGTTTACGATTATTTTATTCATCCGAAACCAAAACATTCTCTCTCCTCTAAGTGATAAATCGCTCGAGTGGTTTGGGAGCAATTATCCTCTTGGTGTTGCGAAAAGTAAATGCAAATGATAGTTTCTGCCGATGGAAAAGTGTATCGGTCATAAGTACACAACCTGCCGTAATTGAATTTACCAAAGCGGTAGGAGCTACATAAAGTGGTCTACCTACCGAGAGCAGTTATAAGAGGTCTCATCAATCTTAATGATTCTTGACCCAACCATTCGGATGATGGAGTTAAAGCGAATAGTTCATTCTTACTATTAAATGTACCTAAATTTTTGTTGTATTTTTGAAATCCAGATATTCAAAAAAGAATTCAGGAAAAAGGAAATGAAAAGCTATTTGTGAGTAAATAAAATGGATTTTAATGGATATGAGGACATGGGATCTGAAACATGATACATAAAACCTGTGACATGAAACAAGAAAAATGGTACTTTTGGCCATTTCTCAATTTTCACTTTTCACATCTCCCATTTTATTCCTAAAGTTTAACGTTTCAATTTTCGTTTTTCCCGTCTCACATATCACGTTCTACGTCGAATCAATGAAATAAAGGACCTAGGCGTTATTTTAGATAGTCATATGACATTCAGGCGTCACTATTGTACTACACATGAAAAAGCTAACCAAATGCTAGGATTTATCATACGTCTGAGCAAAGAATTCGAAGATCCTGTCTATGGTTATTTGAAGCTGTTTGGGCAGCTCGTTTTGAAACAATTCAACGAAAACTCGTGCGTTATGCTCTGCGTGATCTATCGTGGGAGAACCCTCTAAACCTGCCGCCTTATGCGCAACGTTGTGTCCTACTTGGTCTTCAACCGCTGTCAGATCGTCATTCCATTGGTCAAGCCCTGTTCGTGACGAAGGTTGCAAATGGTGCAAACGACTCATATACAGGGTCCAACGAAGTAAACCTGAACGCAGGGACCGACAAAAAACACAAACACAGCACAGTACATATCGTGCAACACAAATCCTGGAGTGCTGACACATAAATTTTCGTGTGCGACACTTCGGTTTGGCACAGCACTTCAATTGTGTTGTGCTGCATCAAATCAACACGACACAGTTCCCAGTTGTGTCGTGTCGAGAAGAACACAGTTGTGCTTAGCACGCAACACAGTGTGTTTTACGAGCAAGGCTATTTTAACCTGCGCGCTTGATTGGACAGCATTTCTCCGTATTTTACATGGCGAAGTTCTTCACTCACATTGTGTCGAGAAAGAAGCTTGAAAGCAAACGAAAAAAATCTATCCAGTTCGCCTACTGGCAGATTTGCAACAATTAAAATCTCATCGTTTCGGGACCGGCACACGAACACACTGTGTCGTCAACTGTGTCGGATTTTGTGTCGCATGCAGTACTGTGCTGTGTTGCGGCCGACACGCAACAAAAGAAGATCAACACAGACACAGCACAGTTTCGTTTCGGATGTGCCGTGTCATCAAATTGTGTTGCACTTACTGTGTTCGTGCTGTTTTCGGTCCCTGCCTGAACGGAATTGTTTAAAAAAAAAAAAACACAAGAAAGGTTAAAATTCCCTCCTAATACACATTCCCTACATTTCTTCAGAAAATGGAACTTTTATTCGACAGTGCTCGCTACTAAAGGGTGATACGGTCAAAATTTGGTCAACATCAACTTGACGTATTTCTTTCAATTTTGCATTTAAAAAACCTGAACACCCCTCATTTTGAAGGTGTGTGTGTAGAATGTTGCTCCTATTTTGATTTTGGAATTAACTCTTCAGTTGTCAAAATGCCGTCCAAGGAAGAAGAGCAGCGTATCAAAATTTTGCTCGTCGACACGAATGCCATGAGGATGGTAAAGTGTCGTTAATAAAACTAGAAAAAAAAATTTGCTCGCGCATCGCGAAAATCCGAGCTACTCGCACGCAAAGCTGGCAAAATCGCTAAAAGTTCAACCGTTACAAATGTAATTAAAGTGTTTGGGGAACGTTTGTCGACAGCCAGGAAGTCTGGATCGGGGGGAAATCGAAAACCGGAAGCCGCTGAGACGACAAAGAGAGTTGCCGGTAGATTTAAGCGAAACCCTCTCTCTCCGAGATGCCGCAAATTAGCTGGAAGTGTCGTCTACAACCGTGCATCGAGCCAAAAAGCGAGCCGGACTATCGACTTACAAGAAGGTAGTGACTCCAAATCGCGATGATAAACAAAATACGACGGCCAAAGCGCGATCCCGGAGGCTGTACACGACGATGCTGGCGAAGTTTGACTGCGTGGTAATGGACGACGAAACCTACGTCAAAGCCGACTACAAGCAGCTTCCGGGACAGGAGTTTTATACGGCAAAAGGGAGGGGAAAGGTAGCAGATATTTTCAAGCACATGAAACTGTCAAAGTTCGCGAAGAAATATATGGTTTGGCAAGCCATCTGTACCTGTGGCTTGAAAAACAGCATTTTCATAGCTTCCGGGACTGTCAACCAAGAAATTTACTTGAAAGAGTGTTTGAATAAACGTCTGCTGCCTTTCCTGAAGAAACACGGTTGTTCCGTACTGTTTTGGCCGGATTTGATATCTTGCCATTACGGTAAAAAGGCCATGGAGTGGTACGCCGCCAACAACGTGCAGGTGGTTCCCAAGGACAAGAACCCTCCCAACACGCCAGAGCTCCGCCCAATTAAGGGGGGGGGGGGGGGGGGGGGTAGGGTCTAACACTTTCAAAAAATCGATTTTTTTATTTTTTTATTTTCTTATTGTAAAACATTTCAAGAATGTTGTGTCAAATTTTCAAGTCAATTGAAGCAAAACTGTAGAAATTATAGGCCTTTATGTCCTCCTATCTAATACTGCAAGAAAGCAAGAGCAGAAACTTCAAACGCGTTTTTCTCGAAAGCACATTTTTAAAGCCCGTGGACATCGTCATTTGAAAACTACTTATCCGATTCTTTTCAAATTTGGAACATATTTTCTACACATAAAATACCAGACCCCAACGTTTTTCTTTTTTTTGTTTTTTTACTTTGGGGAGATTTTACAGATAAAAAATGGCGGATTTTTTTTCGTGAAAATCGTAGTTTTTACTTCAAACAGTCACAAAAATTTCAGAAAAATTTTTTAAGGTTAAATAAAAACGTTGGGGTCCAGAAAAACATCTATTAAAAATATTTTGCTCTGATTTTTTGACTTCAGATGATTCTGTGCTGAGATACAGTGTCCACCGCAAATCCTGTTTTCTAAAACTTCATCCTCGAAAGTGCTCCGTCACCGGCTCATTTTTCAATATTTTTCTACGAAAAAATTACTAAATGTTCTTTTAACAATGCTTTGTGTAATGCAAAAAATTTGAATACATTTGTTTGAACGATAGCTCTAGAAAAAAATCGTGAAAATGGTGTTTTGTTTTACCCGTTAGACCCTACCCCCCCCCCCCCCCCCCCCTTAAGAAATACTGGGTTATTGTCAAGCGAAACCTAAAAAAGACTAAAAAACTGCTAAGGGCGAGCATCAGTTCAAGGCAAACTGGCTTTCTGCGGCGAAGAAGGTGGACAAGGTGGCTGTACAAAATCGGATGGTAGGGGCTAAGCGTAAGGCCCGGCAATTCGGATTTGGAAAAGCGCATGCCTAACTGAATATTTTTCCTGAATTTTATACTAATTAAACTTGAAAAAGAAATTTAATTGGATTTTTTTAAATAAACGATTTCACCAATTTACATGCGTTTTCCCTTGACCAAATTTTGACCGATCACCCTTTAAAACTCTTAACAACTGAGCCACTTCACTACCACCAATTGCTTAAGGAGAGTCTGCAGAAATTCTACAGCAAAAGTAAATTTATAAAAATTTGTTACGGATTTTTTCATGGAAAATACCAAAGTCCCTGGAAGAACGCCTGTGGAGTTTTTGAAAATAATGAATAAAAAAAATGCGCTGAAAACTGTACTTTACCGAAGATGATATAGTTGGCTGAGCACTACTGGCATACAGAATCGAGTTGCCATGTTGAATGGTGCACAATCTTTGGCGACGACTTTTATCATGAAAACACGGACAGGAATTGGAACTTGGAACGTTTTAACAAAAATTATCCATTACAAGATTCGGAACTCTTGCGGGAATCGACGGACAAAATCCAAAAGCGCCACCATCAAATGCTGCGGCAGAAATGCAACTATTTAGTAAAACACGCTTAGGAAAAAAACCAATTTATATTACACGGTCGGAAATAACTAGCAGTTTGAGGGTTCATTTGCACAACAAACACAATGAGGTCTTTCTCTACGGGGTCTTGGCTCTCCAGAATTAGCATGGTTTTTCGGTATCAGAGTCGTCATTCGCTATTCAAAGATCTTTTTTTCCTTGGGGGCCGTTCAGATACCACGCGGATAGAAACATGAGATTTTAGAGCCCCTCCTCCCCCTGCGTTTACAACCGTGGACGTTTGGCAAACACTATCCCGTCAGGACATCCGGTGACGTGGACAAGTTTGAATTTTTTTTTCTAAATCTAATTTGACAGTTAAAAAACACTACTTTCTGTTTTATTGTTAAAGAAATGGCTGATTTAAAAAAAAACGAAATAGCATTTCCTGATATGAAATCATTTTAAAAATTTCAAATTTCTAAACTATGATTTTTATCACTTGCTTTCAAGTGGCTACTATGGTAACGGACTTATATTGGACCAGGGGACCAAAATTGGTCTTCTGGTCCAAAATAAGTCTGTTACCCTAGTTGTTTAAACTTAAACTGAAAAACTTTGCAATTTTAAGATTTTCAATTAAACATCTTAATAAAACTAGATAAAATTTATCTTCATCTGAATGAATTAGACTAAATTAAATTAAGACCTTGGTAAAATAATCTGTATTATAACATAAATCAGGATCCCAATCAAAATAAATACTTGGCCAAGTCATCAAAACCCTTAATCGCAATATTTTCAGCACTGTTCTGTGGAATTTGGAATCAATAAATAGGCTCAACGAGATATGCAATACAAATAAGTTATCTTTTTCGACGTGTTTCGATCACCGTTTGATTATATTTTGGGATTTTTTTTGTTGATATTGTTCGGTGAAATAAATGACTAGGTGCTTTGTTCTTTACGTTTCGATTTACTTTTACTTTTCAATCATCTTCAGATCTACAATAAAATATTTAAAAAATAATTAAACTTATTATGAAATAAATTACAATACTGCTCGTACACTAATTTCTATTCCCCTATCTATCCGCATGGGGCCACAGAAATAGACTGATCTCGATCAGCTGTTGGCGCAGTGTTTCTTGGTGGTGGTTTTGCTGGTTTGCGTTTCACCCAGCATTCTCGAAGCTTCTGTAGCAGTCCGTCGTACACACATGAAATCTCCTCCGAGTCGCGCTGTAGGTTTACAGCCCGTTCTTGGAGAAGTTTCATGTGTATTGTCTCAGCTGTTTTCCTTTGGCCTTCGTGACTGATTTTCTCCAAGATAGAAGCGTGTTCGAAATCAAATGCGTGTGCGTTTTGTGTAGCATGTTTTGTTAGGCCCGATGCCGTAGGTTTGCTCTGTGTGTTGCTTTCGTGTTGTTTGAGTCGTTTTTTTAGTGGTTGACTCGTTTGCCCGATGTATTCCCGGGGGCAAGAGCCGCATGGGACAGAGTAAACCACTCCTGTTTGCATGTTTTGGGGTATTTTGTCTTTCAGTTGTGTGAAAAGGTTCGATTTAATTTTATCACAAGGTTTGTGTGCTGCAACGATCGAATTTTGGCGCAGTATTTTGCTGACCTTTTCACTCAGGCATGGAATGTACGGCAACGAGACAAATTTCCCTTGGTCTCGTTCTTCCTGCTGGAACGTGTTGTACAGTGCGTGTACCCGTTTCTTTAGTGTGTTGTTGATCACGGCTTCTGGGTAGTTATTTGTACAAAAACATTCTCCGTACAAATAACTACCCAGAAGCCGTGATCAACAACACACTAAAGAAACGGGTACACGCACTGTACAACACGTTCCAGCAGGAAGAACGAGACCAAGGGAAATTTGTCTCGTTGCCGTACATTCCATGCCTGAGTGAAAAGGTCAGCAAAATACTGCGCCAAAATTCGATCGTTGCAGCACACAAACCTTGTGATAAAATTAAATCGAACCTTTTCACACAACTGAAAGACAAAATACCCCAAAACATGCAAACAGGAGTGGTTTACTCTGTCCCATGCGGCTCTTGCCCCCGGGAATACATCGGGCAAACGAGTCAACCACTAAAAAACGACTCAAACAACACGAAAGCAACACACAGAGCAAACCTACGGCATCGGGCCTAACAAAACATGCTACACAAAACGCACACGCATTTGATTTCGAACACGCTTCTATCTTGGAGAAAATCAGTCACGAAGGCCGAAGGAAAACAGCTGAGACAATACACGTGAAACTTCTCCAAGAACGGGCTGTAAACCTACAGCGCGACTCGGAGGAGATTTCATGTGTGTACGACGGACTGCTACAGAAGCTTCGAGAATGCTGGGTGAAACGCAAACCAGCAAAACCACCACCAAGAAACACTGCGCCAACAGCTGATCGAGATCAGTCTATTTCTGTGGCCCCATGCGGATAGATAGGGGAATAGAAATTAGTGTACGAGCAGTATTGTAATTTATTTCATAATAAGTTTAATTATTTTTTAAATATTTTATTGTAGATCTGAAGATGATTGAAAAGTAAAAGTAAATCGAAACGTAAAGAACAAAGCACCTAGTCATTTATTTCACCGAACAATATCAACAAAAAAAATCCCAAAAATAAGTTATCTGTTTTAAATAAAGATTATTATTTTTAGTTGAGGAATCTGAATGCGCAAAAATGGAATAGCTTTTCTCAAAAAATTGGTGAAAGTATGTCTGAGTGCATTTTGCAAATGTATTCCAAATTTGAACAAAAGCAAATTAGAGTGCATTTGAACCCCCCGGAACGAGGGGTACTTGTGAAAAGTTCAATTATCGAGAAATGTTGACCTTTTCTGCCAGTAGATTTTTTTTTTTCCAGGATTTTCATCCTTTAGGATGATTCATCCTTTTTCCATCCGTGTCTTGTGTTGTTTTGTTTAATTGTTTTTGTTTTTTTTGTTTTTTTTTTGTTTTTTTGTTTTTTTTTCTAGTAACAAACATTTATGGAGTTAAAGAAAGAGAAAGGATAGTGTCGAAAGAGAAGATAATGCAGTTTAAATGATTTTTCATATTTATGATAGGAAAGGGAAAGATAGCCACAAACAGGAAGTTAGATTTTATGAATAAGGCCAGTTTTCTTAAGGAATTTGATCATTTTATCCTCTTCTTGCGGACAGTTACACAAAACTTCTCGGAGGCTTATGCTTAGATCACACATTAGTCTTTGGTTCGAGTATATGGGGCAATTTAGGAGAATATGTTTGATTATTAGGAGGCAGTTACAAGAAGGGCAGATGGGAGGATCCTCTCGATCCATCAGATAGCTTTGGGTTAGTAGGGTGTGTCCAATCCGTAGCCGTGTGAGGGCTTGACGTTCATTAGGGTTGGGTCGATCCACCCATTTGAGGGTGCAGTTTTTTACTTCACGGAGTTTGTTGTCCTGTACTGATCTCCATTTAGCTTCCCAAGCATAGGAAAGGTTGGTTTTTGTTGCTTTATAGGCATCTTGTTTGGGGATGGGAAGGGGAGGAGGGGAGATTTTGGCACCTTCAGCGGCAAGCCTGTCTGCTGCCTCGTTGCCTGGTATTCCAGCATGGCCGGGGATCCATACCAGACTTATCTTTTTCATCAGGGCTTCATCAGAGATACTTGATATCCAAGGGTGTTTAAGGTTGCCGGCGAGGACTGCCTTGAGGACACTGGCAGAATCGGAGAACACAACGTGGGATCCAGCCTCACCATTGGAACCTCTTATAGCGTTTAATAGTGCGTAGGCCTCAGCACTAAAGACGGAACATTCGGCCGGTAGTGCGAGACTTCTATTGTTATGTCCGTCGAAAATACCACATCCCACACGGTTTTCATCCGTTTTGGAGCCATCTGTGAATATATGGATAAAAGAAGAGTATTTTTTTTCTACCAATGAGCGGAAATTAGGAAGAACCACATGTGTAGGTTGGCCAGCTTTCAGTTTGTCGAGTAGACTAAGGTCAACTTTAGGGCTATTATCGGACCAATATCGGAATTTAACTGTTTTTCTTGGACAAATGCTCGGTAAACAGCTACCTGTTAGTTCTTGAAGCAAGAGATTTGTACGCGACACTATGCAAGCGTTTTCGGCGCCACCCATCGCTAACCAGCGTATTGACTTGGATGCAAGTTGTTGGGTGACCAGGTATTTAAAGGGCATTTGGCCACTTTCAGCCATTAAGGAGAGTATGGGACTGGTTTTAAAGGTGTAACCTACAGTTCTTATGCACTCATTGTATAGAGGTTCGAGTTTTTTAAAGAGTGCATTATCAGCTCTACTGATAAAACCTAGACCGTACAACATGGCAGGTAGTACCCATCCATGAACGAATCGGAGTTCTGCCAGTAGATGGTGTTAAGGTTTGTTAAAGGATTGTCTGTTGGCATTTATATGAAAAATTTCAAAAGCTAGGTATCTTGGAATATATTATTTTTGGTTTTAATCAATGCAATGAGTATTACAGAGTGTCTATCACACGTTGATTTGGTTACTTACTGTGTGCTAGTTTGCTTTCGCGATTCACGTTGTATTTATTTCGTCCCGAAATTTGTTCTGGTGCCATCCAAACCAACGTTTATCAGTCCGCGGAGTCTTGATCAGTGTAGGATCTCCCGGAATTTTTTTTTATTTATTTTTTTTTTCTCAAGGGATTTTAAGCTTCAGTGGCTTTTTCATCCCGAATCTCCCGGAAAACGTTCTTCCGTCCCGGTAACACCCGCTAAAGTTCCGTGCACCGACCACATTGTTTTTGTTTTGTTTCTGTTGTGTTTTGCTTCGGGCGGTCCTCAGATGCAGTGAACATAGGACCAGGTTAATCTATGCGCTGTCGTCTAACGTAGAAACAGTACTGAACAAAATAAATTTTAGCGGTGCTTTTGGAATTTGTTCGAATCTTTGTCTTTTCAACAAAATGGCCAACATGAAGGATAAAAAGCATTGTGGAGAGTGCCAATTAGCGATCAATGACCTCGAGCCGCTAGGTTGCGGATTCTGTGGGAATTTCTTTCACATCAGCCAGCAATGTTGCGGATTCAACATTCGGCTTAACAGGGAGCTGTTCACACAGGGTAAAGTTATGTTCATCTGTACCCCGTGTCGTACGGAGTTAAACGGCAGATGTATTCGCTGCTATGAAGACGATTTGATTGACCGCTCCGCTCCAAAAACCGATTACCCCGATATTGCTTTGGACAAACTAACGCATCAGCTCGACCTTTTGTCCAAAAAAGTCGATGATATGGCTTCGAAGCAGTATCCACCAATGGCAGCTTCTTTGTTTCCACCACTGAAAGGGACTCCACAAGCATATCCGTCACCAAATATCAAGCGTCGCCGTGGTAATGATGGACTATCGCTAGTCTCTTCAACAATGGCGGGGACTAAGTCTATTGATCTTAGTGATCTTTCAGTCCCGTTTGTTGTTCCTCCACCTCCGGCACCTAAGTTCTGGCTGTATCTAGCTGGACTTCAACCGCAAATAACCGATGAAGATGTCAACAAAATAGTTTCTCGTTGCCTGGATATAACCTCACCAGTGAAAGTGAAACGATTGCTCCCGAAAGGTGTAGATGGCGGTAGATGGGTGTAGATTTGTTTCTTTTAAAATCGGATTGGATCCTTCGCTCAAAGATGCCGCGCTGAACACAACGACTTGGCCCACGGGGATGCTGTTCCGTGAATTTGTGTATCAGCCAAAAAACTTCAACCGTCGGCCTCAGACCCCTGCCCCATCGGTTCAACTCTTTCAGCCTACTGTCGAAGCTACCACACCGATAGTCTTTGGCACGGGTCGGTCCACAACCGTACCGGTGTCCTTGAGGTAGATCCTCTTAGAGGTTTGAAGGTTGATGGGAATCAGATGGTTCTCATTCCAACTGACAACGACGACGAGACCCTAGCTCTCTGCTGTTTATCTTTTGACTGTTTCCTGCTGTGGGAGGATCAGCCAACGCTTCTGAGTATTCTCCACTGGGACGCAACGAACTTGGCACTTGGGAGGCCTCAAAGCCCTTCGACTCAGTCGCGCTGTTTCCAGCCAGCGTCTTCAGCCGTCCCAGCCCTGAGTTCGAATGCGGCGATGAGGTCCTCCAGCCTACTCATCCAGGCAAGTATTCATTTTCCCCCGGAACATTCTCGTTGTGTGTGAGTGAGACAAGGATGTACATATCTTATCACCGCTATTTTTTCTAATCGTAATGGATGAGATTCTGACTGGATCGATCGACTGTGCACCGAACCGAGGATTGCCGTGGAATCCTTCAACAATGGAGCAACTGAACGACCTTGACCTGGCAGACGATATTGTTTTGCTCGCCCAAAGACAACCGGATATGCAGAGCAAACTCGACGACCTCACCGAAAGTGCCAAGGCAGCAGGTCTCAAAGTCAATGTCGGAAATACCAAGTCGATGGAGATCAACTCTGGAAATCCCTCCAGTTTCATGGTAGTTGGGCAACAAGTTGAGAAAGTGAAGTGCTTCCAGTATCTTGGTAGCCAGATAACACGTAATGGTGGTACCAGGAAAAACATCGAAACCCGGATCAGAAAGGCTACTTTCTGATTCGAGTCCAGGTCCGGGTCTCCGAAACATCTGGCGGTCCCGCCAGATCTTTCTACAAACGAAAATCTGAATCTTCAACTCAAACGTCAAATCCGTATTGCTGTACGGGTGCGAAACTTGGTGCACATATGCGCTAACTACGCGAAAACTGCAAGTATTTGTAAACCGCTGCCTGCGGAATATCATCCGCGCTTGGTGGCCAGGCAACTGGATCTCTAATGAGGAACTACATTGCCGGTGTCATCAAAGGGCGCTAGAAATCGAGATTCGGGAACGTAAGCGAAGATGGATTGGGCACACGCTGCGGAAAGATGAAAACGAAATTTGCAGAGAGGCGCTAGATTGAAATTCAGAAGGTCACCGAAGAAGAGGCAGACCCAGAAACTCGTGGCGGCGAAGTCTAGCCGCTGAAATCCGAACTGTCGACGAGAATCTTGACTGGGACCAGGTGAAGACGCTGGCTCTGGATCGTCAACAGTGGAGGTCTTTTACCACGGCCCTATGCACCGGAGGATCGGCGCAGGATCATTAAGTAAGTAAGTACATAAGTACCTTGCAATGATATAGAATCCGTGTTGAGCACATCTCACAGATTCTAACTTTTTTCCTTGGATTCAAGCTTTTGTTTTCTCAGATTTGCTCTCAAGGTAAAAAAAAGCTTAATTCTGAGGAAATAAAAGCTTAAAACGGAATTCACTAACACTTAGCAAATAGATATTGATAGAGAAGCTCGCAACAAAAAATTAAGAAAAACATCATTCGTAGCCATAAGTTGGCGTATTTTTGAAAAATAATGACATGGGCCATCTTACCCCGCTGGTGCGTCTTGTACAGTTTTCCCATATCGCTGGAAATAGTGATTATACTTAGTTGCGTAGTTTTCCTCTACGCTTCAGTGTTAAGTAAACATGATCTCTTCAAAGAAGTATGAAGTTTCACTGAGATTCTATACGTGTGTAATCGTTTCTTCGAAAAAAAAAATCGGGGCAATCAGAATAGCTTTTTTTGGAGGTAATTTTATATTAAAATATGCCTCATTTTTTAACAAATGAATATATCTGTAGTTTAAAAGAAATTATAATGATTTTCTACTAAACCTCAAATGATCATTTTCATTTCGGTTAACGTGTCGTTGTGAACCAACTGAAACCTTGGTAGAAAATGAAAAAAAAACCCGACTGATAATTCGAAGGTTCCTTTCGTAGCTAGAATAATAAACCGTAAAGCTTACTAGAAGAGCCATTTCTCATTGATAAAACCTATTTTTAAAATAGAAACACCTCCAAAAGTGAAACAGGTTAGAAAGACAGAATCCATTATAAAATGTTGCACGAACATCACCGTCAGTAAAATGGATATGCCTAGTCACAACTTCAACTAATAAAATCCCGTCCATTTCATTTCCCTCGCTACTCTGTCACTTCTTCGCTTCGGTCATACTTTAGCCTAGGATCCGGCTCGCGACAACCGCCATCCCTTCAACTTCCTCTGAGCCTGCCTGGGGGGCCAAGCAAGATGGTCCGGTTATAAGACACCTGTCCGTCTGGTTGGCTTTATGGTACCTTCTGAATCCTCCGGTATTTTTCGTACTCGGTTCGTTCAGCGTGAGATGAAGATAAAATGGAAGAGGGGGAAAGCCAGTTGTGGAATTTTTGGCGTTTACTGTTTCTTAGGTTTCTTTTTACTTTTGTAGCACTTTTCCTCCCTTCTTAGTAGATGCCGAAGGAAGTGAGTCAAATTGAATCCATTCTATGTCAACATTATTGGGACGACAGCGCATGATGGAAAATAGTCGTTCGGTGTCTTCGTGTATGAGACAGAGCATTAAAGAGGATGTTGTCCTTTCCAATCACGATTTCGCCACACAGTTTACTGCAACATTAAAGGTCCCGAAAATGGTCTCATGAATCATTGACGAGCCGGAGAAGATAAGGAAAAATCGAATTCGATCTGTAACCAAATTTTGGGGGAGAGAAATTTGCTAACGATTTAGTCTTGTGTTATTTTATTCAACGAATTGAAGAGTCTTTGCCTTGCCGTTATCATACCAGAACCGCAATTCTTCGGATTCTTCAAGGGTATTTATGGAACCCAAAAGACAACATAGAGCGAGACTTTTGTAAAATGCTGCGGTTCGGGAATGTGCGCTCCGCAAGGTGAAGAAATATTTCCTTCTCAATGAGGTTACAGTGCCAAAGATACCGGAACATCAAGAAGGATGAGCAAAAGATGGGTAGGGGAAGCCTGGCGGATTAAAAGTCTTCCTACTTTATCCTACGAAGCCCTGGATATCGCCATCAACCGGGGAAGATTAAAATGATAATCATCCAGATTCGCTTCCCGTAGATATTGAGATGTAGATTCCTGCCCTCGTTTTATCGGAAAGGAGTACTGGAGCAACTGGAAATGGATGATGAAAATGATTCTACGATTGCTGATGGGGATTTAACTTTCGCCAATTTGTGAATCGGAAAGCATAAAATGAAATTCGTTTTATTGCTGCTCGTTGGTAAGTTATGATACCGCCGAGAGTGATGGTATTGATGTAGGAGAGAGTTGAAAGTAGAATATCGCTAAAAGCATTTTGAAACTTTGAGAATGATTTAACGCACGGATGATCATTGTTGTTTATTTAATACTGCGAAATTTCGATGGATTATAGATTGTTTTATGTTCTTTTACCACTTAAAACTATTGAATTTTAACTTGAATTTTTTTTAAATTGTGAGATAAAATACAAGTGAAAAAGTACGGTATCGGACCTAGTTTGGACACTTAGTCCCAACTGCAGGTGCCTGATTCAAGATTCTGGATTCTGATAGAGATGCTGATCCCTCCCACCGTCACCAACTAATACGGTTTCAGAAATTTTGTTAAGCCACGGACGTAAAAATTAATAGATACAATGAAATGTTAAGCTTGGATCATCTTGAATCTGGACGCACTGTTTATTGTTTATTTATTTAATATAAAATGTTTTGGGATGTTTCTTCTATCAGTGCTAAAAGTTTCATTACGATTCGTTTTGTTTCAAAAAAGTTAAACGTGGTGAAACCGCGGGACGAAAATTAATTTTGGACACCCACGTCAAAAATCGCGAAATCGTTAAAAATGGTCAAATCGACCGTGTGCAGCGTTCTCAAACGTTCCGTGAAATGCATACTCTCGATCGACAGGTTGATACCAAGCGTCATAATGGAACTAGAGATCGGAAACTGTACTGTAGTTTTACAGGTCGAAGCATTATTTTTAAGTGAGAGCATTATTTACAGCAGGCGCTTCCGTTTGTCATCGAGTCCAGTCCTTTAAAGTTTGGGCTGAAGAATTTGTGCGTCTTTGTGTCGAATATACCTTTTCAGACACCTTTGTTGAGAGTGAATGAAAATCATGTGAATTGTGTGAATTGATTACCTGAAATTTTGCCACAAATTACCGGTAGCGAAAATATATATCGAAGAAGCTATAGGAAATCCAGAATCAGGTAACTTTTTATCAGTATATTAGAAAATTCGAAAATTGTGACTGTGATCAATTTGGTATATTGAAACAGTTATAGTGTAAGATCAGCACTCTACCACTTATCCACGACATCGCTTCCATAGGTATCCCGCCCCGCATTAATGATTTATCCTGGGCAGTGGTTGAAGCTTTACTTCTTATGGTCCAAAATCAAACTACCAAAAAAAATTGCAAGCAATTGGAGTGTATAAATTATAAGGTAGGTTATAGTTAATAAAGATTTCTCAAAGATGTGTGAAGAGTGATTTAGTCAATCTTTTAAATTTAATTAAATAATTCATCATAAATTATTAAACATGTTCTGATTAAACATTTTGCAAAGATAAATGGGATTATAGAAGACTTTTTCATAGATTTTTGCAGCAAGAAAAATAATTTTCCCAACATTTTTGCAAGGAAATTAACCAACACATGAAAAGCAGATTTACGACATACCTGTTATAATCATTTGAATACACCGCCTGCAAATGTCAAATCATGACACGATTGAACCGGCTTTCTCAAAAAAAGGTGTAATCATTCGCAAATTTTTCTGGATCTTAATCACAAATTTTCAGATGGTCGACAGTAATCAATAAGTTTTTTTTTAGTTAAAAGTTAGTTTTTCTTCAATTCAAATATTGAAAATCTTCCGAATGTTGAAAAAGAACGTTTCGAATTTGAGTGAAGAATTTGAGCGAAATCAAGTTGATAAAAGTTTTAAATCTTTTTAATGACCATTAGAAGATGAAATTTAAGATAATTTATTCAATTTTAGCTTCATCACAATAGAAGTCGAAAGTTCACATTCATAAAAATCCTTTACAGATATTTATTTGCAGCCGTTTTTCAATGCTGTTTTGATTTTAATTTAATATTTTTGAATCCGATTTGTATTGAATAATACAAACTAATAAAATTTTTGGCTAGATTTTTCTTCCTTGGAAACATGTAGTTGTACGCTCTCGATTTCAAATCCAAATTTTTTTTTGGTAAGAGATCGATATCTTAAATAAAAAATCATCTTTCGAATAAAAATTATTATGAGTTCGGCTGGTGAACTTTGAATTTTGAGTTGACTCAATATGAAGGTTGACTCAAAATGAAGGCCTATCATTTTGAACATGTATTACTCAAATTTAAATTTAAAAGCGTGTATGCGTCAAAAAAGGTAAATATTGATAGATTCAGTTAAAACCTCATCAAGGTTTCAAGTTTCCGGAACATTCCCGAAAAAGAGGTAAATTGTTGAATTTTAAATCAACTTGTCTTTCACAATTTAGCTGGAAGTAATGATGTGGGCCGTTTTCGAAAATGCTTTATTCAAATATTTTAGTTTTTCCTTTTCTTTTGTAGGCACAACAAGAAAGGAGTGCAGGAATCATCGATCAGTTTTTCGCCGTGGCTGGAATTCCGAAGATCCAAATGTACAAATTCGAGGAGGACTCAGGCAATCATAGGTTTATAATTACTTCCCTGAAACTCATCAAGTAGGTTGACGATATTCAGACTGTACTGGTTCCTACCTCCGTCTGTTGGCGTTAAAATAAATAAACTGTCTGTCAGTTGTGTCTCGATTTCTGCAACTCAAAGTCTTATCCCCATCAGGTAAGTTGTCTTATGTTCAATATAAATTATCAATTCTGAAGTGGTTACTGATGGAGAGTTTCGAAATTTTATTACAGGATCTGATTCGACTTGCCGTTGTCATGAACTCAGCCATGAACATTCTATCGGTTTCCAGGAATCCTACAAATGAAGATAAGGACACACTTGATCGCCGGAAAAGTGTATATTCTGTGAATCAAATCCAAATCAGGAGCAGCTTCTTGTAGAGCGCAACCGGACTGTGGCTTATTCGAAAGAACCATTTCCACTTAAACGACAACCAATCAAACGAAGTTATCAAGTTGGAATGCTTGAGGGTTCCCAAAACAGCTCCGATATTCCGGTACCTGACGGTGTTCTGAGCCTTCGACTTCAAGTTATTTGAAGATTCTTAGGCAAATTTTTGCTGGTATGTTTATTAATCCACTGTTAAACAACATACTTTTTCTGACTAACAATGGTAACTGTATTTCAGGAAAAAGGGAAGCACTGAACGTGGATGCACAAGTTCCGCTGACTGGTTTTTTTGGCCTGCATCACCTGACCCATTAGACCCTGCCTGTGGAAAGACTGTCACAGATGGTCGTTTAATGATTACACACAAGAACTCAGCACAATGGAAGAAAACACCAAAACAATCTATTCCGCTAATAGTAATACGATAACAACTCGATACAATGATTCGTCTGTTTGCTCATCTAATTCATCTGTTGGCAGAAGATTCTAAGTAAACAAGTTTCAAAATTCTCAGAACAAATCCTGTGGAATAATAACAAAGTTTGTGTTATGTTATGTGGTGTTATATCGATTGACTTGCATGAATGTTGATAATTTTAGTGTAATTTGTGATGAATAAAAGTATTTTAAACCAAACAGTATCTGTGTTATCTGTGGAACTGGAAATGTAACTATCACACACTATAATATAATAAATAACGTCCAGGTTGTTTTACTGGTCGTTTGAAATTACAGGACGTTTGCAATTACAGATCGCTCGCAATTACAGGTCGCTTGCAATTACAGGCCTGTAATTTTGAGGTAGCCTGTGAATTGCCATGTCCTCGACCTGTAAAATTACTGTAAATGTCCTGCTCCTTTTTGTTACAGGACATTTACTGTAATTTTACATAAAATAATTTTTTCTGTGCAGATGCATTCCCTCTGGAATATATAGTTATATATGGTTAGTTATATAAGGAAACGCATCTTACCTGTCGGCAACTTATGGGATTCGAACCCAAAACTTTTCTTGCCGATACCGGGAATCGAACCCAGTACGCCTGGGTTACCAGACTCGCGCCAGCCTATCCGCTAGACCACCTCAGCGCTTTAAGCATTAAGCCATAACCTTTAATCAGCATTAAATCAACATTTCTGATGCAAGTTAGCATTATATCAACATGCTTAATGCTTTTTAGTTTTAAATCAGCATTATTAATTCATAGAAGCAATAAAAAAATAGCACTAATGATAGCATTATATGCACATATAGTGATACGGTCAAAATTTGGTAAATATCATCTTGACGTATTTCTATCAATTTTGCATTTAAAAAAACCTGAACACCCCTCATTTTGAAGGTGTGTGTGTGTATAATGTTGCTCCTATTTTGATTTTGGAATTCACTCTTCAGTTGTCAAAATGCCGTCCAAGGAAGAAGAGCAGCGTATCAAAATTTTGCTCGCGCATCGCGAAAATCCGAGCTACTCGCACGCAAAGCTGGCAAAATCGCTAAAAGTTGCCAAATCAACCGTTACAAATGTAATTAAAGTGTTTGGAGGACGTTTTTCGACAGCCAGGAAGTCTGGATCGGGGGGAAATCGAAAACCGGAAGCCGCTGAGACGACAAAGAGAGTTGCCTGTAGTTTCAAGCGAAACCCGAACCTCCGAGATGCCGCAAATAAGCTGGGTGTATCGTCTACAACCGTGCATCGAGCCAAAAAACGAGCCGGACTATCGACTTACAAGAAAGAAGTGACCCCAAATCGCGATGATAAACAAAATACGACGGCCAAAGCGCGATCCTGGAGGCTGTACACGACGATGCTGACGAAGTTTGACTGCGTGGTGATGGACGGCGAAACCTACGTCAAAGCCGACTACAAGCAGCTTCCGGGACAGGAGTTTTATACGGTAAAAGGAAAGGGAAAGTTAGCAGATATTTTCAAGCACATAAAACTGTCAAAGTTCGCGAAGAAATATTTGGTTTGGCAAGCCATCTGTACCTGTGGCTTGAAAAGCAGCATTTTTATAGCTTCCGGGACTGTCAACCAAGAAATCTACGTGAAAGAGTGTTTGAATAAACGTCTGCTGCCATTCCTGAAGAAACGCGGTTGTTCCGTACTGTTTTGGCCGGAAAGGCCATGGAGTGGTACGCCGCCATCAACGGGCAGGTGGTTCCCAAGGACAAGAACCCTCCCAACACGCCAAAGCTCCGCCCAATTGAGAAATACTAGGCTATTGTCAAGCGGAACATAAAGAAGACCAAAAAACTGCTAAGGACGAGCAGCAGTTCAAGGCAAACTGGCTTTCTGCGGCGAAGAAGGTGGACAAGGTGGCTGTACAAAATCTGATGGCATGGGTTAAGAGTAACGCCCGGCAATTCAGATTTGGAAAAGCGGAAGCCTAACTGAATATTTTTCCTGAATTTTATACTAATTAAACTTGAAAAAGAAATTTAATTTGATTTTTTAAATAAACAATTTCACTGAGGTCCATCTTGTCGCTAGAACGAATTTCATAGACTCCCTACGGGCCCGAGGAAAACCACCCTATGTTCCAGTGAGAGATGTGCTGGCTGTCGTGGACTTGGACTACATGTTCGAAATATACCTTTTCCTAAAAGCTATTGATCTTCGTCTATAATTCTTTTTTATTTTCATATTTCCCTATCTATCGTCTTTTTTCTTTAAAAGTGAACTAGATATAAGCAAACAATTGTAATAAAAAAAGGTGTCTGGCTCCTTAAAGCCTAAAGGTATGAGCCGTTTCAAATAAAGAATTAAAAAAAAAAACAATTTCACTGATTTACACGCGTTTTCCCTTAACCAAATTTTGACCGAATCACCCTTTATATAAAGTTAACAAGCATTAAGACTGTAGCACTACCCTATTGCACTATATACGCATATTGTGCAAAAGAAGCATTAATTCAGAGTTATATATGGGAATACAGTGTTGCTTAAGGGCTATGTTTTAGTGCTTATGGTTACTTGGGTAATGCCTACCGGTGCACCGTCAGAAGGATTCGTCTGCGCGAAGGAATACGATCTTATCGGGCCAGTAAGCAACCAAACCGGGCATTGAAGCATAATGTATAGTAGCCAAAGGACGTGTCCGGAAGTTATATAACAAGGTTCTAACGAAGTACGTCGGATACATCCTCATGTATAGTGATACGTATGTGAAGATGCCACTGAACTGGTCGAGGTGTTGTCCCCGGCAAGTTCGAATTCGTTTTTGCCGATAAGTTCTGCGGCGAAGAAGGTGGGACGAAAATCCCCCGGTATTAGTGAAAAACATGACCATGGACTCCAAAATGTACAAGGAAGAGTGACTAAAAAACGTTTTTTTTCATTACATTAGATCTCACAATGGACCAGTAAAGTTTTCGCCAGATTTGGCAAACTGCCACTACAGCAAAGAGGTTCTACAGTGCACTGTGGTGGTTAGCTTGGTAAGACGGTAATCGCTGGTCCACTGTTGATATGGGTTCCATTCCTATCTCGGTACTGGGTGTTAAATGTTAATCTTAAGTAGTTCACGTCATTTATTCAGTCTGTAAAGCCTAAATCGGCAAAGACGGTGTTTGTCTTTTTTTTTTTTTTTAAAAAAAAGGGCTAAAAGTGGAACTTTTTTAGTAGCGAATCTGTCTTTTATCTTATCTCTTAAGTGTCTTAAGAACAGTTGCTAACTTTTTTATTTCAATAGGTAGAGCTTTACTTTATACTAAAAGTTGTAGAATACGTAAAAATATGAAACTTTGTTGAATACTTCAAAACTCTATCTCTTTCCAGAGCAGAGTAATAAAGATTTTATTTTGAAATTTATTTAAAAGTTAGTTTTTTATACTTAACTATAGTTAGATGAGGATTTACATGAATATGATGTTCTGAACATTTGTTGGGGCATTCAAATCACATATTTTGCACAAAATTTTAACATTCTACGACATCCTAGCCAACTTATTGCAACATTAAGTTTTATAAACGAGCAAGTGAATTTTTAAAACTAATGAACCACATTCAAGCTTGAACTAAGTGCAACAACTTTAAGTTGTTGTCATTTGTCTTCACGCGCCTATATTTGAACACAACAAGCAAATATTTGATGTGTTTTACGTGTTTCCATACAAAAAATGGAAAAATTGATTTCCAGGCTACGCAGATGCTACGCAAAACGAAGGCAGAAGGAAGGCAGTCGAAAATAATTTTTGTATGGAAACACGTAAAACACATCAAATATATGCTTGTTGTGTTCAAATATAAGCGCGTGGAGACAAATGACAAAAACACTAATTTGTTGCACTTAGTTCAAGCTTTAATGTGGTTTATTAGCTTTAAAAATTCACTTGCACGATTTTGCAATAAGCGCTTGTGAAGCTGAATATAAATAAAACTTAAAATTGCAATAAGAAGTCTAGGAAATGTTGAGAATGTTAAAATTTTGTGCAAAAAATGTGATTTGAATGCCCCAACAAATGTTCAGAACATCTTATTCATGTAATTCCTCATCTAACTATACTGCCGTTCTACGCAAGAATGTCCCATGTGACTTTTGGGTCATTTTCACTTTTTTGCTGGAAACGGTCTCTTTTAGTGTTAACTTTCGAATAAAAACACAAACAAGTATACTTTGTTCTGAACTTATACGAAATTTTCATCAAGGTGGTTGTCTCTATGTTGATAGTTCTACGCAAGAATGTCACACTAGAAAAAATTCTATGAAAAATGCAAATTTTATCAAAAAATTGTCTTAAGATGAGTTCAAACTGTTGAATTTAATGTTATTCACTGAAAAGAACACTAAAATAGAGGGCAGAGGAGGAGCGAGAAGCCTTGAGTGTTTTATTCAGAGAAATTTTCACTAAACACTTTTCGGTAGGCACTACTTACAAGATCCATACTCAACTATACATTTTTATAAATAAACAAAGAGGAACGTATTTCTCAAATTACGGTTTAGCATGAGTTTTTGGCAAAAAATAAACTACGCAAGCTTTTAAAATGATAGAAAAATTGTAGCCGTGTGACAGTTTTTCGTAGAACTAGCATCGGCATGCGTTCTGATTCTACGCAAAAGTGTCACACGGAGCATTTTTGGCTCTAATTTGCTGTTTTTTTGTAGGAAATGTAATTTTTTTGGCAGAAAACATTGTAAAATGATTAACTTGAACTGTTCACTACGAAAAAACTGTCGGTGAATTTTTAGTTTGAGAGAAAAGTTGGAAATATAGCTGATATTTCAATCGCGTTTTTCTCGTTTGCCCGTTTTTCCACATGGGACAATCTTGCTTAGAACGGCAGTATAGTTAAGTATAAAAAACTTACTTTTTAATAACTTTCAAAATAAAACCTTTATAACTCTGCTCTAAAAAGAGATAGAGTTTTGAAGTATTCAACCAAAGTTTCATATTTTCACGTATTCTTTAACTTTGTAGTATAAAGTGAAGCTCATCTATTGAAATAAAAAGTTAGAATTTTCAATTTTTTTATAGTGGACTTTGACTAACTTTTGATGCTTTCAAGTTATGAAGCATATTTGAAGAAGCAAATGTTCTCAAGACACTTAAGAGATAAGTTATAAGACAGAGGTGCTACGAAAAAGTTCCACTTTTAGCCCTTTTAGACCACAGTGCAGTGGTATCGGGTCAACGGATGGAGTTTGTCGAAAAGGACATCAACCCACCCAACTGCCCTCAATTCCGCCCTATCGAAAAAATTTGGGCAATTGTCAAGCAGAAGATAAAGAAGAATGGTAGGACAGCTCGGGATGCAACAAGTCTGTGATTATTTGAATTTAAAAAATAAATATTCGGCCTATTCGGCCGAATACTTAGCTCAACTATTCGTTGAGCCGAATATTCGGCCTAACGGTTTTTGGGCGGTATTCGATGCCGAATATTCGGCCGACCGAATAATCGGTACATTTCTAGTTTTCTTACTTAGGAATATAAATTCGCGAATGCCATACAGATGGTGAAACGACTATAATCGAAACAAAAAAAAAACCTAAGGAATAGCAAGTCTGTGTTCAAGAAATTCAAATTAATAGTCATTCTATTACTCCTTACCGAATGTGGAAAAGAGATTTAATGCTAAAAATTCATAAGTGGAAAGGCTTTATGTGTACTGTATATTTTCGATTCTGATTTCAGTGTTGAAAAGTACTTCTTTTCGACACTGTATTTTCGGTAAGAAAAGAAGAGATTTATACAATCAAATTGTGTCTTAAAAACAAGTATTTAAAGAAGAATTGCAAAAAACATATTTTTATTAAAATGCCTTCGATATATTCACTTCGTAACCTTATAGTGATGTTGAAAACGTAATTCTACGTAAAAAATGCTCTATCTGGAGTTTTGTTTCATAAGAGATTCAATCAAATGCTTTAAACAAAATAAGACAACAAAATAAGAAACCTCATTCTTTCAAAATTAATATGAATGATTTCACGTTCGACAATACAGCACCATCTTCAGCTTAGCGTGAGATTCAGGGCATTGGATGAACCAATGCTTTAAAAAAGGTTACTTATCCCTCAAACAGGCGGTGTAAATTTTCTCTCCTCTTTGTGGGATTAAAGGATTCTGCTCAAGTTATCATTTCACCCGAGGTGAGATGGTCGCTATGCTGTTTTTTACCCACACAACGTTCTTATTTTTGCTTCATTCAGATAGCTCATCTTTATGCCACAGCTGCTGAGTTCGTCGTTTTTGGTGCTCGAAACGAGAAGGGATTGTTGTTTGATTCACCGAGTTATGTAATTAATTCATTCATTGAAACATTAAAGCACTTCAAAGGCAATTTTGGCTCATTATTCTAGAGAGTACTACAACTTTTTTAACATCAGAATCGTAGAAGACTTTAAAGCAAACCATTAGTATTCTTCTCACAACTCCGCTTCAAAAAAACAATCCGGACCATTCTTAAATTCCTGGGACGTGTTCCACTTGTTGACAGCTTATTCGACGACACAGCTCAAGAGAATGAACTCATACATGTGGCCGTGTTATTTCTCCCGCCTAAAATCGTGGCTATAAAAACGAAGCCCTGGTTTTTGGTTTTAAACATGACCCAGTGTCAGAAGGCGCTGTCGAATATGCTGGGTCAAAACACATGACAGGAAGAAAAAAAATCGGAATCTGATGGCTTATCCTAGACCGTCCATGAAAACGCGTGGGTCGGGATTCATGCACAACATAACAAACAGCCAAACCCAGGTTCTGTAACAAAGATCAGGGTTTTTTTTTTCTTTTTCGAGTTTGAACGCAACAGTCAGCAGATTTTTGAAGCTGACATAACTCTGCCATGGAATCAGGTCAAAGTCAAATGGGTTTTGCGGTTTCGGGTGCTTGAACAGAGGAAAAAGAGTTTCTCTGGCAAGGAAGGACAAAACTTTTTATAAACTTTTTAAAGCATATTGAACAATCTCCAGAAGTTAAGAAATGAGTCTCTATACCCCCGACCAGCTCACTTTCAAATAGGAAGATCCTATGTAATGATTTCAAACGCATTTGCGTCTTATGAACCCCTTTTAAGAGTGCAAAATTATTCTCCATAAGAGTCTTATGAAGTTTTTTTCAATTTTCATTGGAAGTTCTTATGAAAAATTGAAGTAACGGCATTGTGAAAGAATAATGAACACATGTCAGTCATCTACTTCATCATTGTTAAACAAAAGCACTCACCAGTTGTAAGGATACTACTTTTTCCTAACAATTTATGAGATTTTGGTCTTATGAATGGTGAGTTTTAAGTTTTTTTTAAAACGAACACAAACACATACAGGATCGCAATGAAACCTGATGTTTCCTCGAAGAGATTCCTTTTTCTTAACTCTAAGCGTACATCCTTCGAGGATATGATGGCTAGCATCTAACAAATGCTAAAACTACCAACCCACCGAAAGTGTACTATGTATGCCGTGACCAGGATTCGATCTCATACCCCTTGGCTTAGAAGACTTGGAGGCAATCCTCTACGCCACGGGCGGCGGCTGAATTGCAGTTCATGTGTTTTCAACGTTCAATATATTTGAAAACTTCAAGACATTTTTTTTTCGTTTACTTTTCAGCAAGTTGACCGACAAAAAGCGCCAAACTGAAGGGCCGGATGCGGCGAAAAATAACTTCATTGGGACCGGGTGTTAATGTGCTGCTGATGAAATTGCAAGCAAATTTGCAAGAAAAAAAATTGAAATTTTTCAACATCAAATATTGTTGATTATTCTTGTTAGACGTGACATTTCCTGTTTCCATAAGACCCTTTATGAAAATCAACAACCTCTCATTGAAATTAAGGGTGATACGGTCAAAATTTGATCAATATCAACTTGACGTATTTCCTTCAATTTTGCATTTAATAAACTTGAAGACCCCTAATTTTGAAAGTGTGTGTGCGCAGAATGTTGCACCTATTTTGATTTTGGAATTCACTCTTCAGTTGTCAAAATGCCGTCCAAGGAAGAAGAGCAGCGTATCAAAATCCGAGCTACTCTCACGCAAAGCTGGCAAAATCGCTAAAAGTAGCCAAATCAACCGTTACAAATGTAATTAAAGTGTTTGGGGAACGTTTGTCGAAAGCCAAGAAGTCTGGATCGGGGGGAAATCGAAAACCGGAAACCGCTGAGACGACAAAGAGAGTTGCCGGCAGTTTCAAGCGAAACCCTAATCTCTCTCTCCGAGATGCCGCAAATAACCTGGGTGTATCGTCCACAACCGTGCATCGAGTTAAAAAACGAGCCGGACTATCGACTTACAAGATGGTAGTGACTCCAAATCGCGATGATAAACAAAATACGACGGTCAAAGCGTGATCCCGGAGGCTGTACACGACAATGCTGATGAAGTTTGACTGCGTGGTAATGGACGACGAAACCTACGCCAAAGCCGACTACAAGCAGCTTCCGGGACAGGAGTTTTATACGGCAAAAGAAAGGGGAAAGGTAACAGATATTTTCAAGCACATGAAACTGTCAAAGTTCGCCAAGAAATATCTGGTTTGGCAAGCCATCTGTACCTGTGGCTTGGAAAGCAGCATTTTCATAGCTTCCGGGACTATCAACCAAGAAATTTACGTGAAAGAGTGTTTGAATAAACGTCTGCTGCCTTTCCTGAAGATACACGGTTGTTCCGTACTGTTTTGGCCGGATTTGGCATCTTGCCATTACGGTAAAAAGGCCATGTAGTGGTACGCCGCCAACAAAGTGCAGGTGGTTCCCAAGGACAAGAACCCTCCCAACACGCCAGAGCTCCGCCCAATTGAGAAATACTGGGCTATTGTCAAGTGGAACCTAAAGAAGACCAAAAAAACTGCTAAGGACGAGCAGCAGTTCAAGGCAAACTGGCTTTCTGCGGCGAAGAAGGTGGACAAGGTGGCTGTACAAAATCTGATGGCAGTGGTTAAGCGTAAGGCTCGGCAATTCGGATTTGGAAAAGCGGAAGCCTAACTGAATATTTTTCCTGAATTTTATACTAATTAAACTTGAAAAAGAAATTATATTTGATTTTTTAAATAGACGATTTCACTGATTTACATGCGTTTTTCCTTGACCAAATTTTGACCGTATCACCCTTTAGGTGTTTATCTGAAGAATTCTTCTGCGTCATAAGAAAATCTAATGAATTTCGAAGATTTTTCTTATGGCGCTAGTTCATAAGAGAATCTTATGGCATACCTATGTACATATTTAAATTTTTATGAGTGAAGGAAAAGGTAGATAAAGGCTGATCATTTTGTTTATTTATAAGCTCAGATCATAAGTATGCATTCGAATCAAAAAAGTTTTATGTGTGATCCATTCTTAATTGAGGGTTTTCATTGAATGATATTTCATTAAAGTTTCCTTGTATTTGGTAAATTTATACCTTCATAATTCACCGCCAATTAAATGTGTAACTTCATACTCAAAAATTGATTTTCTCTTTCCAGGTATGACGACTACTGGCCCCGACATTTGATTGCAAGTGTCAAAAACCTCATTAAACCCGCTATCCTATCGGTTTCCGTAAGTAGCACCTGAAACACTGACTGAATCCACCGTTGAACACAGAACACTACTCCCGGAAGCGGATCTCGACACTCCCATTTCCGCGCTCTTTGAACGCCACGTAACCGTATATTATTCGTATTGATTGTCTGTTTGTCACAGTTCCTGCGGCACATTGGGTTGGGCTGAGATTTCAGCTGATGTCAGCTCGTTCGATTCAGCAGATAGAGGAAAGGGAACCCTTTGGCTCTTGAAAACCTTGTTCGGTGTGTGTTTGACATAGATCTGATGGCAAGAACACCGGAGAAGCTAGAGGAGCAAGGGAAGAGTGCTCATTCATCCGCAGGCATCAAATAAACATCCTTTATGCAACAGTCAGCAAACCGAAAAAAAGTAATAAAAACCATCAACAACATCAAACCTGTTAATTCAAGCCATCAGGGATTCCAGAACTTAGAGTCTCAAAGTCTTAGAAACCTATTTCTACTATAAGTCTCGAAACTTTTCAAGGGACACTTTTTTGATAATTTTAAATTTTTACCCGTATTTATGAGTGTTGTGAACCTGTTATGGATATCAAAAACTAAATCATACGTAAATCGGTCCAGCTACCCTAGAAACAGAGTCAAGTTGTGTGTTGTTGTTGTCGCCTTTTCCAGAGTGATTGCTGAAAGATGCCTCGAGGTGGAGCACTTGTTCGGAATGTTCCGATTTGTTGCTAATAGGTACATACTCGATGAGTGTCTGTTGTGTCTCGGTTGTGGATGTGGGTGTTGGATCCATTTCGTTGTGTGAGGAAAGAGATAATTTAAGCGATTCGCAGCTGATTTACAAGGGTTTTTTTTTTCAGAAAGGTGACTTTTGCAGTGGGATGACATTTGTTTCACAACATCAGGACAACAAAAAAACTCAAAAAAAAAATCAAAACTATTCATAAGGATGAGTGAATGATAAATATATGAACATTTTGTTTTATCGATCAGCGGCGTTAAAATTAAATTTTAGAATTCCATCAAATGTTTGATTCGGTTCATTGGGAAATGAAATACACCTAAGCAAAGCCAAAATTAGATGTCGTTTTTTTTAAGTAAGATTATTTTCTAACGGAAAACCTGAGATAGCGATCAAAGCCTTCATTGGACTCCAACATATCTATACATTGTTGGAGAGATGAATTCTTGACGATTTCAAACACCAATGAAACACTTAAATAAAGAAAAGTTATGAGTGGTTTGAAAATGAGTTTTCTTGATCATAAAGGATACACCTATATCAAAACATCTAAATACATACAAAACATCTAAATAACAAATTCTGATCTAACAATTTCACCTTGCTTTTTAACGTTTTCTTTTAAAAACATTTATAATCGAAAAAAAAAACAATTATGCTGCATACATCTAGGGGCAAAAATTATTTTGATTCTTTTTTCTCAGGGATTTCAAACCAAGTAGGTTTATTCATCCCGAAAAATGGGCAAAAATTATAGAAATTAAATTGCTAAATAGTTTTAGTTTCAAAATACAAATGAAATTTCTCCTTAACACATACCCCTAGGCCCTCCCACTATTTCCATTTTCATTTTTTCTTCAAAGCTAATCATTTGATAGGATTCCTATCCATTTGTCCAATAAGGGCTTGCTCTTGAAAAATGTCCATCCTTTTTAAATATCAAAAATTTATCATTAAATTACTATAAAAATAGCACTATAACTATACACATACAAAGAATAAAAGTTTTTTCTCAGAGTCAACCACCCATTTGCTTCTAAATACTTTTGGATATCATTAGGAGAGCTGTTTCTTTGAGAGCCTTGGAAAAAATAGATTTTTTTTAGATATAGAAATTACATTTTTACTTACAGAAAACAATATCCAATACAAACCTAATTTTGTCGATTTGATACTTATTTTATAGGCCTTCAAACGTAGAAAACAGTTAAGTTATTGATGATAGTGTGGAAAAAATCATTGTTGTTAAAAGTTACCCCGTTTTACGGTAATGAGAATACATTGCCTAGACAATGAGTATAATATCATCGAAATCGGTTTACATTTACAGCCAGGAGAATGAAACTACAACTCAAATTTCCCCGAAACGGATATTTAGCAAACGGCTCTGGAAGGTTAAAAACGCTAGCTCAAATAATACTTATGTGTTTGTAATTAAAGGCAAAATCAATGGCTTCTAACAACTATGAGTCCACAGATGACTAAACGGCTTTTGTATCAAAAGTTTTAAGGTTCACATCACATTAGCGTAGCCAAATAGAAAAATAGATTCCTCAGAAATTTTAAACTACCGTCGTGCGGGGTAACTATGGGCCTGGGGAGTGAGTATGGGTCCAAAATGAAAAATATTTGTTTTTGAAATATCTTCATAGGTATCAGAGATATCGTTTTCAAATTTTCACACATGATAGTCGGCATATCATTTCTTCTTTTGCTTAAAAAATTTTGTCTCATAAATATTCGGGTTTTTTTTTCTAAAATTCGCCTATATTCAGTGTCATAATGACAAATAAACTACATTCCACAAATTTGTCATGTGTAAACTAACACCAGCAAATTTCATGGCTTTCTTCATGATAAATACGTTCATTAGGATCTGCTTAACCAGAGTCTGCATTTCTTCTACAAATTGGTTAAATCTGTTAAGAGTTATTCTAATTTTAGAAGCATTGTCAAATGTCATTGTACAAATGAGGGTGAAATTGGGCCAAGCTAAGATCGAGATTTCCACAGCCATGAAACTACTTTTTGTGCTCCAAAATACATAAATATTAGGTTTTTTTTTGTTGTGCAGCAATCGTAGATAACTTTTGTTTGCATTCTTCTTCGCGAGTTCTAGAATTGAGCGAACTACACAGCATTTCTTTTATATGTCTCCCTCTGAGCTCCACACATATTACGCAGCCATTGGACGTTGCTTTTTTCGTTCAATGAAGCGAAATTGGATATACACTGCCGGCCAAAAGTTTGGGATCACCCGCTAAAAAACATGTAAATTTTTAACGTTCATATCTCAGCCGTCTTAGGACATAGTGCAAATCTTCTGATCTCATTTGAAAGATAATGAGCAATAGATATTTCGGAGGTATTTTGCACAGAAATAATGTTTAAGTTTTGTACCTTAAACTAACCTTAAACCTACAGTTAGAACATTTTCAAAAATTCGCACTCAATATTCAAAGCCGATCATCTTGGGATAGGGTGGACCAAATTTCAAAACTTGAGTTGCATTAGAATTCTTATTCTTTACTTCTCAAAACAAAATCAAAAATTTTTGTGCAAAAATTTAAGATTGTACTTTTAATTAATAAAATAGACACTTAAGCTATCGCCCAAAAGTTTGGGATCACCCCTTAATATGGTATATCGGCCAAAAGTTTGGGATCATTCTTTTAAAAACATACAAATTTATCTCTTCATAGCTTTATAATCTAACATCTCGTATTGCAGATCTGGAGTGTTTATTTGAAAGCTTAGAAATTGTTGTTTTTTCGTAAATTCATTCAAAAATTATATTTTAAAGTGAACGAAGTATGATTTTATCTGCTCCAGTTGAATAAATAACCTCGGTCGAAGCTAGTGAACTGACTGATTAATATATATTGATTATTATTAAATGAAACTGTTAGGCAAAATCCATCACAGATGAAATTTTCACACTCTACGGGATCATTCTTCACTTTTTTTCTTGAATCAGGCAACTATTAAAAGGGTGGTTCATCCCCTCTAAGGGGTGAGAATGGGCCAGTTTTCTTTGTCTTGTAGCTTTTTCAAAAAATAATGTTTTTCAACCATATTTTGTACAGTTCTATATAAGCATATTATTAAAGAACGGCAGTCTGCTTTATGCTTTCATCACGAACGGTTGGATTTATTGTGCTCGCCGCGTTTTGTTCTGTTGCTTTGGGTGATGGGTACTGAAAATTTTTTATGTTTAATTTCGACTTTCTGGATGATTTTCAGAAGCGTTTCATTACGGTACATTTGATTATATATTTGAAGTGAAACATTCAATGCTTGTGGCGCATTTTGTTCAGCATGATTAAAGGTTGAAGTGTGGTTTTGTGGAACGCCGGTTGGGATAGTTTGTTTAATTCGTCTTTATCAGTGATGGTAAATTTCACCCGTCACGCTTGACCCGACTAGTTTTGTTTCATCAAACGACTGGCACTGTTTTCAATTGACGGAGCCTCACTACTCGCATGACGGACAAAGCACGACAACAATCAACATTTCTCCATCATCGACTGGCGAAGCTCCTACACATGGTCAAAATTTCTCCTGAGAGTGACTGGCAAATCTCTTCACACTTCGATCGGCTGCTGACGGCAGGTACAACTAATTGAACGACTTGCTGGCAGAGAGCAACAATAGCAATAAAAAACTGAAAACGAGCTTGCTGGCAGGAGCAACAATAATAATAAATGCGTTTCTTTTTCGTCATCGGTCGTTTGAATGCGATTCCTTGACTAGGTTATTATTTTAGCTTCAAATGAATGGGGAATGAATGACTGGCAAACGAAGTGACTGGTCGTTAAGGAACAGTCAATTGAGTTTGACGGACCAAGAGGCTTCACAGTCACAGCTTCACGCCTCATGACGATGATATTTGTCAAGCCTGGTCTTTATGCTGCTATTTCTGGTACGATTAAAAGTGAAATTGAACGATTAAAGAAATATTTTAACTGGAAAATCTTTGGGTTTGGTGATTTGAGTGGCATAAAAAAAAACAACCAACAAGGCACGAATTTGTTATTTAAACTTGAAATCTGTGCGTATGCGTACGGGAACGAACATGTTGCTGCGAGTCGGGATTATTTGGTGATGCAGGCGGTACTGTTGGTTTGTGGATGTGAGAAAACTTTAACTATAAAAGCCCCTATTAACTAACACAAGATGTGTTAAGAAAAAAAAAGAGTGAAAGGCCTATACACTACCAGTTAAATTAACAAGTTTGATATTTTTTTTCTGATAGCTTTTGAAGTATTTGATTCAACTTTTTCACTATCTTCATTTTACCTCTCAAAAAATTGATTAACATGTTATAATAACCCAATGGTGTATGTAGGAAAAATTGCCCCTTTATTTTTATGACTTTCTTTTGAAGCTCATGAAGTTCATGAGAACGATTTTTTCCCTAAATTTTTATACACTCAATCAATATCCTTATTCTTTATCAGCACTTAACCTATTTTAATAATACTTTTGTTTAATTCATTTTATATTTTCTTATTTTAAATAATAAATTTTGCATATGGTAAAATTTGAGTTGAAAAATGGTAAGTTTTGGTTTATGAAAAAAATGTTGAAATATTTTTTTTTGTAAAAATGGTAAGTTGTCAGTTGAAAATGGTAAGATTAAAGTTGTAAGATAAGGTAAGATAACCTCATTAAATAACCATGTATAAAAGTATTGGAACGACCAATCAGTTGCCAATTGCACAGGTATCTAAACGTATGCGTAATACCTGTCGTAGATTAATAACACCAAAAAATGTTATTAATTTAAAACGGTTGAGTAAATGATTCATCAAAAAAAACACATACACCTACACGTCAAGCATTCAGTTCATAACAGTTCACACCAAGCCATGGTGTTGGGTATGTGGTTAGTTGCATTGCAGATTTGCCGTACTTATAATCTAAAGAATGCCATTAAGCGCATACGTTGACGAAACTGCGGTGAATCCGTGCACCCATGGTGGCTTATTTACATACATACATACATTCTATATATGCATATTATTAAAGAACAAATTTGCTTTCCCATATTTTCTAAATAAGCTAGATTACAACAGTTATTCAGAAAATAACTCAAACACCGCCATTTTTGAACCATTGTCACCCCGTACGACGGTATCCTAAAATATGCTTTTCTAAGGTCATCCAGGATTCATGCAACAAATTTTGTTTTCAATGAAGAATAAAATGAAAAATATAAAAATTTATAGCTTTGTACCAATTTTGAATGTCATAAAGGTTATAAGGTAAGAAAACTCCAATTTTGTACGAACTTACTTCACTAAAGGTGATAAGAGAAAAACTAAGAATTTCTACCTACATTTAGGGGTAATAACCATTTATTACTAGAAAAATTTAAACTGAAATGATAAAATAAATATGTGAATGGATGAAAATATAATGTCAAGGGCCCTCTCTCAGGAAGGGGGGCTCCTTAGCAATTGACAAATGTTTGCATAACTCGAGAACCGATCAAGCAAATGGAACCAAGCTTGACGTTAGAGGGCATTTGGGTACGAGAAATATTTCTGTGATTATTTGAAACCCTTCCTACTTTCCAATAGGGTGATAGCGAGGAGGGGGAACCATTCTTACAATTGTTTACTTAGTTCAAAAACTAATCAAGCAAATGAAACCAAATTTGGCATAAGGGTAAGAGAAAAGTTCCAAAGAATATTTGTTACCCGTCCCTCTTTCCAGTGGGGAGATATGAAGAGGAGAGGGTGGCTCCCATGCAATTTTTAACATCACCGGAGAACTAATCTCACAAATGGAACCAAACTTGACATGGGAGGATATTGACAACGAGCAGTGTTTTTATGAGTATTCAAGAACCCTTCCTCTTTCAAATGAATAAATAATTGAGGGGGATGTGTCCTCTCTCACATTTTTGGAGTACGAGAAATATTGTTATGATTATTTGAGACACCTTCCTTCTGCCATTGGAAAGATAGAAAAGTAAGAGTGAGGCTTCCATGCAATTTTTATTGCATATCTCGAGAACAATTCGAGCAAATGGAACCAAATTTGGCATGGAAGGGTATTTGTAAACAAAAATGGTTTCTATCGATATTTGGTACCAATCCCTTTTTCCAATGGGAAGATAGAAAAGCGACTCCTTTACAATTTATTTGAGAGAGTTCTCCTATACTGCTTTTTTGGCAGAAATCGAACATTTATTAATTAAAAGAGGTTGTTTGCGTACGAATAATTTTTTCCGCCCTTTTTTCAGGGGGGCGATACAGGGCGATACATATTTTATTTGGCGTAACTTGAAAATTCATCAAATAAATAGAGCCAAAGGTGGCATGTGACGTTATTTGGATACGAAAAACGTTTTTATAAAAGTTCGTGAGCCTCCCCACTTCGGAAGAGGGGAAGGGTGGAGAATACATACGAATAAAACATACATTTTGGTATGTTTGAAGATCTCATGAAACTTACAAAAACGCTGCAAAAATTTTAGATCTTGAAAAACGAATTTAAAGTTCAACTTTAAATAAAATGAATCATCTTTGATTTAAAAATATACCTACAAAAAAAATGTTATCTATTATATAAAATTCTCTTGTAACGGTGTTTGTAGTACTACTCCTCCGGAATGACCCAACAGATTCAAATGATATTATTTTTAGAATATTCTGTGGGCATGCGAATCGGTTTATATCGAATAAAAACAACAAAAAGTCGCATCAATTGTCCGTAATCGTTAAATTTGTAATAAATTGAATCAAATTAAAGTCATGGCCTTCATTTTTTTCGAGATTTTCTTTCTTTTGGGCGCCGGGCGGTTTGTTTTTCGTCTCCATGGTCGAGACGTCGCGAACAAACGTCGTAGGAGGTTAGTAACTATGGCATAGCATACTGTTTAGTGGGAATATTTGGGCGCGCATTTCTCAACCAAGCATTATTTCAATGCATGTGGTGGCCATATGAAGTCTAGATGTGTTTTTTTCATCTTGATTCCTAGATCATTTGTACAGCACATAGTAATGAATGACGCCTACATTTGTGCCAGATTGATATTTTGCCGATCAAATCAAAACCATTTAAACGATTAAAAAAAAAAAAACTTTAATTCGTGTTATTTAAAGAAAGAATTGTTGCCTGAATAATATGAATTTAGTACTGATGCATATGAAATAACGGTATGACTCTTTGCGGACATTTGAAAAAAAGAAAAGCGGAAAGATTTGGTTTATAATCCAATACGCTAGAAATATTTTTCGAACATGTACAAATGTGCTTCACAGAAGTTGTATCAAGCGCCTTTTATTTTATAGAACAACCACAAAATCCGTTGCAAATGAACAGACACATGAACTGTCCTGTCCTTTAAAATGGATTATATAGGATTGATGTTCATTTAAAGGCCGAATGCAAAGTGCAAACGTTCAACATTTACAAAAAATGTATACATGATACTTAATTTATAAATGGTTGGGCCCAAATAAACAATCTGACTAAATAAACTCAACTTTTTTTTAAATCGTTCACCAAAAAACTGTTTACAGGTTCCCTGTTTTTTTACATAGAATTCAAGTTCGTACTTAACATAAATATGTGTTTTTGTTCAACATATTTTGGCTACATAGAAGAGACTTTAGCTCCGATTTTTTGTTGAATTTTTTTTTTTGTGATTGATATTCCAGAAGAATAATTTTTTTTGATAAGTTTTATTATGACCTAAAAGTGTTGAAAATAATATTAACTCCTGTCATTTCACACGGTGAAACAAGTGGCAACGCGCCTTTTAAATCTGAAGAGTTAAATCTGAAGCGGATATTTTATATTTTTAAATGTCGAGGTAAATTTCGAGGTAAATTTACATGAAAATTTCCAGTAAAAAGAATGAACTCATGAAATCATCGTAGCCTTAAAAGATTAGTTCTTTTTATGTATTTAATTTGTTTAAACCTGCATTCCAATTAAATGTTATTGAGTCTTGAAAATATCACATAATCTTTAATAGAATTGCAAATCTCCTTCAACACTGTTTAGGAAAATTTTAAATCGGACAACAATGGTTTAAATTGGCAGGTTTGTCTTTAAGGATAAAAACGAAAATAAAAATGCTTTAACTCGGTTGAATAACAAAAAATTTAAACCTATATTTTCTCCTTTCAAAACCAAATTAAATTCCTTTGAACATTAACCAAATAAATCAAGTCTGCTTGATTTAATTTGCATTTTTTGCTCGAACAAATAAAAAAAGGGCGAACTTTTTTTTGACATGATTTTGATTAAAATATGGATATAAATAACCACTGCTTCCAAAGGTGAGGAAAGTGAAGCTGCTTGAAAGTTGTTTGTAAAAAATCTTCTCTAAGACCAAGCCCACCGCAAGTTGCTATTTCGGTCGGTATTTTAGATGGTTTGATTGGTTGCGTTTTTATCTTTTTACTGATTTTCGCACCCATTGTTGCCATCCAGGTTGGTATTTGTGTTTGTTTATTTTCTGAAGGCAACGACCGGCTGCGTTGCTACCGGGTTGCTACATAAACGCATCCTGTAACAACCTACTGCTCGAATGCTGTTTCTCGAATCAAGTTAGCAACTGTTGGTGCGATGATGGGTTGATAAATATGTTGCTGAATGAACTCGAATCGAGGTTTAGCAACCATTAGTGGGCTTGGTCTAATGTTTTTATTTCTTCAGTTTTAAAAAATATACCATCCAAAGCTACTCGGGAGCTAAAAGTGTTGCGCTAGGCAGAATATTGGGCAAACACTCCAAAAATTTTCCCGATATTCAAAATTCTTCTTCCATAAACTTTCATATGCAATGAATTTACAATAAATGAGAAAATTTTGATTTCGATTTAATTCTTAACCCTTTAATGCATAGTGTTGTTTTAAAACAACACTAATCAAAATCAAAATATCTCGGAAACGCATGGATATTTATGAGTGATGTATTCACAAAAAATATTCTTGAGATTAAAAGAAATTAGCTCATGGTATTTTTATAACGATATTTTAATGTATGTGTGAAATAGCGAACAAAGTATGCGGAAAAATTGCAAAAATAGAATTTATTTACTTTTTTGAAAAAAAGTAGTTTTTGGAAAATCGCTGATATTTCTTGAGATTTGCAAATTCTAACAATTTTTTTAATCTCAATCAATCACAAACACCTTCCTGCACCCAATACACAAGATTTTGACGAAATCGGCAAAACCGTATTGAAATTAACTAAGAATTTCAAAAAATATTTTTCAACTTTGATGGACCATAACTTTTATAATACTCAAAATAACAACTTCAAACCTACTTAGTTTTTCTTTTTCGAATTAAAATGTTACTATTTCACTAAATCTATAACTGGAATTCTCATTAAAAAAAGGCATGCATTAAAGGGTTAAAGTGAACTCGAGTAAAGCGGAGTAAATCAACTAAATGGTATACAATAAATGAAACATAGATATAATCAACATATGTTATTTATGGAACAAGTTATGAAGAGTGGATTTTTTTAGCATGAGGCTTGCCAAGTTTGATGGTAACGTTGAGTGCTGAAAAAATGCAATTTGCAAGGGGAAGCTAATACCTGATACCATTTGGCAATATTCAAAGCAACCGAATCAAAGAAATGTAAATGAAAAGGATACATGTAAGATGCATGTAAAATTAATTGGAGAATTTTTTTTTAATAATTTATGAAAAGACCCGTAGAATTGATTTAAAATCCTAGATTTGATTCCGATATAATTAAGCGGGACAATTCGAGCAAACGGAAAAGATGGATATGTTAAAAAAAACTAGGACATGTTCAAGAAAGCGAGACGATTAACAACTCAAGATTTGATGCTTTTTTTAAGTCAAACAGCGAGAAAAAAAATGAAAATAGACGCCAAGTTTAACATGGTAAGACGAAGTTTACCGGGTCTGCTAGTAATTTTATAAAAAATTCATTTATTTTATGAAGGTGTAAAGTCTGTTTCACATAGAATCTGGTTGCATCTTTTCATTTACTGCAGCTCCCCTAGTTGCCACATCGCGAATCTATTGACAGTGTTTTCCGGATCCGGATGGTTTGTTTACTTATACTGTATTTGTTTTCTCCACTCGTGGAGTGTTCCACCGTACCCGATAAAAACAAACACAAATACGGTATTAGTGGTGAATATTTCATCAAGATTGAAGCATTCAGTCAAAAGTTATGGACGATGGAACGCGAAAGGCGAGAGAAAATTCTGCACACTCACGTAGAGAAACCGACGTGGTCGGTGCTGCAACGTTACCGGGAGAACCTTACGGTGCATCGAGCAAAACAAACCAGGCGTAAAAGTGGAACATATGACCAGAAGCTGATTGCGTGATTTGGCGAAAAAGTTCAAGACGAACCACAGTACAGCTCGACGAATTTGTTTGCGGTCGTATTATGCAAGCAAACACCCCAACAGGACGCTGAAACAAAACCTGGTTGCCAAAACCCGGGCAAGGAAGTTGTACGAGAAAGTGTTGACCAAGTACAACGGATGCATTTTGAAGGACGACGAAACTTACGTCAAAATGGATTTTGTACAAATACCCGGTAACAAATTTTACCTTGCGAAGCGTAAAAGGAATGTCGCGGGTAGATTCAAGTTTGTTTTCGCAGATAAATTTGCTCGTAAGTTGATGATTTGGCAAGGGATCTGTAGTTGTGGGAAGAAAACTAAGATTTTCATCACTGGGGACACAATGAATGGAAATGTTTCCAAAGAAGAATGTCTCCAGAAGAGGGTTTTGCCATTCATTCGGTTCCACAAAGGTCCGGTGAAGTTCTGGCCGGACCTGGCAAGCTGCCACTACAGCCGGGATGTCGTTAAGTGGTATAAGGAGAACAAGATCGATTTTGTTGAAAAAACTATCAATCCACCAAACTGTCCGGATTTTCGTCCCATCGAGAAATATTGGGCAAAAGTTAAGGGCAAACTGAAGAAATGTGGCAGAACCATGACAAAACCCGCTCAAATGGAAAAGTGGTGGAACAAGATGGCGAATGTGGTTACCAGCAGTACTGTGCAGAAAATGATGGGTGGTATCACAAAAAAAGTTCGAAAATTCATCCGAAAAGCTGACGAATGATTATTATGTATTATTTACTTAAAGTGCAATAAAAACCCTCCCAAAATGACATTTTTATTTTTGCTGTACGTTGTTTCTTGGCGGAGAAATTATCTATTTTATCCGACCGGATTCTACGTGAAAAAGACTTTAGCAAAGCACACCGGGTCAGCTAGCCAACGAATAAATTTAAAAACGATTCATTGTGAAAGTCGAAGAATAAGATGTTTTAATTTAAATAAGGCCAGTAGAATAGCTTAAGGTATGCTCCAGTTATGAAATTATGAAAAAAATTTAAATAAAAGTACTTGTACTTAGAGTCAACTATCTCGGACTGCATAAAATTTAATTGAAATCTGTTTGAAATCGCATATTTGAAATTTTCTGTTTGATCTACAGTCTAAAACTGCCGATTAAACAAAATTTTCTGTAAAAAAATGCGTTTTATTATCGTTTTATTTAATTTTCCACAATTTCGTATTTGGAGCATAACTCAAGAATTGTTAAACTGAGATTTTTATTAAAAAGATGTTTATCAGTTTAGGAGGTCTATGGAGCCATTATTTTCAACCTCGTTTTTCTAAAGCCCAACTGGAGGAAGAATCTCTTATCAATATCGATGTACGTCTTTGCTAACCGAAGAAAAAATAAATCATTGACATGTACGTCATGTTCTTACCAGGTTTATTTGTTGTCGAACCGTGATTTGCCGAGGATCAATGATGGTCTAGTAAAATTTGCATGACTTTTGCCACATTTTTCCTATAGCATAGAAGGCCACCGAGACACCGAAAGTGGGAAAGCAAACCCAAACCAATTTGGCCATCACAACGGGCAACCAGTAAAGTGGTTACAATCGAACCGCCTAAATTATGCATGCAAATTTACCCAACTTTTTCGGCAATCAAACGCAGTAGAGAGGCAGATGTAAAAAAAGCGAAGACATCCGGATGCCACGGAACCTTTGGGAATATCCGGAAGAGTGCGGAATGATGGAAATTGTTTTGCCAGTTCCAGCAAAAGTGTGGAAATCTCCAAAGGTTACACACGGAGGAGGTACGAATGCATAATTCATTCCGAACGACGGCAACCCTGCTGCCTGGTGCGAGATTTTGGCATTGAGCTTTCTGGTTTCATGAGTATCGAAAGGAAAAAAAAAACTGTCACTTGATGTCTTGTACGAACATATTGTTTGTATTTGATTGAGGATGTTTTAAGATCGGAACCGGTATTTGGATAGTACTGGACTGGATATTAGACTGAGTCAATTTGGGGTCATTTTTTAATTTCTCAAACCCTGGGGTCTAAAATGCTTTGTTCTGGTTCAGGCTTGTAAGTGGTCACCATCGTTTGAATTTTTCCGGAGGCAACCACCACACATCGTTCGTGACAATCGTGGAGAGCGCAATCGTTTGATCGGAGAGCAAAAAATGTCAAATGAAGTTTTGATCTTTTTTGTGGTTAGTCGTTTGACTTTCATCCCTCTTGCGTAGATAATCGAGAAAATCATTCCACATTGTTCGACCAACACATCCAAACATCACCCGGCACTGCAGAGTGTTGATTTTTTTTTTTCAACAGGAGGGAGTGAATAGAAAAGATTGCATTTGCTTATTGAGTCTGTAAGTTCTGCTGCGTGAAAGAGATAGGCGATGTCGTAAACTGTCGGGAATTATGGTCGTTTGACCATCAAATTATCCCTCTCGTGTACCAAGACACGAAATTTCGTTCGACAATCACACAAAGAAGAATGAATGTCGTTTCGTTTGATGGTAGTCGACTGTTCGGCTAGTTTTCGGTCGCACTCGTTTGATGGCACGAACAATGAAACTGATAAAAGCAGGCTGTGCGACTGTCAGAGAAAATGTCGATGGTTTACAAGTCTGTTCTGGTTTAAAACTAATCCATGATTTTTTGCATAATTTTTAAGTAACGTTTAAATGAGTAATTCTGAACTTTTAAGGTTTGTATGGAAGCATTAAATATTTTATACTGAAAAATCAACATAGTTTTGGTTTCCTCTGCGGGACCGATTCTGCTAATGGTTTTTGTGCCAATTTATAAATTCTCTAAAGACAATTTTTCGCTGAACAACTTTGTTGAAGACCGTTACTTCATATCTAATAAGACAAAAAATGTATTAGCCATAGTTGAGATCGAGGGTTCGAAAAAATCAACAGTTCATGAGTTTTCAAGTACAAAATAAAGAATTTCCGAACCGATTGTGCAAATTTATTTTTACCATGTCTTTTTGCATCGTTAATATCTTAAACACACTTAAAAAAAACTGAAAAAAGGCAAGATAGTCCTTTTCATAACCAATGCAACGCTGCTAAAGTTATGCATATCCGAGCTCAAGTAACGTATCTATCACCGAAATTAAGTGTCCGGATACTAAATGATCATAGCCTTATCCGCCAACTGCAACGTTGATATGTAGTCACGAATGCCATAAAGATGGTAAAACAACTATGATCGAACAAAATTATTTTTATCATGGAAATTTCCCATCTTAAGTTGGATGTTTGATTAAAATGAATACTAAAAATTCCGTTATGAATATATTATTGGTAAGGACTGGTTAGTATTGAAACAAATTTTTAAGATTCAGATGAAAATGAAGAAAAGTGGTTGAAAGTGTTCTTTTTTAACTCATTACAAAATTATGGGTCTTTCAATAGTTTTTTTAGTTAAAAAAAAATAGGATATTTAATTCATGTTTCCTAAAAATGTTGGAATTGAAAGATTAAGCTTCCTTTAAGGTTAAAAAAAGGACAATTAGCCGGTTAGGATCATATAGACCCGAATTAGTACTTTGGCTATATCTTCAAAATTACTCATCCGCTTTGCATAGATAATAACATTTTGGAATTGTCTACGTATTCAATATCTAGGGGAGATAAGGGCATAATGGATACCTTAAGGAGGACGCTAATTTAACCATAGAAAACAGCTATAATATGTCAGGTACACCATTGTTTTGTGTTAGACTCTTAAAAAAGTCTTTTTTCTAACTGGCAGAAACTTGAAAAAAAAAGATATAGGGGAGATAAGGGCATAATGGACACCTTAAAGAGGACGCTTATTTAACAATAGATAACAGCTATAATATGTGAATGACATCATTGTTTCGTGTTTAGACACTAAAATAGTCCATTGCCTTTGTTTGGCGTAAGCCGGAGCCGTATTATGCAACAATCAAAATAATCGATTATGAATGGTATATGAAAAAAAAAATCTCGACCATTAATCGAACTCGAAGCTTCCGATTACCTTTCCGACACTTTACCAATAGGCTAAATCGCCAGATGTAAACTAGTCAAGCTGGAGCTATAATTCATTTCAATTCGATGCTAGAATCTACAGCAGAGAATGCTCATTGTGTCCCGATCAATCGTGCTCTGTTCGCCCCGAGTCAACAAGTTAAAGTAAATTGCGTTTTAAAAAAGATTATAGTGAAAAGTCAAAAATTTATTGATGGTGAAAATTGAGGAAAAATGAGTACATCATGTTACAGTGCGTGCATTATAGATCAAGATGATTTAACGATCATAAGAGCTTATTTTCCGGTACTTAAAACTTATAATACTTTCGTCATTTGAGAACCTAGTTGGTTTTTTTTTAATAATTCCGTTAAGATGATAAGCTACAAAATCATTGGTTTTTCAAGGAATAACTAGCTTTTTTCATAAAATAAGTTGATATATTATTGAATCTATGATATTTTTATCACATTGAAAGCCGCGACAAATAAACAACGAGCAATTCCAGAGATTCGCTGAGCCATATTTCAACATAAAATGAATTAAATGTGCAGATTTCGAATTCTTGAGCTTATTGAAGAGTTGTATTTAATTTCTTATAATATTATTTTAAATTCAATTGATTATTTCAGAGTGGTTGTACCCAGGGTAACGAAAAGTGTAAAGTCAAAGTTGATATACCTCATATTTGGTCTTCAATACGTTGAAATTCTATAGTTTTCTTAATTAAATTGGCCACCCTCTCAGTCTCGCCATTATTTATTCTTCACTTTTGGTTGGGATTGAATTAAATTGAACAGGACGGAAAAAAATCATCAAAGTTCCTTGATCCTCTTGAAAATATAGATATAGTTATAAATCATTGAACAACATTTTTTTCGGAAATTTTCAAAAAAAACAGCTGAGGTTTTTAAAACCAAGCATTATTATTATTTCAAAGTAAGTAGAATTGTATAGCTTTTCATTTTAAGAAAAGTCATATTTTTTTCTAAATTTCTCTAATGATTTCGAATATTCCTCCTATTTCACCTATCCAGCCAAATTTATAACATTCGGTTTAGCTTAGTAAATATTCTTAGGCATTGTTTTGTGCAACATAATTTAAAGAATCTCATAAAAACATGGAGGTTTTCAATGCTTGAGTCAATTTGTTACTCATGCAATGGGTCGCGATGCATAGCAGAAAAAATAGAACCGTTCACACTGATCTCGTTAACGGCACATTTTTATTCAAGCGCCGTAGTGTGATAGAGCAAATATCCCTCAGCAGCAAGGGAGCTGATTGTCGCGCAGCGAGCGGGCTCCATTCATAGCACAGCAAGGCAGAAACACTCCCTCACGTTAACTAGTGTTAATGGTTATGTCATCCGTGGATCTTCTTAGCGCCAGCCGGTCCTTTAGTTGTTGTTGTTTTTGTTGATCCCCAGCATCTGTTGATGGGCAACAGTCCGTCGTCTTCTTCTGTTGCAGGCAGATGGGGGATGCTGCCGATGATGATTATTTCTATACCATGGTACAAGATTCTGTGATTTGCTTTGTCTCGACCAAGTCTGGAGAAGCTTCTTGACCGCACTTGGCTGTCGCTGTTCTAGCAGTTAGGACGAAAAGAAAGCCAGCAGCGGTTATGTTCTCCCACTTCTATGGAGGAAAACAATTACTTTCGGTTGTTCCGGGGCAAATCAGAACCATTGGCGGTCCGGGAGCAGGGCAGTCCTCAGGAACCCTCCATCATTGAGGGCTACAGAGTGGGCGATAATGAAAATGACACTCGCATAATGAGTCCGGTGCCATGAGGCTCATTAAAAATTAACCCTCAACGCCATTAAGTAGAAGAAGCGCACCCGGGACGGCTGATCCTTGGAGATGCTGGTCGCGGTTGGACTAGATGGTTAGAACCAAAGTGTTTCCAATGGTCGGCCAACATGGCGGAACAGAATCCTAGAAGATGCTAATCTGCTGTCATTTTTCTTTGCAATGTCGCCCGTTCCGGGATGTTGAGCTTGGCCAACGATACGATGAGTCAAGTGTTTCTGTTATAGAGACCTTCCCTGCCCTAAGTAGGACAACTTAACATAATAATCGGATGAATTGTAAATAAAGATGTCCGAAAAAAAAATCGAGATCGGCAGAGATGTGTTAATTTCGTGGAGAATGTAAGCGTTTTTTTCGCGATTAACGAAGCAATACTTAGTGCCGAGTGGCATTAAGTGTTAATAGTAATATTGAGAAACATGACCTTTGTTACAATATTTATACAGACTGTTCAAGAGGTAAGTAAAGCTTTAGACGGTACAAAAACTCTGTGACCACTTTTTAAAATCGAAAACGAATTTTCAAATGATTCAAAGCTTGACAATCATTCCGATATTAAGGGGGGGTAGGGTCTAACGGGTATAAAAAAACACCATTTTTAAGATTTTTTTCTGGAGCTATCGTTCAAACAAATGTATTCAAATTTTTTGCATTATACAAAGCATTGTTAAAAGAACATTTAGTAATTTTTTCGTAGAAAAATATAGAAAAATGAGCCGGTGACGGAGCACTTTCGAGGATGCCTTTTAGAAAACAGGATTTGCGGTGGACACTGTATCTCAGCACAGAATCATCTGATGTCAAAAAATCAGAGCAAAATATTTTTAATAGATGTTTTTCTGGGCCCCAACGTTTTTATTTAACTTAAAAATATTTTTATGAAATTTTTGTGGCTGTTTAAAGTAAAAACTACGATTTTTCACTTAAAAATCCGCCATTTTTCACCTGTAAAATCTCCCCAAAATAAAAAAATCAAAAAAGAAAAACGTTGGGGTCTGGTATTTTATATATAGAAAATATGTTCCAAATTTGAAAAGAATCGGATAAGTAGTTTTCAAATGACGATGACCACGGACTTTAAAAATGTGCTTTCGAGAAAAACGCGTTTGAAGTTTCTACTCTTGCTTTCTTGCAGTATTAGATAGGAGGAGATAAAGGCCTATAACTTCTACAGTTTTGCTTCAATTGACTTGAAAATTTGACACAACATTCTTGAAATGTTTTACAATAAGAAAATAAAAAAATAAAAAAAATCGATTTTTTGAAAATGTTAGACCCTACCCCCCCCCCCCCCCCTAAAACACTTAAAGGCCTAACATCTTTTTCACTTTTTGGAAAGCCCAACATGGCAAAAATTAGTAAAAAATTAATAAAACTGCAAGTCACATTATTCCGTTTATATAAGGTGTTCTTATATACAGAGTGGTAAAACCGTATCACTTAAAGGGTGATACGGTCAAAATTTGGTCAATATCAACTTGACGTATTTCTTTCAATTTTGCATTTAAAAAACCTGAACACCCTTCATTTTAAAGGTATGTGTGAGTGTGTGTGTAGAATGTTGCCCCTATTTTGATTTTGGAATTCAATCTTCAGTTGTCAAAATGCCGTCCAAGGAAGAAGAGCAGCGTATCCAAATTTTGCTCACGCATCGTGAAAATCCGAGCTACTCGCACGCAAAGCTGGCAAAATCGTTACAAATGTAGTTAAAGTGTTTTGGAAACTTTTGTCGACAGCCAGGAAGTCTGGATCGGGGGGAAATCGAAAACCGGAAGCCGCTGAGACGACAAAGAAAGTTTCCGGTAGTTTCAAGCAAAACCCTAACCTCTCTCTCCGAGATGCCGCAAATAAGCTAGGTGTATCGTCTACAACCGTGCATCGAGCCAAAAAACGAGCCGGACTATCGACTTACAAGAAGGTAGTGACTTCATATCGCGATGATAAACAAAATACGACGGCCAAAGCGCGATCCCGGAGGCTGTACACGACAATGCTGACGAAGTTTGACTGCGTGGTAATGGACGACGAAACCTACGTCAAAGCCGACAACAAGCAGATTCCGGGACAGGAGTTTTATGCGACAAAAGGAAGGGGAAAGGTAGCAGATATTTTCAAGCACATGAAACTGTCAAAGCTCGCGAAGAAATATCTGGTTTGACAAGCCATCTGTATCTGTGGCTTGAAAAGCAGCATTTTCATAGCTTCCGGGACTGTCAATCAAGAAATTTACGTGAAAGAGTGTTTGAATAAACGCTGCTAATTTTCCTGAAGGAACACGGTTGTTCCGTACTGTTTTGGCCAGATTTGGCATCTTGCCATTACGGTTAAAAGGCCATGGAGTGGTATGCCGCCAATAACGTGCAGGTGGTTCTCAAGGACAAGAACCCTCCTAACACGCCAGAGCTCCGCCCAATTGAGACATACTGGGCTATTGTCAAGCGGAACCTAAAGAGACCAAAAAACTGTTAAGGACGAGCAGCAGTTCAAGGCAACCTGGCTTTCTGCGGCGAAGAAGGTGGACAAGGTGGCTGTACAAAATCTGATGGCAGGGGTTAAGCGTAAGGCCCGGCAATTCGGATTTGGAAAAGCTGAAGCCTAGCTGAATATTTTTCCTAAATTTTATATTAATTTAACTTGAAAAAGAAATTTAATTTGATTTATTAAATAAACGATTTCACCGATTTACACGCGTTTTCCCTTGACCAAATTTTGACCGTATCACTTATTGCAAATACATGAAATATTTTTAAGGGATATTTTGTTCCATCATCATACGAATCTTTCGTGTTGTTAAAGTGTCTTTAGGTGTTTATTTTATATTTTGCTTTTTTCACTACAAGTACTGGTAACGGAAATTCAAAACGGTTTCTTGAACAAAATTAACGGCATCAAGTTCAGTAAATATGACTTCTTTGATTTGCTTTGAAAGTGTCCAAAAAGTAGTTGCGTGTCAACTGAATTCCATAAAAAATCATCGGGGTATATTTATTCCTGGCATATTAACCCAACCTTCGGGAAGTGGTCATATCACCTCTTGTCTCACAACCAGTCTTCACGGTACAACTTGGGTGCGAAGTGCACGCAAGTTTTTGTACTTACTAGCACACAACTTTTGAGGCGCAAGTTCAACACGCACCCATTTAAACTCACCGCACTCAAAGTGTAGGGTGCAAGTTCGAGCTCGTGTTCGAACTCGGGTGCGAACCCGTGTGCGCGCATCCATGTTCAAAATTCAGGAAACGGAATCAAATGCAGAAAATGTAAGCGCATCTTTTTTGTTTCAATTCCAATCGTGATGCTGTCTTCGGGTAATATGTTTGTCTTGATTTAGGCTTTTAAAATGATTTAAAAAAAATCAATCGGCTAGTGGATAAAATAGTTATTTATGAAAAATCTGTTTTTTGTGCATCTCCCGAGCACAATATTTCGTAATCCCTTTCACGCTTGAGGCTCAATTGCAACTCCTTCCGATGGTCAGATTTTGCTTAATTAGGCTTGTGAACTTCTGGTTAGGAAATGGAATTACAGTCTTCGAGTGAAATATTTTTCTAAATTCAGGCTTTAAGAAAATTATTCATTAAAGCAACAGGCCAGTGAAGAAAAAAGTATTTAAAGAAAAACCAGTATTTTTTGTTCCTCTCGAGCAAAATACCTCAAAATCCCATTCACGTTTGAGACTCAAGCAGTCCTCCCCATGGTCAGATCAATCTGAAATTTGGCATTTGACCTTCTAGTACACTAACTTTGACTTGGAGCGAGTGAGATTTACCACCGTGGTTCGCCAAATTATTCAAATATGCAAAAATTACTGTTATGGTAAAGTAACCATAATTTTTTTCACTTTTCAAGCGATTTTGATAAACAATCACTTGAAATCTTTATTTCGAATTGATATTTAAGAACAAAAGAAAATTGGATTTTTAACATATTACCTTCGAGTCTGAAACTAAAGCTGAAACAAAATTTTCTCTATAAAAATGCGATTTTTATATTTTTAAACTATCATAAAGTCACTAATATCAACAATATGTACTGTTAATCATACTCAAAAATAAAGTTTGTATGATCGATAGAAAATTTATTCACCTTTAATATACAAATAAGAGATTTCGAATTCACGTCATGCTTTCAGAGATATTTGAATTTCAGTACAAGTACTTTTTAATTTTTTTTTCAAAATATCATATTTCGAGCATAACTTAAAAACTGTTCTACTGAGATTTTTTTAAATTTCATACTCCGATTCATAGCCCGATATCTAGTACGGCATGTTATGATTTTTTGAGAATGATGAACATAATCTTTCTATGAAGTAATTGTGTAAAAAACAATTAAATAAATAGATGATGCGAAATACAATTGTGAAACAATTTACTGTCCCGGTATTAACAGGGCTCATATAACGAATTAATTGTAGAACAAATAAAAGAAATTATATAAAATTCTCAATTTGATAGGTGTACAATAAAATGAGGCATTAAATTTTTTCAACATCTTACCAGTGGAAAGCTACCACTACAAATCTTCCAAATTATTATGAGTATTATTTTTTCCCATTTTTGCCAGTTTCATAGTCAAAATATTTGTTGTCATTTCTAACCTTTCAACATTGTTCGGGTCAATATGATAAGATCTAGTATGTTCATTCAAAACGATAATCAAATTAACTACAGAAAATTAAAATTTTATTCAAAAAAATCGGCTCATAGAGAAATGAAATACAGCTAACCAAAGCCAAAATTAGATGTCGTTTTTAAAGTACCTAAGACTTTTTCTCTAGTGGAAGATCCGAAATAGCGGTCAAAACTTTCATTGGATTCCAACAAATCTAAACATCGTCGGATGGATGTATTCTTGACAATTCCAAACATCAATGAAACATTTAAATACAGCAAAGCTGTCAGAAGGTATTTAAAAAAAAATATAATTGTTTTTTATTTTTACTATTTTCTGTCTGAACCAGTTTCTAAAAAGCTGGTAATACATATCGACCAAATTTTGAAATATTGAGTAGCTTGAATAAATAATCTACACAATAATGTAATATCATAAAAATCAGATACAGACCCCGTTCGTTTTTGGCAACATTCGATTTTGGCAACATTCGATTTTGGCAACATCCGATTTTGGCACATGTGCCAAAATCGAATGGTTCTTAGAAACAACATTACCTTTTAGTTTGCGTTATAACCGGACCAATTTAATTTAGACAAACCCTATAAATTCGTTTTTATGTTCTGAAATGGTGATAAAATGCAACAATAAAAATAAAAGTTTTTATAAAAATTTATAAAGTACTCAAAAATGACAAAAAGATGAAAAATTCAAAAAGTTAAAAAACAAATTCAATCAAAAGACTGAAAATGACCAAAAATATCATAAAATGATGAAGAATGACAAAAACATTGAATATAACAAATGCAAATAAACATTATAAACAAAACAAGAAAAGTGCAAAATGTATCAAAAAACATGATGAAAAAAAAATTAAAAATGACTACAAATGGTCGGAAATTGACTAAAAATAACGTTTTCGGTACTAAAAATAGTTATTTTGTAAAAATAATTTAAAGAAACTAGAGGAAAAAAAACCGTTCGATTTTGGCAACATCCGATTTTGGCAACACAAAATGTACGGGCGTGTTGCCAAAATCGAACGGGGTCTGTAACATATACGGCCAGGGGCACGCCATCATTTGCCATTTAAGCATGTGCTTATGTTTGCCATTTGTGATATTTTTGCCATTTTCTTCTTTTTTGTCACTAGAGCCATTTTTTATATTTTTGTCATTGTTGACATTTTGAATATTTGACCGTTTTTCCATTTGTGTCAATTGGATCTTTTTTATAATTTTAAATCATTCAAATTATGTAAAATTTTACATGTTTTCTACTCGCCATGCGATTATTTATCAATTTTATGTTTGCATTTTTTAATGCCTCATAGATATAAACATTGTTTCATGAGATTTGCGGAGCGAGAGTTGAAACGGCAATTCCCAAATGTTTCATAAAATCATCAACCGGTGATTTTATGAAATACTAGCTGATCCCGTACGAACTTCGTTTCGCTTTAAATCATGGGTACGTCAAAATTAGTTTAGAAAATGAATTCGAAACATTCTTTCGACAGTTTTGGGGAAAAAATTCAACAGTGTTTAAATTTGCTACTATTACTATTACTTGAAATTCAAATTAAACGGTTGATTGGCTTTTTATTAAAATTTATGTGAGACCTTTGCTTGACCTTCACAACTAAATTGGTATCAATTAACTGCCTCCAACAAAATTATTGCACAAAACACTGAACTTTCAATGAAACCCTCTTTTTCTGTCCCGTGGCCCAAAATTCGATAATGGAAACCAACTTTACGTTCCTCAAAACTCCCTTGTGCCATTTTTTCTTTTCAAATTATGTGTAAAATAACGTCAGGAACTTGAAAACAGTGAACAGTGAATATAGACGCCCTTTTCGCCGACCCTTGACACGGAACATGCTACCTGGAGTCAATTGCTCATAGTTTATAACCCTCATCTGAACATTTTCATCTCAATCCGATGCATGATCACGACAATATCGCGAAAACAGTGAGCAACTGACATGGACGGCCTTTTTTTTGACCACGATTCAAAACTTGACACCTGAAATCAATTATTTTTTCTGTTAAACTCCCATACGTCAATTTTCATTACAATTCTATGCTCAATCAAGAGAATATCGTAAAAATAGTGAACAGATAATAACCCCTTTTGCCGACCCCTGAGTGAAGATTTGAAACCTGAAAGCAAAAGAGCGTCCCTCAAAACTCCTATGCGGAAATTTTCATCTCAATCCAATGTAGAATAACGTCAAAATCGCAAAAACATTAATCAGTGAATATGGACGACCCCTTTGGCCGACCCCTGACCCTAAATTTGATAACTGTAATCGATTGTTCGTCCCTCAAAACACTCATGTGCAAATTTTCATCACAATCCAATGTAAAATAAAGCCAATATCGCAAAACATTAATCAGTGGATATGGACGACCCCTATTGCCGACCCCTAACCCTAAATTTGATAACTGTAATGGGTTGCTCGTCTCTCAAAACACTCATGTGCAAATTTTCATCACAATCCGATGTACAATAACGCCAATATCGCAAAAACATTAATCAGTGAATATGGACGACCCCTTTGGCCGACCCCTGACCCTAAATGTGATAACTGTAATCGATTGTTCGTCTCTCAAAACACTCATGTGCAAATTTTCATCACAATCCAATGTAAAATAAAGCCAATATCGCAAAAACATTAATCAGTTGATATGGACGACCCCTTTGGCCGACCCCTGACCCTAAATTTGATAACTGTAATCGATTGTTCGTCTCTCAAAACACTCATGTGCAAATTCTCATCACAATCCGGTGTACAATAACGCCAATATCGCAAAAACATTAATCAGTTGATATGGACGACCCCTTTGGCCGACCCCTGAACCTTAATTTGATAACTGCAATCGATTGTTCGTCTTTCAAAATACTCAAGTGCAAATTTTCAACACGATCCGACAAAAAATAACGTCAATATCGCGAAAACCATATTTGTGTTGTATGGACGACCCCCTTCAGAAGGGGTCATCCAAAAGTCTGAAAACATTTTTCATCCTTCCTGGACCTAATGAGTATCCATGCCAAATTTCAGAACTCTAGCTCTTAAGACGGCTGAGTCTATAGAGGACAAACAAACAAACAAACAAACAAACAAACAAACATACAGATAATTGCTTTTTATATAGGTATATAGATTTGGGAATCTTTGGGAACTATCAGGTACTATCGGCTTCTGAGAAATTTTGGGGGCTAAACACTAGCGCCAAAATAAAAATGACGAGTAGGGCTTTAACCATTAATTAGAAAATTTTAACAGCATGCTTTGAAGTTTTTGTTTACACCACAATCGATTGGAGCTTCGAAATCAAATGTTTTCAAATCTTTGTCTTCACAATTTGGACGAAGAGCTGGAAGCGGAACCAGTGGGATGGGCCTAGTAGAATTGTGAAGAAATCATCGGCTTGTAAGTATTTTGTTAAATGAAAGTTGGATGAATTTCGATAAACTAACCAAATGTTAATACTCTTTCAGGTTTGCTCAAAATAACACCCACTTCTCAGAAAATGATGATACTGGTGAAAACCAAATCTTTGCCAAGGCAGTGACTATTCGAGACGACGATGACGAAGATGCATTCAAATCTTGTCATGACAACGTGCATCCACGATTTCGAAGCGTACCCTGCCGATCTCGTTGCCCCTTGCGAACGCATAGGCACTGGCGAAACGCTAAAGTCGGTGTCGTTCCCCGAAGAGGATGAAGTACTAAAAATTGATCCAAATTCGGACGAAATGTTGTCACCAAACAAACCGTCGGGAGACAAGGCTAATCCTCGACCACAATTCCACCACCGGCGTGCACGAAACTAATGATCAGAAGTAACAAAGCCAGTTTAAAAATGTGTGTCCGATAATAAAGCCTTTAGAAATTTAATTTCTTTTCTGTTGAATTTATATGTGAGTACGTTCCTTTAAATGGTGGGAAAAGTCTTTAACAGTTGGCATATCAAAATTGAAGATTGAATATTTTAATTTTTCATATTTCATTCATATTCGATTTTTCATATTCGTACAGAGCAGCTGCAGTTCGTCATCACATCCAAATAGGATAATGTTCGGACCACGGTTTTTTAACACATGATGCAAGAATGTGTTTTCAAGCTTGAATGCAAGTTGGAAGCTTGAAGACTTTTTCGCTGGTGGCAGCACCGTAAACAAAAAGTTGATGTCCCAGACTACTTGTTTGAAAAACTATTCAGCCGCGTATCTTGATAGAATAGAATATCTTTGCTTCCACTAAACTAACTGCAAAACGATATCTGCGTTGGATTACCACTGGTGGGGTCCAAACGCAGATCGAATTGCAGGAGAACTGTTCACGACGACGAGCAAAACGAAACTGAAACCGAGCCGCTGGCGACCCGTTGTTTTTATACTTTTCGTAGACATGGAAAATCAAAACTCATCAAGAGGCGGGGCATCCGTGTTTTCTTTCTTTTTCTCTTTTTTTGTTTTGGCTTGGTGATGACGTCATAATCCTTTAGATAGGATGTCTTTGAAAGAGGCGTTTTTCGTGACGCGAGATCCGTTCGCTAATTTCAATTTGCCCCCCTATAGTGTTGCCGTAAGACGTACTTCTACGTCAAAAAAAGTAATAAGATTCCAATATAGAAATAACAAAAACAAAATAACATGACTTTTTGGTATTTTATTTGTGATATAGCTCAGTTGACAGAACACTTGCCAGCTGTACCGATGTTCATGAGTTCGAGCCCAGATTAAACATCGAATATATTAATTTCGGATAAGTTTTTTAATGACTGCCAACTGCATTGTAAAAGTTAAGTCCCGAAAGACTCAGAGATGTTATAACGAAAATATTCAATTGAAACTAAGAAGTTGGTCTCAGGTAATTTTAACTGTAACTTTGTAATCTTAAAACAAATCTGATAATTTCAATGACAGTTGTTATACTGCAGAACTATTAAAAAAACGAGCATTAGAAATCGCTTACCATGATACACGTTGTTTCATTTCTTCTATTATAAAATATTTCAAAATATTTTCATAGTAACTGAAGCCTCTTAAATTGTCCACACTGTGTCAACGGTGTCCATATTTTTTATTGTAATCAGCCATTTTTATTTTGATTGGTCTAAATTTGTATTTTGTTTTTATTTAACCTTCCTCCGCTCAAAATTTAGAATCTATCAAAAATGTTGAGTTCATTCCTTGTCATTCTCGCTCTCTAACCGCATCATTGTATCGGTCCATTAATTTTATCATTATTTGTTCAGACACCGGAATATGCTGCCCTTCATTTACACCTTTTGTGTTTAAATTTCCCTTTAATTGAAAAACACCAACCAGCCAAAAACTTTCCTGGCCACGTTATATTTGGTCGAGTTCCGAGAAGCACCACTTTGTCCTGATCCTACAGCAAAAGCCAAAGCATGGCAGATACCTACACCATTTGCGTACATATATCTTTCTGACTACAACTGGGATACCAAAACTCGGTCAGTAGCTGCAAATTTGAGCTTTAAAAGAGAAGAGGAAAAAACCAAAAACTCCGAAAGCAACGATTTTGTAATTTGCATATTTTTCAGTCTGGGCTGCGGGCGCTTTTTCACACTCTAGGTCCTCGACTACACTTGATGGCCGTGATGGTTTGGTTCGGTTGGGCAGAAAATCCCACAGTGGGATATGTCTGGAGCTCAGACCAAACTAACTAGAAAGCTTGTCACGTTCTCGTCATTTACTGTCCGGGGAGAAGCTTGAGCTCTGGTAACGTTACGCGTAGTGACGACTTCCGATTCCGATGGTTGTGGTCGCAAGCACCTTGGGATTAGGTTTCCGGGATTATATTGAAAGTGGCATGAGCGCATCATTTGATGGTACATCTTGGTAGACCAAATTTAACATCAACGCTTTAGCATGAATTAAAATATACTTTGTTGCTACCGACGATCCTCGCAACTAGTTAACTAATGTATACGTTAAATCTAGAATGTAAGGTATATATTTCAAATTTCCGATTATTCGAAAGTACCCTTAAATCCACCCGGCTACAAACCATATGTCCAACATTTATGAAATCATCCTTTTCTCAAAAATAAGCTGATTCGAGCTGATTGAGGCTGGAAGTTGGGGTAAGACTGAATGTAAAAAAAAATAATTCAGAAAAATTGGTTGGATATAACATTATTTCAACAGAACAGACGAACCAACTTCAACAAAAAGTCTTCAAAAAATTGTGTAAAATTTCAAATGCTGACATCTTAAAAAAATACGTTAAAAATTGACTTGAAACAGTGCCATCTATTGCACCGTTCAAAAGTTACAACTCAAATTTTCAAGAGCCCAGTTTTCGAAAAGGGTAATTTTATATGCACTTAATAATGAAACTAATGCCGCTAAAAAATAGTCGAATTCAATTTAATCCTAGATATATGTAATAAGAGTTACTTTTGGCTGGACAGATTTTTACTTCTTTCAATTTTACAATACAGAGACAGTCAAAATAACTAACAGTTTTCTAATAAGTTTTTGCATTTCTTGAACGGTTATCGTCAGAAGACGAAGTGTCATAAGAAGTCAATTATGAACATTCTTGACAATCAGTCTTATCCATCAGATCTGATTCTAGATATCTCAAAGCAGGTTACTTTCGAGTATCGCTTTTGCATCCCATTGTTCAAAATTTAGTATTTTTAGCTTGAAGAAATTCTCAATTGACTTTTAAAATATTTTTCCAATATGCAAACTTTAACAGCAATTTTCTTGAAACATTCTAAACAGTTCCTACAACCTGTTAAAACTGATTAAAATTTTGTTTTTTTTTTTCTCAGTTTGGTTTTGATTGTTCTCTTTGATGTGTTTTGAGACATCTGGTGGCTCAACAAAAAAAAATAAAAATTGGTTCAAAACGGTCGTTAGCAATGTTACACAAGTTCCGTAGGCTAGCTTGTACGTCTGTTCTCTGTGCTAACATGTTCTAGAAAAAAAAAATTATGTGAATTGATATTTTTAGTTGAAATCATGATAGTAACATACTTTATTCTTATACAACTAACTAGCTGATTTTACCCGGCCTGCTCGGGTTCGCATACAATATAACTCAAAATGAGTCGTTTGACTTTTCAAAATTTTGAAAGCTTTATATTCATCATAATCAAAAAATTTGGTGCATGTTTAGCCATGTAAAGTTTGTTAGTCTTTTTAAAGTTTTTATTGAGATTATTCTCTGTGTTTATCGTTTTCATATTTAAGAAAAACTTATAGGTGTGAGTTTTAATTTAAAGACATTCAAAATAAATTCCCTTGAATGCTTATTCATCCTATCACGAAAAACATATTTTTCACCCACCATTTTCAAGGAAGCTTGAATGGATTTGGCCTTATTTTTTTATCTTCAAATGGTAATTTTTCTTATATCTTTCCTTTCCCTCATCTAATAAAAATTTCTTTCGGAGTTCATCCCCCTTTTCAAAATTGACGATCTCCCTGTACAATGGTATATTCAAGTTTCTGTGCTTAGAAATTTCTTAAAAGACTTCCGAATCTGAGTTTATGAGTACTTTTCCTTAAATGCTGAAAGTTCCACAAACAGTTTTTTGAAGTTATCAAAAACAAATCATCTCTAAACCTGAAGTTACCATTATAATGTTAAGAGAAAGGTTTTATTAAAATTAAATATCAATGTTTCTATTGTTGGGCACAAACAACCCATTATTTTGGGTGAAGGGTGATCACTGTTAAAATTATTAGATATCATGTGTTTGAGTTCGCAGTACTAAACGGTTCTACCATAAGTTTTCTTAAAATTGGATGATAGAATTGAACACATTGATGACCAAAAATGATTCAAAAGTGACCAATTTAATTGAATTGTATAATTCTAAAAATCTCAGATCTGTTATATTTATTATCTTATCTATTTTCATCAAGATATTTTTATATCTCCTCTATTTTCTTATACCCCGACGGCTATCAACGCGTTGAAATCGAAGCATTCAACTTATACATCAGAATCTTAATATTTTTTCTTTCTTTGTGAGGGATTCCAAAAATATGTTGATTCGCAGATGCTAAAATTTATTAAAAAATGTTCATTCGTTTTTCAGCATTGATTCCTAAAAGTTATTCAGCTGAAGAAGACAATTCACTGTTCACTGATCAGTTCACTGTACATTCTTGTAGTCTTTCAAATCCCCTTTTTCTAACAGGCTTGTGGTATTTTTCAATGCAAAATGTAGACTCATTATTTCATCCAAATATATCCACGTGCTTTCAGCAGTAGAAGGTACAAAAAACACCAGTGCACGTGAACTCTGGATAGGCGTTTCTTACGCCCGGCCCATGGTGATGGTGAAATCAACCCGCCAAAGGAAACGAAAATCGGCTGCCAAATGGGTGCCATGACTTTTGAATGGTGGAAATAAAAACGAAATTGATATGGGAGGGTCCCTTTTCTTAGGCGGGAGGGGCTCAGAACTTTCACTAAAACCTTACCCTGGTCCAAATACATCTCTGTACCAAATTTCAGGCTTATCGGTTATGCGGTGTCGATTTGTATAAGGTGCATACAAACATATATAGTCCAACTCATCTTTATATATTAGATGGCGACGACCCAGCCGTATTTTCTTCGCGGAGTTTATTTCTACCTGGTTGATAAAAAACTGAAGAAGAAAAATATTAAGAAAAAAAACAAGTGTGATTTCACACACCATTTTCCTTATCCGCTAATTCGGGAAATGTGTAGGCAACTTTCGAAGATACATAGTGAGTGAAAATTTTACTCCAGCTGATATGCCGATAATGTGTGGAATTGTTGACATAACACATTTATAATCTGCAACGCTTTATAAATAATTTCAAAGAAGTACTGAAATGCAATGTCGATAGTGCGAAACAGTGCAATTGTGAACCCAAAACTAATCAAACCATTCTAATGAAACCCCATTAAATGTATGGATTGATTGTCATAAGGTTTTGAAAATTTAGCTTTCGGCTTGTATGTATGTATGTATGTTGGTTATCAACCATGGGTGCACGGATTCACAGTAGTTTCTGCCAAATATGCTCACATGCATTCTTTAGATTATTAAGTTCTACAAATCTCTAATGCAACGCGTACACTATACCCGGACCCCATGGCTTCGTATGAACTGTTATGGAGTGAATGTATTGTGTTGATGTAGGTTTATTTTGGAAGAACGAGTCAATCAGGTGGACTAGTTTACTTACAGGTATTCCGGCATCCGTGTATATACCTGGCCAGCTGGCAACTGATTGAACATCCTTATTATATAGTTAGTTATATGAGTAAACAGATCTTACCTGTCGGCCACTTATGGGATTCGAACCCAAAAGTTTTCTTGCCGATACCGGGAATCGAACCCAGTACCCAGTCTAATTGAAAAAAAAAACAAGTATGCCCATTAGGATATTCATCAGTACAATAACCTGCAGAGCAGTCATTATATAAAATATTCCCATTAGAATTTGATGAAACATTATTCCAAGATCGGAGTTTTGCATTCAAGTCACCAATAATAAAAAAAAAATGACTTATATAAATCTCCCTTTTAAAATTTCTTCTATTCACCGCTACATTGAAAAGGCAAGTATGCGGCAACAATTATAATTTTCCCCATAGAAGTTTCCAATTCAATTCAAATGGAAAGAAGGAAGAAGTCTGAATTCGAGACGACTAGATGACAATAGCTACACCCCAACCTTGTCGATCAAATCGAACATTTCGTAAAATTTTAAAGAAAGCATTGCTTTTCAAGTTATTGTCTGGCTTGAAAAGGTTTCAATGATGGTCAAAGTCAAAATAATTTTGCAAGCATAATTTAATAAAGTTTGGAAAGCTTCAGACATTAAATTTTTCAATTCAACATAAGTTGCATCATTTCCATTAAGTTTTGATGCAAAAATTTTAATTTTTCCTCAGTAATCTCACCCAAATCAACAAAATTGTTAGGATCTGAAAATGAAAGAGAAGAACAGGTATTTGAATTTCTGGGAGTTTCCCAAGCCTTCGCATGTACTTTGAGGTTTGGTTTTTTCTCATTAGTTATACCCGAAGCGGGAAACCCATTTTCAACCACCTCTGAAAACATTAAACAACGAGTCTGTGGCGCTGAATCAGCACAGGTAACATTTAAATCACTTTGAGCATTACCAAGATGTGATTCTAAAGAAGGCCGAGGCTGAACGCGAACAGGCAGATTGTTAGCCGGCCTGACGTGTAAAGACGTAATAACGGAAGGAGGAGAAAAAAGTTTTCTGACAACTTTGGGATTTTTCCTAGAAGCAATAATTTTTGCCCTAACGGGACAGTTCATAAAATTCGAGGAATGATTACCTGCGCAATTCGCGCACATTCTGTATGAGTGTGTATGAGTGTGATCACCACCAAAAAGGCATTTAGATTTTTCATGTTCAAATAAGCCGCAAAGCATGCCTCTGGCATTCATTCTACAATTTTTTGTGCCATGAAAAAATGCTTGACAACGACGACATTGAGTTATATTTTGAAGAATATTTGGTGAAGATTTTCGAGAATGTTCAAATTTGACTAGACAATGAAACATAAGGCGAGCCTTTTCAAAAATTCGCAAATTATTAACTTGATCTTTTTTAAAATGGATCATATAAAGCTCAAGAACCAACACTACTGGTATTATAAGCGTTGGTTCTTTTCCTCATTTGAATTACTTGAATCGGAGAAAAACCAAACAAAGAATTTAATTTGGTTGTGATTTCATCCGGTGTCTGATCGCCGGTGAGACTACGAAGTACAACTTTAAAAGGACGATCACTTTTAGTGTCTAAGGTAAAAAAATGGTGTTTTTTATTATTCAAATAATTTGAAAAAAATGAAAACCATTAAAAGATTCCGCCAATATACGAGCAGTTCCACTTCGACCGATCTGAAAAGAAATCGGTAGCAAATTTTGAATAGGGCGAATGCGCAAATGTAAACAAACTGAGTTATCAGCTGGGTGATAAAGAACGTTCGAAGACCTACATTTTGATTATACTAAGTTATCTTAAGGATATTTGGTTCATGAGAAATAAAGCAAACAAAATAATATTTTTGCTGGGAACTTTGAACGCGTTTTTCTCGAAACAGCGATATTTTCGCATTCGCCGTATTCAAAATCCGATACCGAAATCTTTAGATCCTTAACGGAAGTGACGATTTTTTTTCGATAGGCATTGAAGTCTGAAATCGTGACCATAATTGGTGAAACCTTTTCATTTTTAAGAGTTTAAGAAGAAGAAGAAGAAGGTTTCTTAGTACTTTTACCAGAATTAAATATGAATATTTCCTTATCACCAATGTTATGAAGGACATCGAATGATTTGGAAATTTCAGGCTTCTTCTCAAAAATCAAGAAAAAACGAGCTATAGTTATCACGTTGGGGCTTTAAAATCAGGCAAATCCTCAAAAATCAGGAACATTGGCAGCACTGATGGCATTTTAGAATATGCCCTCTGTTCTCTCTCCATGAATGACATGTACGTGAGATATACTATAATTTGAAAGTAGTCGATGATTCCTTTGAATTCAGCTATTTGAAAGACTCAAATACTAGTATTTCACTAGTTACTTGCTAGCGTCCTCAGTGGGTTATCGACTCGATAGCCCACTGAACTAACTAGCGAGTAGCTAGTGAAATACTAGTGTTTGGGTCTTTCAAATACTGTAGCTGAATTCAAAGGAATCATCGACTACTATGAAATTATAATTTCATTCAGCTAAGAGATTCTTCTAACCTTTGATTATAAGATATACGATATTTAGCAATCGCTAGCACAATTAAACGGGTCATCATCTAGGTAGCAATCTAGCGAGCCAATCTCGAAATTAACCTGGAAATGGGCCACTCGGGACTACACAATTACGACGAGTGATGAAATATCGAGTTTTGCAACGAGCTACATATACAATTTTTATGCAATTCACGCAATTCAGGGCTAAAAAGTTAACATTTCAACGAAATTCTACATCGAAAAGTGCTACTTGCTCAAATCCAGTTAGTGACTGTTGGTGCGATCAGCGATGTCAACCTTCCAGAATTTTTCTGGATCTTCCAGACTTTTTCAACTTCTGCCAGACATTTTTTTCAGGTGTCCAGATTTCCAGACTTTCAACTTATCTTCCAGACAATTCCAGACTTTTAGGTTAGGATATAAAATGTTCTAAGAAACTACGAAAATTCAAGATGTTCATGGTATGATATAACAGGAAATTATGAATTATGAATTCAGGAGTGTTTGAAACCTATATTTGGTTAACTCTTTATAGGTTGATTGTAAAACGAATGATATAAAAATAACGAAAAAGGTACATGCTCTCAAATTTCATGGCAACATGCCGTTCTCACCCTCTCAATTTAACCCCTAGTCAAAGTTGATATTTAGGTTAATGTTAAGGCGCTAATGCATTTCCCATTTGGTAAAACTGACAAACAAGTGAAGAAAGAAAGCAAAGGAGCAAACTTCTCGAGACGGCAACTTTCAAGCGCGGCTCACGGAACAGCAGCCAGCAATGCTGATGCGTTCTGTATGATTATACAATTTTAAGCTAATATTTTTCCTCACAAGCAATTTGCATTTCAATGCACCTCCATAACTTGCTGCTTGAGCTTCACTGCCGGCATATCACGATCCCGGCTGCTCGTTGAGGAGTGCACTTTTTCTGCTGCGCTCCTAGCGGTGTGCCACATTGCACTTAGTAGTAGCTCTGAACGGCTGACGATAAGTCCATGCAAAATCTTCACCTCCCATAGACCCCGATCCCAAAATCACTACTGGCTTCCTTCATTGCTTCGTGCCGTGCCGTTAAAAGTGCGAGAAAAGCGTTCAGCAGGAAATCACTTTCAAGCTTCAATCTGCATTTTCCGGGCACTGATCCGTGCATTCCTTTTACCGTGATTATGGTTATAGTTTTTTATTAAGCACACCCGGGTGGGTTGAAATTTAAATTGACTTTCTTCTTAGTGTCTGTGTAAGTACCTACAGTATGCCCAATGAAAAATGCGAAAATGTTAAGGAGTCTGTTTCGGGTTGTTTTTGACGATTTTTGAGGATTTTTTTTGTGGGTGTGTTAGCTCTAACCTTAATCTATCAATGTAAACATAAATGGCTGGGATGCGAGTAACCTAAGCGGATATCGGGTACCCAACCCCGATGGATGGTTTGGTCGCGTGCAGACCGAGAAGGTGGCCGCACGCGTCTGTTCCCCAGGTCAGGGGCGACGTGCAACAACAACCGAGCGTCTGTTCTCCAGGTCAAGGGCGGTCTCGCAGCAAGCGGCTGAATTTACGAAATGCGGCTCCCGCCAGCTAAGTTAAAGACGGCAGCCCCATTACGGCCTAGGGATCTTAGGCTAACAACCTATTGCACCCGATTTATTAATTGTTACAGAAACTGGGATAAAAAATAACCGAATTGGAACTTTGACAACGACTTTTAGCATGAAAACACGGACTAGAATTGTAACTTGGAATGTTTTGACCCTTTCCCAGCCAGGTAAGCTGGCTCAACTTGCCAGAGAAGCTAGCCGCCTCAAGCTTGATATTCTGGGGCTGAGCGAAGTCCGATGGCCTAATACTGGGAACACAAGACACAGTCCGGGCAAGTACTGCTTAACTCTGGCATACGAGGAGAACACGCTACTCGGGAACGAGGAGTTGGTTTCCTATTAAGCCCGCAGGCCCATGCGGCCGTCATAAGATGGGAACCGATAAACGAAAGAATAATCTTAGCCAGATTCAGAACACGGGCTAGAAACCTTACAATGTTCCAGTGTTATGCGCCAACAGACGTTGCCGATTTGCAGGAGAAAGGGCAGTTTTACTGTCAATTGAACAGCGTGGTTGAGAAAATTCCGAAGGGTGACATTCAAATCAACTTCATCGCAAAGATTGGTTCCGATAATCAGGGCTTTAAGCGCATTATGGGGCGCCATGGTCTAGGACAGATGAGCGAAAACGAAGAGCTGTTTGTAGAGTTTTGTGGCAACAACAACATGGTGATCGGTGGATCGCTCTTCCCCCATCGATCAGCACATAAGGTCACTTGGGTATCCCGAGATGGCCGAACAGAAAAACAAATTGACCACATCTGCACCAACCGAAAATGGAGAAGGAGCCTTCTCCATTTGGAGAAGGAGCCTTCTCCATTTGGAGAATTTGGATGTCGATGCGACGTCCGCCGGTTGTAGAATCCAGAGATTTAATGGGCATACGTTGAACAGCTTGAATCCCGAGCCTCGGAGCTGCCGTGGTAGTCGAAGAACAGTGGTTAGAATCAAGAATGCCTTTATCACGACAAGCCATGGCACTCTCGGTAAAGTTTGTAGAAGAAGAAGTGAATGGATGTCGGATGAAACCTGGAGGATGAACGATGACCGTAGAAATGCGAAAGTCGGAATTGAGCAGGCATGTACCGGGTCAGCCAAAGCAGCCGCCTACTTACAATATGCGGAGCTGGAAAAGGCAGTTAAACGAACTTGTAGACGAGACAAGAGAGCCTGGACAAACTCCCTAGCCGAAGAGGGAGAAAGAGCCACCGCCAATGGAGATGTCCGATTACTATATGATATTTCTCGCCGCCTTAGTGGTGCAAGGACTAATGCTAGAATACCACTAAAAAACCGAGCAGGCCAGTTATTGACCGATCGAACAGATCAGCTTAAACGATGGACTGAGCACTTCGAACAACTCATCCGAGTCACGAATAGCGATAGCCAACAAAACTCGCAGCTCGAAGCGCTAACAGTAACTCGCATTGATGGCGTTACCTCAGAAGCGCCCTCGCTGGCTGAAATAGAAGCGGCAATAAAAAAACATGAAATCCAACAAAGCACCTGGGATCGATTGCATCCCTGCTGAAATGCTGAAAGCAGAATCTGCCTTGTCAGCACAAATGTTCCACAGTCTTTTCGCTGACATCTGGGATACTGCAACATTCTCGGCCGACTGGATGCAGGGTATCCTAGAAGAAAGAAGACCTGGACGAATGCAGTTACCGGCGTGGCATAACTTTGGTCTACACAACTCTCAAAATACTCTGCCAAGTGATCCTGAACAGGATTCACTAAAGAATTGAAAACATCTGTACGGCTCTAAGGCGACGAGGAGTCCCAGTGAAACCAGTCCATCTCATCAAAGCTCAGTACGAGGCATTTTCGTGTAAGGCGTGCACGACGGTGCCTTGTCTGATCCAATTCTGGTAACTGCTGAAGTGAGACAAGGATGTATCTTATCACCGCTACTCTTTCTAATCGTAATGGATGAGATCTTGACTGAATCGATTGACTGAGGAATCCTTCGAAAATGGAGCAACTGAACGACCTTGACCTGGCTGACGATATTGTTTTGCTCACCCAAAGACAACAAGACATGCAGAGCAAACTCGACGACCTCACCGAAAGCTCCAAGGCAGCAGTACTCAAAATCAATGCCGAAAAGACCAATTCGATGGTAATTAACACAGAAAATCGTTCCAATTTAGTGGTAGCTGGACAACAGGTGGAGAAAGTGAAGTGCTTCCAGTATATTGGTAGCCATATTACGCCTGATGGTGGAACCAAAAAAGACATCGATACCCGGATGAGAAAAGCTCGATTTGCGTTTGCGAGTCTCCGAAACATCTGGCGATCACGCCAGATCTCTCTACGAACGGAAATCCGAATCTTCAATTTGAACGTAAAATCTGTATTATTGTACGGGTGCGAAACTTGGTACACAAATGCGATAACGACTCGATAACTGCAAGTTTTTGTGAATCGCTGCCTGTGGAACATCGTCCGCGCTTGGTGGCTTGGTAACTGGATCTCAAACGCTGTAACTGGAGCTCTACAGCTTCATCGCCGATATCATCAAAAGGCGCTAGAAATCGAGATTCGGGAATGTAAGTGGAGATGGATTGGGCACACGCTGCAATGAGATGAAAACGAGATCTGCAGAGAGGCGCTTGACTGGAATCCAGATAGGCACCGAAGAAGAGGCAGGCGCAGAAGCTTGTGGCGGCGAAGTCTAGCTGTTGAAATCCCCACAGTTGACAAGAACGTTGGCTGGCAGCACGTAAGACGCTGGCTCCGGGCCCGGGTTTCGATAAACCCCTTAATGTTGTTTTCCAACAAGTAGAAGTGAATAACAAACCTTAAAGGGTGATACGGTCAAAATTTGGTCAATATCAACTTGACGTATTTCTTTCAATTTTGCATTTAAAAAACCTGAACACCCCTCATTTTGAAGGTGTGTGTGTGTGTGTGTAGAATGTTGCTCCTATTTTGATTTTGGAATTCATTCTTCAGTTGTCAAAAAGCCGTCCAAGGAAGAAGAGCAGCGTATCAAAATTTTGCTTGCGCATCGCGAACTACTCGCACGCAAAGCTGGCAAAATCGCTAAAAGTTGCCAAATCAACCGTTACAAATGTAATTAAAGTGTTTGGGGAACGCTTGTCGACAGCCATGAAGTCTGGATCAGGGGGAAAACGAAAGCCGGAAGCCGCTGAGACGACAAAGAGAGTTGCCGGTAGTTTCAAGCGAAACTCTAACCTCTCTCTCCGAGATGCCTCAAATAAGCTGGGTGTATCGTCTACAACCGTGCATCGAGCAAAAAAACGAAACGGACTATCGACTTACAAGAAAGTAGTGACTCCAAATCGCGATGATAAACAAAATACGACGGCCAAAGCGCGATCCCGGAGGCTGTACACGACGATGCTGACGAAGTTTGACTGCGTGGTAATGGACGACGAAACCTACGTCAAAGCCGACTACAGCAGCTTCCGGGACAGGAGTTTTATACGGCAAAAGGAAGGGGAAAGGTAGCAGATATTTTCAAGCACATGAAACTGTCAAAGTTCGCGAAAAAATATCTGGTTTGGCAAGTCATCTGTACCTGTGGCTTGAAAAGCAGCATTTTCATAGCTTCCGGGACTGTCAACCAAGAAATTTACGTGAAAGAGTGTTTGAATAAACGTCTGCTGCCTTTCCTGAAGAAACACTGTTGTTCCTTACTGTTTTGGCCGGATTTGGCATCTAGGCCATGGAGTGGTACGCCGCCAACAACGTGGTTCCCAAGGACAAGAACCCTCCCAACCCGCCAGAGCTCCGCCCAATTGAGAAATACTGGGTTATTCTCAAGCGGGATATAAAGAAGACCAAAAAACTGCTAAGGACGAGCAGCAGTTAAAGGCAAACTGGCTTTCTGCGGCGAAGAAGGTGGACAAGGTGGCTGTACAAAAACTGATGGCGGGGGTTAAGCGTAAGGCCCGGCAATTCGGATTTGAAAAAGCGGAAGCCTAACTGAATATTTTTCCTGTATGTTATACTAATTAAACTTGAAAAAGAAATTTAATTTAATTTTTTAAATAAACGATTTCACCGATTTACACGCGTTTTCCCTTGACCAAATTTTGACCGTATCACCCTTTAAAACCTGGCTGGTGGAGAATATGTAGACCTTCGAGCAGTCCGGATTTGAACCCCCTTTACTCTTTAATACGGGCGTATGTTCAATCGAAGGTCTGTAGATCCTCTCACTCAACTGTTGATTCTCTGAAGGCTTCCATCTCTGAGACGTGAGGTCAATGTCAGAGGCTTATATTGCGAAAGAATGCTCCCGATTCCTGGAGAGAGTAGTTGATAACGAAAGTGGTCACATCGAATTATTGTTTCTTACTATGTTTATCTTCATGCCTAAATCAATAAAAAAGTTTTTCAATCAAGTTAATATCAAGACAACTGTTTTTGAACCTTGAAGGCAGATTTTCGCATTTTTTATGGGTCATACTGTATGTGTATGTGTTAAAAGCCCCAGTGATTTCAGAAGCTTGTCACCTTAGACTTTGACCGTGGCCTCTAGGAATGAATGAATTGTGTAATGACGGCTTTTGTGGTTTGTCGATTGCATTCCTTCTTGATGTTTGAAGTTCTTGCGTGGGAAAATAAGATTATTGGTTTATCAATGGGATCCTCAAATAAGGAAAACTTCTACATATTCTTTACAAGGTTTCTCCTTTCTAGTTGAAACACAACAGCAAAAACAGCAAAACAGCGAATGAACTCTGATCAAAAAGCAATAGACGTTTTTTGCAATTTTTTTTTTCAATTATTGAAATACGAGATATTCTACGAAAATTTAAGCTGATCTGAGGCAAAAGGATACTTTAATATTTCTTGATTTATAAGTCCAATCGTTTTGTAGCCTTCAACAAAATTGAAAAATGATTTAAAATGTTTAATATCAAATACTGAAAGACTTTCTTGTATGATGTCTGAAATAGTTGTAGTCTTATCTATCAAAATTTTTAAAAAATTGTAGATAGTTATTTTTCAAAGTATTGCATTTTTGTAACCAAAACATGTAGGCTAAATCTAAATACTTGTTTGATTGGTTCAAAATTAATTTTTGTTTTTATTTCTTTTGATTTGTTTTTAAGTTATCAAAGATCGATTGTATTAAAAACCGATCAATTTTAAAATCTCCATATGCCAAACCACCAAAACATGAGGTGATGGACAAAAACATTCACCAAAGATTTGAATTCAAGATATGTTATTAAAACAAAAAAATGCGATTTTCTTTTGCTATAAACTTTTAGTAACAAAAAAAAGTTGAGATAAAACGCTCGATTTTGGCAACTAAAAATATCGGATGTGTTGTAAAGTTTGATGAAAATTTATAATATTTTTTTCAATTATAAACAGAAAAATAAACAACTCCATAATGCTACCATTTTTGATGATTGATTCAGTGGTTTTAATCAAACAGTAAATAGAGGCTTATTAAACCGAGCTCCGATTATCCGAGCTACCGCATTATTGGAGCCACCATTTTTATACAAAATCGAAATAAAATTTAGATTAACCACCACGATGTATTTTCTGTTGCTTATTTATAATTGACACTTCCACAAGTTCTGAAAACTGAACATATTGCACTTCGGTCTGAGGTTGTTTTTTTAAGTATAAACCTTTATAAACTTCAGTGTCTAAAAAGTGTACATTCCATAATAAATTCTGTATCGTCCTTTTTACACCTGTATTTTTTTCTAAAATTGAATGAAATTCTCTCTACCCATATTACCTATTTGTTTTCTTTTCAATTAAAATCTATCCGCCATAGTCGCTATTCTACTCTGGTTCCTTAACGAATAAGTATTCTAATATTGGAAGTTAAATTTCGATACTTGCGTCACGATCTATAGTTAATCCTCTAGAACTCATGTTTTTACTGAAAGTTTCACAGAAGTTGTATTTTATAAATACAAACAATTTTTGTTCTACGATGCACCAAATTGATGGAAAAATTAGATTTATAAAGCAAAGTATATTTTGGTATTTTTTTTTTCTAATTCCATAATTTTAACCATCTTTAACTTTTTTTTTATCAATCACTCTAGCATCGTTGTTATATTTAAGGCTCTATTTATAGTTATTTTTCCAATCACAATTCCAAGTTGAAACTCCTCTTTCTGAAACCTTAAAAGTTATGATTTTTGATCAAATGGGTCAATTTCTCGTTTAATTGGATTTTGAGCTTCTCTTAGCTATAGCGATGTGCATGTGCATGCATGTCATATAGCTTTAACCATTACGGAATCTTTATACAACTTTTTTTTGTCATTTAGCGTAAAAAATGTAAAAATAATTATTCCTTGCGGTTTTATGTGGGGGTTAAGCAAAAAAAAATCCAGTGATTTCTGTTGTGTTTATATTAAAAAAACCGTAGATGCAGAGGTTGTCAAGAAACCCAGCTAGATTTGATAACTAAAAATAAAGGCTGCTTCAAAATATAGCAAATAAATTTACAAAATAATAGATGTTTGTATGCTCAACAAACGAGAATAAATAATATATGCGCTTCGAATTGACTGTGTCCCAAAAAAAAATTTCCTTCATTTAAATTAGGGAAAGTTTAGCATCACATCAAATTGAAGCGAAAGCGGTCGTCAAAGTTTCGAATCAATTTTGGCCAAAGGTCACCATTACAAAAAGTCAAACCTAACCTACGATGACAAAGTTTTCCATGTACCTTTGGTATTATCTAGGATTGGAAACTGTGCATGCTTCACATTCATCGCCACAGGACTAAAACTAAACGGTTCTGGAATCGAAATTTCAATTTACCTTCCAACGAGCGCAGACAGATACGGGATCGTCAAACTAAACTTTTATCCAACATTTTGGATTAATTATGCATTCCCTGCCAACCAGAGCTCTGAGGGAAGTGGGACTTTTTCCTAACGGAATCATTCACAGGTGTGACTTTCGTTCCGGAACTCGGTTGACAGACTCATCAAGTGGTCCTCGAAAGTCATCACCAACAATGGCACCTAGGTTTGATGTAAATTTTTCGGGAACACTGTCAGAAGAGAATATTGTCAAAGTTTATTTGTTCAGATTTGCTATTTTAACTAACTTTCAAATTATTGTAAATTTTGTCATGGTTGCCTTTTTTGTCCTATTTGGCCCTTTTAAAATTTGGTCTTTTTGTTTTTGTCAATTTTTTCTTTTTTGTCCTTTTTGGCCCTTTTAAAATTTGGACTATTTTTTTGCCATTTTTGTCATTTTTCAAAACTTTTTGTCATTTTTTAAAACTTTTTGTCATTTTCGTCATTTTCGTCATTTTTGTCATTTTTGTCATTTTTGTCATTTTTGTCATTTTTGTCATTTTTGTCTTTTTTGTCATTTTTGTCATTTTTGTCATTTTTGTCATTTTTGTCATTTTTGTCATTTTTGTCATTTTTGTCATTTTTGTCATTTTTGTCATTTTTGTCATTTTTGTCATTTTTGTCATTTTTGTCATTTTTGTCATTTTTGTCATTTTTGTCATTTTTGTCATTTTTGTCATTTTTGTCATTTTTGTCATTTTTGTCATTTTTGTCATTTTTGTAATTTTTGTAATTTTTGTAATTTTTGTAATTTTTGTAATTTTTGTCATTTTTGTAATTTTTGTCATTTTTGTCATTTTTGTCATTTTTGTCATTTTTGTCATTTTTGTCATTTTTGTCATTTTTGTCATTTTTGTCATTTTTGTCATTTTTGTCATTTTTGTCATTTTTGTCATTTTTGTCATTTTTGTCATTTTTGTCATTTTTGTCATTTTTGTCATTTTTGTCATTTTTGTCATTTTTGTCATTTTTGTCATTTTTGTCATTTTTGTCATTTTTGTCATTTTTGTCATTTTTGTCATTTTTGTCATTTTTGTCATTTTTGTCATTTTTGTCATTTTTGTCATTTTTGTCATTTTTGTCATTTTTGTCATTTTTGTCATTTTTGTCATTTTTGTCATTTTTGTCATTTTTGTCATTTTTGTCATTTTTGTCATTTTTGTCATTTTTGTCATTTTTGTCATTTTTGTCATTTTTGTCATTTTTGTCATTTTTGTCATTTTTGTCATTTTTGTCATTTTTGTCATTTTTGTCATTTTTGTCATTTTTGTCATTTTTGTCATTTTTGTCATTTTTGTCATTTTTGTCATTTTTGTCATTTTTGTCATTTTTGTCATTTTTGTCATTTTTGTCATTTTTGTTATTTTTGTCATTTTTGTCATTTTTGTCATTTTTGTCATTTTTGTCATTTTTGTCATTTTTGTCATTTTTGTCATTTTTGTCATTTTTGTCATTTTTGTCATTTTTGTCATTTTTGTCATTTTTGTCATTTTTGTCATTTTTGTCATTTTTGTCATTTTTGTCATTTTTGTCATTTTTGTCATTTTTGTCATTTTTGTCATTTTTGTCATTTTTGTCATTCATTGTTAAACTTTTTCAAGTCAATTATTTTCCAAATTAATATGTAACATTATGACGACTTGAATACTACAAAATGCTGTCACGAATTCTCTTAATTTTAAGTCCGAATTATTTTATTATTATAACTAACTTCTACCTTTCCCAAAACACCCTTGGCCAATCCTAGAACGGTCCCAAGTCTCCCAATTCCGTTCCAGTAGTTTAGCTCCAAACTTCAATCCCAATTCAGCCAAGTTTATTCAATTCTACGTGTTACGCCATCTGCAGCGTGAAAAATCTTCCATCCACATTTGAGGGCAATTTTCCGGATCCGAATGAAAGTGGAGAGTGTCACATTTTCCGGATGACAGATTTTTGTCATCGAAAGCTAGCAGACCAGGATTCGGAGTGTTTGTTTTTTTTGCTCTATGGAACTTTTTTTTTTGCTTGCTCGCTTTTGCTATATTGTGTTTATTTTTCCTGGTTTTTCTGTTGACCCAGCTCATGTCTGTTTAAGGCTCGTAATTGAAAAAAATTAATATTGCTTCCTTCTTCCGTCGAGCGTCATTTTATGCTGGCTAAATAATGAAAAGGGCATCTCGGCTTGATTTTGATGTTTCATGTAAGATTTAGAAATAAACTGCATTTAAATACCAATTCCAAGCATCGAAAAACAACAATAATGTTTATACTAAATAATTTTTTTATTAACTATTTTTGAAGGATGCTGTTAGAAGCTTGATTCAATAGCAAAAATGATTTTAGTTGTTGCATTGGGGTACGGGATTAGAATTTATTTATTTAGCCTTCTAAACAATTGGATTAGTAAGGATTTAAAAAAAAAACTTCAGTCACACTATATTTTTAAGCTTTTTACCAATTCCAACTAATCGGAGCCTGTCAAAACAAAAACTTCCACATCGACCGGAACCTGATGTTTTGAGCCGTAGCTGGGAAAACCACTCTAATGGGATTTCGTTCGCTTCACGGTAAAATAAGCACCGGGCCAAAACATAAACTGATTCATTTGGGTCAATTTGGTGCTACGCTTCAATGGAGCATTAACTAAATCCCGATGAACTTGACCCGGCGTAATGAAAAAGTACTACATTTATTTGTAATCCACCAATTCGGTGGCTTTTCATGATAAAATATACCACATCAACTGCTGGATGGCGCTGGATTTCGGAGGTGAAATAAAAAATGGTTGACTATCGGTTGAAAGAGGGATTTGGCTAAGTTGCTCTGCAGAAACCGCTTTTCGATTCAGGGGTAGTTGCAGGACCCAACCTTCCACAGCGACCAGGTTATTCCAATATGTTTCCGAATCGAACCTATAAATAATCAATAGCAGAATCTCTAAATGAACTGGCCGGGGCACAGGAAAATGGTTTTCAAATGAACTATTCAGAAGAATTGTTGACGCTTCCCGCTCGTAGGGATATGCTTTGAAAATCCAAGCTGAGGCTGCATTTTGGCTGGCAATGTTTGGCTCGAATATCGTTCTCAGTAGTGGAATTGAATGATGTCACCGCAGATAAAATGAAATTATTTTTGGCAAAAATCCAATCGCAAATTGGTTACCTGTGTTTTCGGCAGAAATTTATCATCTGAATATCGCTCGAAAGTTGTGTGAACAAATAGGAAGGGTTGCAATGAAAAATCCTGAATACGAATGTGCTTGCCTCGAAGGACTAGGACAAGGACTAGGACAAGGACTAGGACAAGGACTAGGACAAGGACTAGGACAAGGACTAGGACAAGGACTAGGACAAGGACTAGGACAAGGACTAGGACAAGGACTAGGACAAGGACTAGGACAAGGACTAGGACAAGGACTAAGACAAGGACTAGGACAAGGACTAGGACAAGGACTAGGACAAGGACTAGGACAAGGACTAGGACAAGGACTAGGACAAGGACTAGGACAAGGACTAGGACAAGGACTAGGACAAGGACTAGGACAAGGACTAGGACAAGGACTAGGACAAGGACTAGGACAAGGACTAGGACAAGGACTAGGACAAGGACTAGGACAAGGACTAGGACAAGGACTAGGACAAGGACTAGGACAAGGACTAGGACAAGGACTAGGACAAGGACTAGGACAAGGACTAGGACAAGGACTAGGAAAAGGACTAGGACAAGGACTAGGACAAGGACTAGGACAAGGACTAGGACAAGGACTAGGACAAGGACTAGGACAAGGACTAGGACAAGGACTAGGACAAGGACTAGGACAAGGACTAGGACAAGGACTAGGACAAGGACTAGGACAAGGACTAGGACAAGGACTAGGACAAGGACTAGGACAAGGACTAGGACAAGGACTAGGACAAGGACTAGGACAAGGACTAGGACAAGGACTAGGACAAGGACTAGGACAAGGACTAGGACAAGGACTAGGACAAGGACTAGGACAAGGACTAGGACAAGGACTAGGACAAGGACTAGGACAAGGACTAGGACAAGGACTAGGACAAGGACTAGGACAAGGACTAGGACAAGGACTAGGACAAGGACTAGGACAAGGACTAGGACAAGGACTAGGACAAGGACTAGGACAAGGACTAGGACAAGGACTAGGACAAGGACTAGGACAAGGACTAGGACAAGGACTAGGACAAGGACTAGGACAAGGACTAGGACAAGGACTAGGACAAGGACTAGGACAAGGACTAGGACAAGGACTAGGACAAGGACTAGGACAAGGACTAGGACAAGGACTAGGACAAGGACTAGGACAAGGACTAGGACAAGGACTAGGACAAGGACTAGGACAAGGACTAGGACAAGGACTAGGACAAGGACTAGGACAAGGACTAGGACAAGGACTAGGACAAGGACTAGGACAAGGACTAGGACAAGGACTAGGACAAGGACTAGGACAAGGACTAGGACAAGGACTAGGACAAGGACTAGGACAAGGACTAGGACAAGGACTAGGACAAGGACTAGGACAAGGACTAGGACAAAGACTAGGACAAGGACTAGGACAAGGACTAGGACAAGGACTAGGACAAGGACTAGGACAAGGACTAGGAAAAGGACTAGGACAAGGACTAGGACAAGGACTAGGACAAGGACTAGGACAAGGACTAGGACAAGGACTAGGACAAGGACTAGGACAAGGACTAGGACAAGGACTAGGACAAGGACTAGGACAAGGACTAGGACAAGGACTAGGACAAGGACTAGGACAAGGACTAGGACAAGGACTAGGACAAGGACTAGGACAAGGACTAGGACAAGGACTAGGACAAGGACTAGGACAAGGACTAGGACAAGGACTAGGACAAGGACTAGGACAAGGACTAGGACAAGGACTAGGACAAGGACTAGGACAAGGACTAGGACAAGGACTAGGACAAGGACTAGGACAAGGACTAGGACAAGGACTAGGACAAGGACTAGGACAAGGACTAGGACAAGGACTAGGACAAGGACTAGGACAAGGACTAGGACAAGGACTAGGACAAGGACTAGGACAAGGACTAGGACAAGGACTAGGGCAAGGACTAGGACAAGGACTAGGACAAGAACTAGGACAAGGACTAGGACAAGGACTAGGTCAAGGACTAGGCCAAGGACTAGGACCAGCACTAGGACAAGGATTAGGACAAGCACTAGGACAAGGACTCGGACAAGGACTAGGACTAGGACTAAAACAAGGACAAGGACTAGGACTAAAACAAGGACTGGGACAAGGACTAGGATAAGGACTAGGACAAGGACTAGGACAAGAACTAAAATGAAACTTGAGTTATTTTTAAAGCTAGACTTTGTTGCGGTGCCATGATCCACAAAGTTATGAAATGATAATGATCATAAAGGAGAACTCTTAACGGAACTGAACTTTTTTTTTCAATTGAATGCACATTTTCAACTTAGAGAGAAGAAATTGAAATGATTAACGAGCGTGAAAATTGTAAATTTAATATTCCGAAAATGTGTATGCTGCTAGGAAGCGCCACAAAGTAGTGAAATCAGAAACAGTGATTTCATTACTTTGTTTCCGCCTTCGAGGCCATATGAAATATTTAGGGTGAACGATCTCAGTCCCGTCCTGCTCATTTTATCTCGTCATAACTTGCAATTGGTAAATGATTTATCTAGGAGACCGCTGAAAACTGATTTTCCAAAGTTTTCTTGCGAAGCACGAAAAACGTATAAAATATGACTGAGAAATTTGCATCGAAAGAGAGCGCCGAATGGCAACCAAAAATGAAAGAAACATCACGGTTTCGGGTTTTTTTTTGTTTTTTTTCTGCTGGTTCATGAGGAAACACGGCTTACAGCAACCCCGTGGCCCAGAGTTTCGATGCAGGCGTCACCGAAAGCGGGAAAACATTCAAACAGCCGAGCAAACGCTGCTTGGGTGCTGGCTGAGGAAAAAGTACACAGCAGTGGTGAAAATTACTTTCAGATGTGATGTGGTTTTCCAGCAGACCAAGAATCAAAAGAGGAAACCATTTTCGTTCAGCTGGGAAAAGTGAATTTCCATATAATGATGATAACGCTGGTGCCTGGATTGGATTCTGATGTCCACTTTGTGTTTCTTGTTTTTTTTTTCGTTTTGCCGAATGGATCTTGATTCCATTCGTTATGAATGAAATGTGATTTGTTTTGGGGTGGAAAGGGAAAAATTCGGCTTCGACTCGTGTCGAGGAGCTTTATTTTATTCGTGACTGGGATTTGCGACCTGAATGATGGAGCATGGACTCACAGCCAAGAATACCAATAACTCGTTCATCATTTCATGAACGGCATCCAAGAATGGAGATTAGTTGGGTGTGCGATGAGAGGCTTAGTTAAAATTATTTTTAATACGACGGGCCGGGAAATTGCCGATCACGTTACTAGAATAAACAAATACCTTTGTGGAAACTCGCAAAACGATTGCGTGTTTTTGTTTATGAAAAAATTAGAAGTTGATTTTTAACTTATCAGCCCCTTGAAATTTTATCTTCTTTGAATAAATTTGATTGCGATAAGCAGTTTGCCATAGCTGTGCTCTTAAATATCCGACAATCGATTCATCGTTTAGATTTTATTGCTAAAACATTCTCAATGAATAACGAATTTTCTATGAACAAACCAATATGCTATCATTTTAGTCACATGAATAATTATGGTTTTCGTCTTTTTTCAGGTAAGAAATCGATGAACAATAACCATTTTATTGAAACGGTCTGAATCGTAAGTATTGTAATGTCAATCAAAATTTGAACTCGTTTGAAAAGGCTAAAAGTATTAGTTTCCGACTTGTCGCGCTACAAAACAACCTTGCATTAGCTTTGTCGCGCTTTCCGAAGCGCTCAGCAGGGATGCCAGGTGTTGAGAAGTAAAAATCTGGGCAATTTTGAAAAAAAGTCTCTGTGTGTGTTTGTGCATATAGGGAAGATCACAAATTTGGGTACTGCACATGAGTGTGAGGGGGGGGGGTGGGGGGGGGGGGGTTATAGGGAGTTCCAGGTTAGCCTGTTTTCGGTTTATTTTCGAGTTGAGAACTGTATAACAAACACTGTTTTTTACCACGTACCATGCCGATTTAATTAAAAAAAAAAAAAAAAATAACGACTGATTGGTCAAATACCAATGAATACAAGCGAGATTTCAGTCTAATCTGGCACGTACGGATCAAATCCGATGCATGAATATTGATTTTATCATTCAATTTTGAAAGTCTGTTAAATCTGGGCACTCTCAACAAAAATCTGGGCAAAATCTGTGTCTGACCAATATCTGGACGGAGGGTCAAAAGTCTTGGTTTCACAGACAAATCTGGGCACCTGGCAACCCAGGCGCTCAGTATGTCAGGTCTGCGCTTTTCCATGGAGACAGGGTTGCCAACATTTTGTTTTCTCAAAAATCAGGGAACTGGTGAAATAAAAATCAGGCAAAATCAGGCTACGTAAGTAACGGAAATTTCGCTCAAAGTAATTACCTTTTTTTGGTCATCACTCCACATTTTCACTTCAATGTGTGTTTTGAGCCTACTTGGTTGAATAATTCTACTAAATCAAAGCAATTGAAAAATTCCCTTTAATTCCCTTTTCAAAATAACAATTAAAGGGGATCCTTCCATTGCTTTGATTGAGCCACATTTTCACTATTTAACTTCAGCAATGGTACCTAATCCAGTTCTTTACTACCCATTTTTCATCACATTCGCAAAAATTCAGGCATATTTTCAAAAATCAGGGAAATTCAATGGTTTATCAAGTTGTCAGGCAGAGCCTCAAAAATCAGGCAATCCCTGTAAAATATATGCCTGGCATCTCTGCATGGAGATTAAACGAGAGCAGGTATGCCGCGTGAACACGTCGCAAATCGAGAATTAAAATAAATTTTACAGTTTAGGAAAAGCTGAACTTACCACAACTTTTCAAAACACTCAGTTATACCTGTTTAAATGTAAAATGCCAGTTATTCATTTTTATAGCATCTTTCTAGAGAAAATACTATTACAAATTCAGTTAAAAATAAATTTGTTTATTATATTTCTGTCTTCGGTGAACAAAATTATTTCTTGAATTTCTTTCCTATTCGTAGTTTACAAATGAATCTTTCATATTACTAAATGACTTCCCAGCAGGGATTGAAAATTAAGCTCATTTGAGCGAGCTTCATAGCTCTTTATTTCCATAGCTCCGCTTACAAAGCAATCGACGAAGCTCCTATCGTTTTTGTCTCCGGAGCTTCGCATTGCTAAGCTCTTATTTGGAAGAAACCTTAGCTCTTTTTTTGCCTCGTGAGCCCGTTAGCTCATGCCTCCAGAGGAGCTTGAGCTTGTTGGCTCAACCGATTCAAATTCGTTGAGCTTGTTTTCACTGCTGCTGTTCGAGCCAACGCCTGCATTTTTGTGCACAATTTAAGTAACTAAAAAAAGGGCTTGTCGCATGGATTTTTAAAATAAATGTTGGACGGTTTTAGTAACTAGTGAAAGTTACCAGCACTAGTAACTATGAAATAGTAAAATTTACATTTTTTCGGGAAAAACGCCAAATGAAAGGGCTTTTTGCGAGGATTATTAAAATCAATGTTAGAGAGTTCTAGTAACTAGTAAAAGCTACCAGCACTAGTAACTATGAAATAGTAAAATTTACATTTTTTCGAGAAAATTGCCAATTGAAAGGGCTTTTTGCGAGGATTATTAAAATCAATGTTAGAGAGTTCTAGTTACTAGTAAAAGCTACCAGCACTAGTAACTATGAAATAGTAAAATTTACAATTTTTCGGGAAAAACGCCAAATGAAAGGGCTTTTTGCGAGGATTATTAAAATCAATGTTAGAGAGTTCTAGTAACTAGTAAAAGTTACCAGCACTAGTAACTACGAAATAGTAAAATTTACAATTTTTCGGGAAAAACGCCAAATGAAAGAGCTTTTTGTGAGGATTATTAAAATCAATGTTAGAGAGTTCAGGGCTGGTAGCGGTTTGACAATGAAAAAGTAGGGACTTTAGTGATCAAAATTTGAAAAAAAGTGACCAAATAGTGACTTTGAGGACCGAAAAAAGTGACCAAATAGTGACTATGTAGAACGAAAAAAGTTACTTCGAACTACAAAAAATGTGACCAAATCAGGCCCGTGCGAAGGACCCGTCCAGGGGGGGGGGGGGCTGGGTTTTCGAAATTCAAATTTAGATAAAAATAATAACAATACAACAAATAAAAAATTGAAAAGGAAAAGTTTTTCTTACACCGTTTGTCACTCATGTTCAACACACAAACTAAACAAAAGACTGATAAACAAAATTTTGGAAACATATTACAATGAATGTTTCAAATTTTCGATAAGTCAAGAAAGTAAGAAATAAATTAGTTTCTAAAGAATTTCTTAGCAAATTTAAAATTAAAAAAATCTGAATTCTAAAATAAATGTCCAATCTTGTACAAAACTTACCATGAATAGATGTTAGGAAAATGATAATAATTGTTAATTTTTATTCATCTTAATTTGGAATTCTTTTCCTCATTTTCAACTGGAAGTTTAGTGAGAAATTCCGCTGTAATTTTTTCATTTGAACAAAAATTATTCAATCACGATTTACAATGTGAATTACCGATTACTGAATAAGAAATAAATTTTGAACAGAATTTATTCAATGTTTGATGGTTTAATTTAATTTTATCAAATTATATATTTATAATTTTTTTAAAAGTGCCAGTTATATAAGCCAGACATAAAACCTTTAATAAAGTAAAATTCTCCAGTTATCAAAATTTCTTTTTGAAGCTTAAATAATAACTTCATGTTCCACTACACTGACACAGAAATGTTAGAAAATGAGTAATTACGTGAATGATAAAAACTGATGAAAAATTAAAAATAATGAGTACAAAACTTTTGTTATTAATATTGAAAGCACAAATCAAGTACAAATTTAGTTAACATTGCGTATTAAAATTTATTTTTAAAGTTGCTACTTAGAACAATTTTTCAAACTTTTTAGATTAATTTAAAAATCATGATCGATCCAAAAAACATGATTTCATATAAAAAATATTAACAAAAAGTTTTTAAATATTCAATCGCAGGTTTTAAGGCTTTAAATTACAAGCTCTTAGTATTTTGTCTCTTTTGATTAAAATATTGGGTCCTGAAAGAACAGAAGGTTGAAATTATGTTTTATTATTAAAAATTGGGAGTTAAAGGCTTATGGTTGAAGAACACGAAAATTCAGAATTTAAAAACAAGGAAACAATATTTAAAAGTATGTCTTAAAAATTTAAAAAGTTTGATTGAAATAAATTCGGCAAGTTGATTAGAAAATTGAAAAAAAAAACTGTTCAATAAAATTCGGAAAATTTATTTGAAGATTGAAAAAACAATATGGAAATAAAAAAGAATAGTTTTTAAAAACATTTCAGGAAGAGTTTTTTCAATAAACATGTTTCACTATAACCATTTTGGTGCTTATTTTTTTTTTTAATTATTGATTTGGTAAATAGTGTCCTAAACCAGAAATTTTGTCAAATTCGGCCGAAAACATTTAGTTTTGGTGATAAAGAGTTTATTACTAGTAAAATCAATCATTTATAGATAACAGATTATGGAAAAATGTCATTACAAGTATTTTTGACATCACAGCAGAAAGTGTAAAAAAACCTGATTCTATTTAAAGCTCATCAATTGATTCAATGATTTTGATTTGAGTTTTTGTAAAAAAAAGTGCAGAAACTTCTCCAAAGATTTTTAATTATTTTCAAAAGTCATTTCAATAACAAAAGCTGAAATATTGCATACATATTTAGATTCGGAGAACCTAAATTAATTGAAATTACCGTTTAAATTCATTGCACCTAAGAAAAATGTAAGTTTTGTGGCCTTGTGTAAATTTTTAACCCCTTTTTTTAAGTATTTAGAAGAACAAAAGACACGAAATAAATTTGAGTATGATATTGTTTTTTAAAGAATATTTCATATCAACATAACATTTGTTATAACATAAAAGATTAAAAAAAAGGGTTCGTTTCAATCTCAAACTTAGTTACACTTCTTAATAAAAACCCATTCTAAAGACGAGATAGAATTTTTGTATATCAAGTTTTGAGTTCCAATACAAAAGGTTGATTGAACTAAAAAATAAAATCTACAATCAAAGTTAGTTTCAATTCATGAACGTCAAATCATGTCGTAGATCGAAATGTCTAAAGCCAAGGGTGATTCATGCCGAAATTCCGCCGGAGGCGAAAAAAATTTCTAACTGACTGATCAAGTAATTAACCGTTACTACCGTCAATATTAACACGCGCAATTCAAATTACTCTTTCATTGGCTTATTTTCGGTGAAAAAAGTGACTTTTGGTGATAAAAGTGACCATTTTTCGGAAAATAGTGACTTTAGTGACCAAATGATGAAAAAAGTGACTTTTTAGTGACTGACCCAAAAAAAGTGACCAAGTCACTAAAAAGTGACTCGCTACCAGCCCTGAGAGTTCTAGTAACTAGTAAAAGTTACCAGCACTAGTAACTATGAAATAGTAAAATTTACAATTTTTCGGGAAAAACGCCAAATGAAAGGGCTTTTTGCGAGGATTATTAAAATCAATGTTAGAGATTTCTAGTTACTAGTTGAAGTTACCAGCACTAGTAACTATGAAATAGTAAAATTTACAATTTTTCGAGAAAATTGCCAATTGAAAGGGCTTTTTGCGAGGATTATTAAAATCAATGTTAGAGAGTTCTAGTTACTAGTAAAAGCTACCAGCACTAGTAACTATAAAATAGTAAAATTTACAAATGTTCGGGAAAAACGCCAAATGAAAGGGCTTGTTGCGAGGATTATTAAAATCAATGTAAGGGAGTTCTAGTAACTAGTAAAAGTTACCAGCACTAGAAACTATGAAAAAGTAAAACTTACAAATTTTTAACACAAAAAATTGATTTTAATAATCCTCGCAACAAGCCCTCATTTGGCGTTTTTTCCGAAAATTTTGAAATTTGACAATTTCATAGTTACCAGTGCTGGTAACTTTAACTAGTAATTTCTAACATTGATTTTAATAATCCTCGCAAAAAGCCCTTTCATTTGGCGTTTTCCCGAAAAAATGTAAATTTTACTATTTCATAGTTACTAGTGCTGGTAACTTTTACTAGTTACTAGAACTCTCTAACATTGATTTTAATAATCCTCGCAAAAAGCCCTTTCAATTGGCAATTTTATCGAAAAATTGTAAATTTTACTATTTCATAGTTACTAGTGCTGGTAACTTTTACTAGTTACTAGAACTCTCTAGCATTGATTTTAATAATCCTCGAAAAAAGCCCTTTCATTTGGCGTTTTTCCCGAAAAAATGTAACTTTTACTATTTCATAGTTACTAGTGCTGGTAACTTTAACTGGTAACTAGAACTCTCTCACATTGATTTTAATAATCCTCGAAAAAAGCATTTTCATTTGGCGTTTTTCCCGCAAAATTGTAAATTTTACTATTTCATAGTTACTAGTGCTGGTAACTTTTACTAGTTACTAGAACTCTCGAACATTGATTTTAATAATCCAAACAAGCCCTTCCACAGTTCCTGGTGCATAAAAAAACCGTTGGCTCACACAGCACCACAATAGCAAAGTCAATACACATCATTTGGCTCAAGTGTTACAATTTTGCTGAGCCAGCAAGCTCAAGAAATTTCGGCTCCTTGAGCTAACAAACTCAAAGCAAAATGCAAAACCTTGTCTCCTAGAGCCAGAAGAGGTATGAGCTTAATTTGAGCATTTATTGGTGGGCTAGAATTGGCTCCAGCTTTCTTCGCTCTCGAGCTTCAAGAGCTTTGATGCTCAGCCGCTTGAGCAAGAGCATTTCAATCCCTGCTTCCCAGCAAACATAAAATCGCATTAAAATGATAGCTCAAGTCATTAAAAATCGTTACTCGAAGTCGGATTAAATGGTTTAAATCGAATATGATAAACCCCATAGATGTTAAAATCCCAATGATCAAATAAATAAATAAAAAAAAGAATATGATAAAAAGTCCGCCATGTTTGCCGATTTTGAAGACGATTTTGTTCCTTACTTTCTCCCACGTGGGTCAAGTGAGAGAACAGATGTTCTCTTTGCAACCAGCAGTGTAACCAGATTGTTAAAAATCAGATGATGTATTTGCAAGAATTGTCCAATGACAGAAGCAGCAAATATTGTCGTTGAGAGAAAAAACTTGAGCTCTTTTGCTTTCTTTCAGTAAGTATGAATAAGGAATCCAAATTCAAATTTTATACGATAATTTTATAATGTATATGAGACATATAACAAAGTTGTTTAGTAATATACCTACAGAAATGTTTGCTGAGGTATTACCACATTAAGTGCTTAAAACATTATTCTGGTGCGATAAGTCTCTCTTTTTTCCTCGAGGGTGATAAGTCTCATATCTTGTTCAGTGAACTGAAGACATGCAGCTTATGAATTTTATTTCCCGCAGTAATGAAATTTTAAATCTATAAAAACGTTGATTCAATTTTTAGTATATTCACTATCAAGAAAAGAATCAAAAATATCGAAATGCCCTAACTCAAAATTTTTTCAAGCAACTTTTTTTAAGCGTTTTATGCCACTTTTGCTGACTCCCATCAAATATATTTTTCAATCATCGCTGGACAACGCAATTTTACCCTCACTGTGGAAGGAAGCTCATATGTTTCCTGTTCATAAAAAAGGGGACAAGAGAGATGTTAATAACTACCGTGGGATTTCAGCTCTATGCGCGATATCCAAACTCTTTGAACTGGTCGTTATGGATCCTGTTTTCTCGTTTTGCAAGCCTCACACTTCCAACGACCAGCATGGATTCATGCCTAAACGATCCTCAACTACCAACCCAGACAACCATTTGGTGGGTATTTCGAATTTGCAACGCAAATATACGTGCAAATATACGTGTAAACATATCGTATATAACGTAGCAAAACCAGAATATACGTATCATTTTGGAGGCCATATAGGTACATTAGCAAACATATTCTTGATCTGGATTGTATTAAATTACGATTTGCACGACTTGTCATGCGCATCATTCACGAATACCCTGATTCTTTTTGGAATAAACTATGACAATTTACATCATCATATAGATGATTGAGGTTGTAATATACGACATTTTTCGTAACAATATAGAAAGTTTGACGACTTATTTGGTCGTCTTTTGCGACTTGAGTGCAGAGCTCTCATTTTCCGTCAGTTGAATAAAAATAAGATTATTATTTTTTTTGTACTTTAAACCAATTGGTTTATTCATTCCCAAAAATAATAAAAATAAGATTATTTCAAGGAAATGCGTTTTTTGCTGTCAAATTCAAGTTTATATCGTACAAATTAATTATTTCCCTGATTGCTGATTTTTTTTCAATGTTCATGAAGTTATTGTTAGTACCTGGACTTGATCCCCTGACCATACGATCTTCAGCTCATGATGGTTCCTCGACGCTATCTGGAATATATAAAATCAAGGGGATTTGCTTCAAAGGCATTAAACCAAAAGCAAATCGTATATTTCTATAACTTAAATCTTTTGAATCGTAGAACACGACATCGATGCTCTAAAAATAGACCAACATTTCGAAGCCTCCTTTAATACGACTCCAATCATCGATGTCCCATTATCATAAACGATTTTATTGAACTTTTACGATTGCCAGCAAATGCGTTTTACGAAAATCAGACATGTGAATTAATTTGCAAAGGTTTACGATTGCATGCACATTATTACGAATTAATGCAGTTTTATATGTTTTTTATTTCGAATTATTTTATGCATAGCACGACAAAATCTCTCAGTCACGGCTGATCACCGTATATTGGTCGTTTCATGGATTTTTTGCGAAGTGTCGTACACAAAGGTCGAGTTCATATGTACATAAATACGAGTCTCTCTTCTTGTCGTAATAAAATCATGCAATGCTTTTAAATACGATAAAGAATATGCATGGACCGCACATTGTAGGTGCAGATATACGAAAATGAGTATAAATAACATTCTATACGATGTAATCTGTAAAAGAAAATACGACTTCTGGTTGTCTGGGAACTTACTGAGCTTCACATCTTTCGTTCAAGACTGCTTTGCCAGGAAGACCCAAACTGACGCCATCCGCTCTTTCGAAGCTGCGCTGCTGCCATCTGGAGTAGTACGATGTAGCGTGAGCAACATTCTGGGTGAACGATAAATTATAGACAACTTTACATTGCTTTGAGTTAAGTTTTCATAAATCCGAATGATTTTGAAAAAAAAAAACACTCCTTTGAAAAATTGGAGTTTGTTTTAAAGTAAATTTAAATAAATTAGCCTGGTAGGAGAGTAAATTCTATCTGATAGTTCCATTTTAAAAAAAGTCAGTCGGTCAGAGAAAACTGGGGCCGTTCAGATACCACCTGGACAACGGGGGGAGGAGGGGGTATGAAAATGTCCACGGAGAGGGGGGAAGGGGTTTGGGTAGTGTCCACGTGGACATACTTACTTTCAAAACATTTTCTAAAGGTGAATAAATATTAAGATGTTTTTATCAAAATCTTAAAATTGCAAAGCTTTCCAGTTCAAATTTAAGCAACAAGTAGCCACTTGAAAGCAAGCTATAAATATGATAATTTTGAAATTAATAATAATTATAATTATTACAAATTAGATTACAAAAAAAAACAATTTCAAATCTGTCCACGTGGACAAACGGGGAGGGAGGCAGGGGGTTGCCAAATGTCCACGGAGGGGGAGGAGGGGGTCAAAAATCTCATTTTTCTGTCCATGTGGTATCTGAACGGCCCCTATGTGAATCAATCTTTTCATCCATTTTCTTAAGTTTAAATTTTTGCCAATAATCTATATTTTTTATCATATCTTCATATTAAATTTTATGCGATTCTCGTTGGTCTATATAAAAGAACGATTTTCCCGTTGTTACTTTAAACTATAACTATTGGATTTGGTTTAGTTGTTACATTTAATATATACGTTATATAAAAATTTAAATAGTTTCAGCGTAAGACAGTATAAAATGTTAAGTTTTAATTTAAAATTTTCTACGGCTAGTGGTTGTATAAATATAATTTTCAATAAAATTTTCCAAAAAAAATAAGATCATGAGGTCCGATAAAAATACAAAACATTTTATAACCCTTGAACGATGGCAATTGAAAAGCCTTTAAGTAAACTTGAATTGTGTAGTAATCCAAGGATATAATTTTTTTTCTTGTCAACAGCCATCAAATATAAAAATCCGCTTTCCAGCTTTTAAATTATTACGCCTGATTGTATGCAGCTGCAGAAGGAAACCTAATAGAAAATAGCAAAAATTTAGGTTTTTTCGAATAAAAAATTCTACCTTACCAATTGTTGGGTCTTTCCCAAATTTTAAAGGAACGTTAATTGACTACTCTTTTAACAAACTGCAATTGAAAATGTGCATTTGGCTCGAGTTTTCATTCAAAAATATGTGAAATACTCAGAATAGTTTTTGGAGTAGTAAAAAATTGACCTTTTTTGATGTCGATTTGCGATGCTTCACGGTACATACACATTTTCTCCTATAGCTCATAATAATCTCTGAACCTTCTACTCCAAATCTGTATCCGTCATTTTCTGAAAATCCTAACCAAATCAAAGAAAATAATTATTAATTAGAAGCTAGTATTTCCACCCGTTTGTTTACATTTTCTTGCACACACACGAGCTGTCAAAAATTAGCTTCGAAATCGCGAATTTACACTGATCTCTCAGCTGCGTTCGACAAGGTGAACCATGATATTGCAATCGCAAAGCTCGGACGCTTAGGATTCTGTGGATCTCTACTGGATTGGTTCCGGAGTTATCTAGAGGGACGGAAATTATCCGTTCGAACTGGTGAATCCTTTTCCAGGCAATTCCCTGCCCCCTCAGGAGTACCCCAAGGAAGCCATTCAGGACCGATAATTTTCGTAATCTACTTCAATGACACACTCTCGCTCCTTGAAGGCACAAAACTTGCTTATGCTGATGACCTGAAACTTTGTCACGCCATAAACAACCAAGACGATATCGACTTTTTATAGAAGCAATTTTCCGTATTTGCTCACTGGTGCGACATTAACTGCCTGCCGTTGAACCGCAGCAAATGCTCGGTTATATCATTTTCCCGTAAGCGGCACACTCTTCGTGCGGAGTACATCCTTGGAAGCGAAACCATCACCCGAGTAGATCACATCAATGATCTGGGAGTTATCCTCGATCAACGGCTGGAGTTCAAGACTCACACGAACTATGTTGTTGACAAAGCTTCTAGAAAACTTGGATTCCTGTTTCGCATGGCCAAAGACTTCAAAGACGTGTACGGCCTTAAAATCTTTATTGCTACATAGTTCGTTCCATCCTCGAGTACGCATCAGCTGTCTGGTAGCCCTTCTATCAGAACGGAGCTGAACGAATCGAGGCTATCCAGCGGCGCTTCCTGCGGTATGCCCTACGTCACTGCCAAGCTCGTTGCCGCCTCATAGACTTGGACACGCTTCAAGTTCGTAGGAGCGCTACTCGAGCTCTGGTTGTGGCTGACCTGCTGACATCGAAAATAGACTCTCCCACGCTGTTGGAGGCTGTCCCTCTCAGTGTACGACCCCGAGGATTAAGAAACCAGCATTTGCAGCTCTGCGTTCCTCTGAACAACTATGGGGCCAACAGCGCTTTTGTTGGAATCTTAAAAACTTTTAATCGTTTTTCTGCGCATTTCGACTTTGACGTTTTGAGAAATGTGTTCCGAAGGAAAATATTAGACGCGTCCAGAACTGTGTCGAGTGGATTTCAATTCTGATAAGTTATTTAGGATTAAGTTATCATTTGGATCAACATGTGATCCGTTGATTTTTTATACAAATAAACAAATATATAAACATTAATTTCTGTCTGTCTGTTTGTCTGTTTCTCTGTTTGTCAATCTGTTCCCTATAGACTCGAAAACTACTGAACCGATTTGCATGAAACTTGGAAAATGTAGGTATTTGAGGCCAGGGAAGGTTCCTATAATAGCTTGGGACCCCTCGTTCTCTCAGAAAGGGGGGCCTTCCAATCCAGAGACAAATGTTTGCATAACTTGAGAACAAATCAAACAAATGGTACCAAATTTGGCATGTATTAGTATTTGGGTACGAGGATTGTTTTTTCGAATATTTGGTACCCCTCCCTCCTATCAGTGGGGAGATATAGAGTGGGGGGGTCACCTCACAACTTATTACATAACTCGAGAACTAATCAATATATTGGAACCAAATTTGGCATGGGAGAGTATTGGATCACAAGAAATGTTTCTATGGTTACTTCAGACCCCTCCCAATTTCAGTGGAGATATAGTCAGCGAGGAACGAGGCTTCTATACATTTTTTATTGCATAACTTGAGAACTATTCTGCCGTGATATGACGAAGTGACGTATATCCATTTTTTTCGATTTTGATTTTTTGACGCTATTGTGTGCGTTTTCCTATGAGCTATCAAATGCTTTCAACAAATCTAGAAAATATCAAACAGTTTTTGAGAAAATCGATAAAAACGAATCGCCAAAAGTGCGATTTATACGCCGAAGTGACGTATATCCATACGTTTTTGAAAGTGATGCAGAACAATTTCAATAACCCGTATAATTTACAGGCGACATTCCTCAGATTTGAAAAAACTCATATTTTAACATGACAATTGGTTTAGAATAAAATAAAAAAACCAACCCCCCCCCCCCCCTCCCCCTTTCCTCAGAATAAAGGGTTCTCATCTACATTAATTAAAAAAATTCGAGAAATTATTTAACATTTGTAGAACAAAACTAATTCTTCATTAATTTTGCGTTGTTTTTGTTACAAAGAAATTTGTTTGTGTGGTCATTTGTTTGTGGTAAGTTTGTTTGTCAAGCAACAATATGGTTTTTTTTAAGCTGTGCACTCGAATTTCTGGTTTCAAAAATGAGATAATGTTTAAAAAATTCAAATATTTATTTAGTAAGAAAATCATAAAAAAACCAAGACACGAACGCCACAAACGTGGTAAAGTGTCTATAATAAGAGGAAAAAAAAAATAAATAAAAAAAACAATAGTTTTAAATTAGTATTCTTCCAGAAACTTTTTTTCTTCGAGCTTTTCCCAAAAATCTTTCTTATTATCTGGCATTAGTGGACAAAGTTTCTTTAAAATCGTTTTTTATCTTTCAACCTCTATTCCTCTATTTTCATTTCTGAAGTGAAGCGAAGATTGAAGGTCAAAGTCCGGGCGCTATACCTTGAGTTGTTTCACCGTAAACAATGAAAATCGCTTCCAATCTCCTTTAAAGCACGATTTATAATGGAACGAAAACGATCCTCTGACGAATTTCACCTCTTTGATTTCGGCCAATTTTGGTCGCTGAGCACCTTTCTTCTGTAATGCGAAATCGTAGGGTTATATAATAAAATGTCGTTGCGTACGACTTCAACAAGAGGATTAATTTTAGAAATCTTAGGTCGAATATCGGGGTCCGCCTTTTTTTTTGGAATCGCTATGACAACGGTACACAAAATTGCTGGAAAAAAACTTTTATGACATCAAACATTTGAATTGAAAATTATCACTTACTTGCTGGATGATGGATAACCCAACGTGTTCAGAAAATAACGACTACATACAGATACTGTATCTCCTGCGTCGTCCATCAAAAACTAATTTTTGTTTTTTAAATGGCTTTCCTTCAGTTTCTGATTGAACACGTCGTCGTTTTGCAGAAATTTGCTTTGTATATTCCAAAATAAATTGTCGTCTTTAATCCAAATCAAAATCCCAGTAACGTACATTTGTCTGCTTTCGATTTTCGTTGGTTATTAACGAAGAACATCGCATGTTGCATTTGCAATCAACATTTATAAGATTGTGATATTTAGCTTTTGCTTTTTTTGTTCGGGCAATTGAAGCTTGTTTTTCTGTATGTTTTGGTTCACTTGCAGCTGGTGAGAGTGAAAATATATTTATATTACATGCAGGGGTGTTATACTCCTCAAAACAGCACAATGTGTTCTAAAAGCACAATGTGAACGCAAGCTTTCTAGAACTGCGCGCACGGCGATAGAATATCTACTGCTCGCTCTCTTACTGCGCGCCGATAACCGGATTTTCTGAGAGGTTTCTCACAATGCTGAAAAACACAATGAGCTGATCCACTCTGCTCAATGTGCTTCTCAATGTGAACTCTGGCTTTAGAAATTTGCCAAGCACGCTTCTTCGTTTTATTTTTTCTTCTCATCAGTAGAAAACAAAAACGATCATCGTTCGTCCAGTCCGGCACGAAGACACACTGCCTGCTTTCAAGGAAGAAAATAACTCATAAACTAGCAACAGCAACAACACAAAAGAAATTCGGTTGGGCTCGGCCTGCCGGCTGCCGAGCAGCGATGTCACCAAAATCTGTTTATAATTCTGTTAAATTGTACACGTATGGACGAAGATCAGACTCATTTATGATACAGATTTTTTTTTGTGGCAACGGTGTTCGGCAGCCGGCAGGCCGAGCCCGCCCAAATTTCGGCTTTGTTGTTGCTGTTGCTTGTTTATTGGGAAAGAATTCGCTTTCGTTTGTTGAATTCAGCGTTGTGGTGGTATACTGGTACCAGCGATGCCACACATACCGATTTTCCGGTATTTATACCGATTTTTGAGCAAAATTTTGACCAAGAATCGGTATATACCGATTACCGATTTTTGGCAAAACATACCGATTTCATACCGATTTTTAAGATTTTAACTCAAAATTCATTCAACTTCAACATTTCCACTTCATTCCAGCTATCCTCGTAAAGGTCCCGTAGAAAGAAGACAAAGTTCGGTAGCTAGCGTGACATAACTTTGATCTGTACAACTTTTAAAGTATTCTGCAAAAATATCCACGGCTAACTCTCATAATTCGTTCAGTTGTTAGCGTTGTTTTGTTCCTTTGTTCTGTCAAATGATGCACTATCATGGTACTCAACCTCAAAGCCAATGGACTAAGCTCAAAGCTGATATTTGACCTTCCGCGACTACCAATAGACGTTCCTTAAGGTCAATCTCAATTGATCGCATTAAAGCATTTGTCTCGTGAGATACTAACTTTTCAAGGAAATATATACATCGTTTGAATAAAATCATAATCCTTGTTCAACTCGTCGCCAGATGAGGTATGTCGAGATTTGTGAGTGCAATCAGATACACTGTATGTAATATTATCGGTATAATTTCCAATCCTTCTGCATCTTGTTAGCCGAATAAATTATATCATAAGTACCTAAACTGCAGAGATCGCAGAATTAAAGACCACGCCAGGTAAAATGGGTTTCAGTTATAGTAAAACTATGTGTTTTTAATCTTTTTCGGAAAAACACCTTCTTTTAGAGCACATCTCTCATTTATTTTAGCATGAAATTCTTACATTTTCATATGAGTAATGCGTGATTTTTCATAAAATAAAATGATTTTTTTATTGGCTATAAACAAATTGAAGCAACATCTCTCTCAACTTTCTGCGATAATTTCCCATATTTACCTCGAACGTCAAAAAGCCATTGGATTTGTAAGTGCTTACTAAATTAAAATTTCCTTTAGGTTAACCTGGAACTATTATTGCATTATCGAATTTATCAAACATACATGCCACTTTAGCCTAACATCAAAGTCTGAAGTTTTTACATAATTTATATGCCTTACCAACGTGTTACCTGAAGGTGCTCGCCATGCCCCTATTTTTCTTATCAAACGGTAACTTTTAAAATAAATTTCCATTCAGTACTGGAAAGAAACACTTATTTCATATTCTCTGCTGAATTTTCATTTGTGATTTTTGCTTTCGTCAGCAAAAGCAGTTAGTTTTAAAATTTAAAAAAAAATGTACAAGTCAGTCATAACAAACATAAAGTTCTGTAAAAATTTCAAAACCGTCATTTTGTGTAAACTATGGTTACCTAGAACCATGTTACGGTGAAAATGCAATAATATATGCTAAAACACATTTAGTAAGCTAGTTTTGAACTAAATATGAACATTCATAAAAGTTCTTAGACTTGCTGTTTATTGCAAGCTTCTATTTGAAGAAAAATACGTTAGGAAGTTGAAAATGTAAGCATTTTTGAATATCCACCTCAAATACCGATTTTCATACCGATTTTTAGGATTTACATACCGATAAAAGATTTTTTTGTGTTTCAAAATACCGATAGAAATGTGGCATCACTGACTGGTACACATTGTGCAGCTCAATGTGCTGAGGGCTATCGTTGCGCAGCACAGTGATTTGCTTCGATATGGCACATTGATGGACAGCTAGCTCAGTCAGTGCTCGGTTTTGCTCTCTCAATGTGCTATGGAAAAAATGCACACTGAGCTCATTGTGTGAGCAAATGACACCCCTGATTACATGTAGTATGTGAACATTTTTACATAGATTTCGTTTTTTTTTCAAGGAATTATCGCTAAAATAGACAACTGTATAGACGGATGTACGGATATATACGGATGACTGCTTTTCCTGACCTTATTTCTAAAATCTAAAATCATAGACCTCACAAAACTCCCGAGTATGCATTTTCGTCTCAAACTTGTTTACCCCGCCTAATTTACATAAAGTTGCGTTCAAAAAAGAATTGCTTCGCTAAATGTGCTGTATCTTTGACAATTTTCATTGAAAAATCTTGAAATTTGGCCCAATGAACCTCATTTTCTACATGGCACCATTTTTGATCACGTCCGTAGATTTTGACGAAACTTGGCCTGGTACTAGATCAAACATTTTTACATCTTTGGACCAAATTTCAAGATTTTCCAATGAATAGTTTCAAAGATACAGCATATTTAATGAAGCAATTCCAAATTTCCCTTGTTTTTACGGGAATAGCTGTATCTTTGTTTCCAGTCATTGTAAAGACTTCAAATTTCGTGGAGCGTTAATTAGATAGTTGAACTAAATTGTGTGAAAATTTCATGAAAAAATATCAACCGAGAGAGCAATGGCAGCTTGTCAAAGTTGGAAGTGGGTACGCCGCTTCGCGCAAATTCATTCTTTTTTGAACGCAACTTTATGTCAATTTTCATCTAAATCCAATGCAAAACATTATGAGTCATCAACAAATCTGACATTTTCCTTTATTCCTGGTAATAATTACCACCCACTTATACCAAATTTCAGTTCTCTAGGTCTTATCTTAACGCTAAAACTAGGGCTGAGAGGGCAATTGAGGTCAAATAAAAAAAACTCACAAACGAACAAACGGAAATTGTTTTTTATGTACAAAGAAATACATACCTTGAGAAGTTTCTCCGACAGCATCACTAAAATTTTCTTCCTCACTCGAATACAATTTAAGAAGATCCAACGCACTGGCCATTTTAACTAAGAACGAAATTTGTTCCAACTGCACGAAAAGACTAAGGATAAACGTCACTCCGACGGAGAATCGTCTAATCAAAACAAACGTTTATACGCCGAACTGACGCATATCCATTTGAAGTAATTATACGAATTTTACGCAAAATAAAGAGTTGTGTTTCAAAAGGCTGCATTTGTCATCTATCTATGCATAAATTCTACAGATCACATTTTATGAAAAGTCTCAGATTAACGAATAAAGAGGAAAAAGAGAAGATCGCTTTTATTCGCTTAAAACGAAAATGGATTATACGTCACTTCGGCGTAACACAGCAGTATTCGAACAAATGGAACCAAATTTTGCTAAGAAGGGTATTTGGGTTCGAGAAATGGTTCTATGAGTATTTGATGCACTTCTTTCTTTTTTTGTGGCGAAATAAAAAGAGGGAAGGGGCTATTTTACATATTCCAACATAATTGGAAAACTTATAAAGCAAATGGAACTATATTTGGTATGAGAAGACATTTGAATTCGAGAAATGTTACTATGATATTTTGAAATCCCTCTGTTCTCCCTTTGGGGAAATTTTAAGGTGGGAGGGTGCACTCTTACAATTTTTAACATCACTCGAGAACTTATCCAGCAAATGGAACCAAATTTCCCTTGGTACGGTATTTTAGGAGTTACGAGAAATGTTTCTATGAATATTTGGTTCTACTGCCTCCTTCCAGTGGGTTAATTTAAAGGAGAGAGGGAGGCTCCGTTACAATTTTTCGCTTAACTCGAGAAATAATCGAGCAAATGGAAACAAATTTTATATGGGAGGGCATTTGGAATCGATAAACGGCAATATGCTTATTCGAGACTCCTTCAATTGGGGAAGAGGGGAGCTCACATAAAATTGTTTTGCATAAACCAAGAACTTATCAAACAAATGAAATCAAACATGACATTGGAAATCATTTGGGTACGAGAAATGGTTCTTTGATTATTTGAAACAACATCTTTTTTCCAGTGAGTAGATTAGAAATGGGGAGGGGGTCCAATAAAATTTTCTTGGAATAGAAATAATCAAGAAAAGAAATCAAATTCGACCTGGGAAGGTACAGGATGTACAGGAGTACAAGATACATAAGTTTCTATGGAATTTTACAGACCCTTCTACTTGCAGTGTGGAGAGATGTGAGACGGAGTTTAGTTTTTGATTACGAAACAATTGGATGCTTACCTCCTTCCAGCTTTTGCGGATGGGAAGGGGAAAGGGGGATTTCATACAAGGTTTTGGGCATAAACCGAGCACTTATGATACTTACAAAAAAAAACAAAATTTAAATAATTTCTCAAAATTTCATATATTCTTGCAAAGTGTTGCAACGCACACCGGGTCAGCTGGTGTTCAATGAATTCAAATCCTTACCAGGCTTTGGTAAGTTTTAAATCACTCGTATTGGTGCCCCGTTAGTGAAAAGAGCAAATCAAACTTTCAGCAAATCATAATATCGTAGGGTAAAAAATGGCAAAAATAGCTGACGATTTCTCTAATGAGATGACCAAAACAATTCTGAAACCGTGATTTTTTTCTCGATGTAATGTTCAGCGAATTTCGTTTGACGTCGATGTCATTGAACATCACAAAGAAATTCCTCGTGCTGCTTATTGATACTCACTACGGTGAGTATCAGTTTCAAATGATAATCGGAAATCTTGCAACTCTAGTTGAGATATTTACTGGAACACCCAATGCATTAGACGATGCGATCAAATTAAACTGTATCAGAGCTCAGTTAAAAGTTCATTCATAGCTATTTTATACTATGTTTATTGATATGTTCACATTTAAACACCCCCGAAGGGATAATATTGCCCAAGAATAAAGGCAGTAGACTTTTTCTACCAGCATCATTTACCCGCAATTCGACCGGTCCGGGAGTTTATTACCTACAATTATTTAAATTGAAGCGAATCACTTACATTAGGTACTTGGTGCCATTGTTTCTTCGAATAACGGAAACCACAGCAAAGGCCTAAAAGCTATGTATGTATGTATGTAGATCTCAGGCCCAAGCCAGCAGGGGTTTGTGGGAAACCAAAACCGGATGAAAACTAAAATCTGCCTCTTTTGCGGTCGCCATAAATCATCCGAGGTTTGTAATTATGCCGCACACTTCGAACTGGGTCACAATATGATGGCACAATATGCTACTTCCTCTTCATCTTTTTCACACAATCATACGAGCGAGAATTATTTACCAGAGGAATTAAGAAGTTCGTTCCTTGATTATTATTTCTCAACAACATCCACCCAAACGAACCGCCAACAATTTGAAACTTTTAAAAGCAATTTTCTTAAAAAAAAGTGTTTTCCCATGTGGATTCGCTTAATTAACAACTCTCTAATGCACCAAAGATGCACATCCCTAATTTGCAGAGACGACAGCCGGTGGCTGTATATAATAACGATGGCTGAATTAATGATGCTATTGCAAATTTACCAACATGGCCGCAGGGAGGAAAATCAAAAGCGCTACTTCTAACCAAAACTACGGAGCAGACTTTCCCACAAGGTTTTCGACTGCGGGAAAACCCGTTCTCAGAATGAATAGTATTTATAAAGTTGCTTAACTATACATCCGGCTTTTACAGCACCTTCTTGGGCTGACTCCCTCGACTCAATCCCGTCTCTTTCTTCTCCACCTTGTGGTTTACTCTCGGTAAAAGTTGAACGGTGAATATAATCACTTAATCCATCCATCCTGTTAGGTTAGGGGATCGTCCTAGCTCCTCTATTTGCTGCGCGGCTCACGAAATAGCTGCTGATGGAGTAATTTTATACAGAGGCTGCTCGTTCTTCAAGCTGCAACGAAACTTCGACTCTTTGCCCGTGATTGTTGAAGACTCTAAAAGAATCTCCGGCTCCTATCCTAAGCGAATATTTGCAGCACACTTTTGCCACCACTTGGAGCCGAAGATTATGGATGGAACCTTCGCTGCTTGATGATGAGCGTGAGAGCTCGTTCAAAACCGGAAGTAGTGCCGAACCTATTAAAAGCTATTGTAAGATACATAACGTTACTTGACAGCGGCACTTTGGATGAAATTGGGCGGAAATTTCGACGACCTTGGGCTTCAAACAAAACTTTAGTTTTCTAGAGGAAATTGCGTTTTTAATTTTGCGCTTGACGAAGGTAGCCGTTTCAAGTTTTTGGCAGAATCTATTGCAAATTTTTTTTAATAACATGTTTGTCGCAAATTAAATTTACCGTAATCCGGGGTAAGATTGATCACTTTTTTCAATATTTTTCAAATATTTTTTTCTGTTACGGAGAATGTGGCATGTTTCATGTTTTTAAAACCTGTACTGCACTCCTATGAAAGTAAAACATGGTTGCAGAAATTTATAAGACTACTTTGAATTTGATTTAAAAATCGATTTCATCTCTGTTCAGAGTTTGATGCTTTGGGGTTACATCGATCAATCTCTACATATTTTGACGTTTTTTTTTTTTTTGATTTCTTGATCATAAAGGATACAAAACATTTTCTTTATATTTACAAATTATAGTTTATCATTTTTGCTTTGTTTTTTAACGTTTTCTTTTAAAATCGAAAAAAGAACAATGATGTTGCATACATTTAGGAGTAAAAATTATAACAATTGCTAAATAGTTTTAGCTTCAAAATACAAATGAAATTTTACCTTCACACATTCTTTTTGGCCCTTCCACTATTTACGTTTTCATTTTTTCTTCAAAATAAACCATTTGATAGGATTCCTATAAGTTTTTCCAATACGGGCTTACTCTTGGAAAATGTCCTTAATTTTAAAAATAAAAAATATCATGAAATAACTATAAAAAATAATATACATTACAAAGAAAAAAGTTGTTTTTCACATTCAACAACCCGTATGCTTCTTAATAAGGGTTACCATACGTACTCTTTTAAGAGTACATGTACTCTTTTTCGGTCGAGAAATGTGCGTACTCTTCTTTTTATGAAATTTTACGAAATGTACTCTTTTTTTTATCAGGATCTTTTAATAAGAAAAATTGACTTGCTTGCTTCAGTATACGAAATGTGTTTACCAAATCATATAGATACAAGAAACACGAAAGAAATACAACTTACACAAACTTTCAATACCTTACCTTAATATTCCGTATTCATGAAGGCATATTTGAATCGTAGTTTACAGGGAGCGCAATAAGCACCTTTGAGTATGCAATAAACCCCCGAACAGTTATCAAAGAGCACAAAAGTAATACCTATACCCAATCGTTTAGTAGGGCACAAATCTAAAAGATTGTTTGTTAAAAGAAAATATACGCGCCTAATTATATTTTAAATCAAGTATTTTATCGGATTTGGTAAGATTTATAAGCATGTCATCAAAAACTTATTTTCCTTCGAATAATACAAAAAAGAATATTCAGTCCCGACTTTTCTCTTATCATCAATTGAAAAAATATGAGAAAATTTAAAATCATCATTCCTAAGCTTTCCAAAAAAAATTTTTGACCGTATTTGGGCCGGGAAAATCCGGGCATTTTACCTAAAAAAACAAAGCACAATCTGGGCATTGAATTTTAGTTGAAAGCCGAGCAACATCCGGGCACATCAGACAAAAATCCAGGCTTTTCCTATGAAAACTTGAAAGAAAAAATGAAAAATGAACACATGCAAAGTTATTCTTTATTGACGAGTCATATTAGCGGTGTTCAATTTAAATTTTATATTTTAAAAAAATGTTTGCACGTGTTTATCGATAAAACAAGCTCAAAAATCATACCTTGTGAAAAAAAAGTGCTATATAACTGACAAGCTCACGTACTCCTAACAATAAACATTTAACATTAAATGTAGTTTTGGTTTGGATTTCGCTTAGATTTTTGATAAATCTGGGCATTTTTCTCAATATCTTGGCAACCGGGCCGATCCCGGCCTTCTTCCTCTTTTTTTTCTTTGAAAAAACAGTCAATCTGGAATGCTTAGTCGTACCTATTACTCCCAACAAATTGGCAGTATTTGAATGACTCTAAATAGCTCTGCTTATTTTTAAAAGAGTATTCATCATTCTCTTGGATTTTTTTCTCCATTCTACTCTTTTAAGCACTGCGGCATATGGTAACCCTATTCTAAATGTTTTTTGGTATCATCAAGAGAGCTATTTGTTTGCGAGCCATGGAAAAAATAGATATTTAAAGATTTTTAAATTACATTTTTACTTACAGAAAAAAAAATTACAAATACAAACCAAGTTTTGCCTATTTGATACTCAATTTAAAGGTTTACAGACGTAAAAAATAGTTATAAAAATTCAAACTACAGACTGAGCTATTGATGATAATGTGGACAAATTTATTGTTGGTCAAAGTAACTTCGGTGATCAGAGTTAGCCCGTTTTACGGTTTTTTTTTAAAAAAGTATGATTCGAACATTTAAAACAATACAGTGTTGCGATGGATTACTTTTGTGGCGTAAATGTAGCTAAAATTTATCATTTCTGATTTCAGTAGGCACATATCACCTGAGTTTCCTGTTCTAGAATATTAAAATCTTTGAATAACCAATTTTTTTTCAATCAAATATTTTTAAAATTCAGTAAGGCTGGAACAAATATCTTTTTCTTCTTTTGTCACCCCCCCCCCCCCCCCCTCCCTTCGAAATTTAAAAAAACCCGAAATGGGGAAATAAATAAAGTTTGAAGTAGCTTATGTAAATTTCGATTAAAAATTCCAATATCTGAAAGATTAAAAGACCAAAAAACAAATTTAAGAAGATGGATGTTATTTCAACTTTTCTTTTCTTGATTTCATTGAATTATTCGGTAAAAAATTACTTGATTTACAAGTTTTGTGCGATGAAATAGTATGCAATTTTTTTTTTGCGTACAAGCTTCCGTGCAATTTATTCCAATTTATTTGTTTTTCGCATTATTTTTTATTGTCCCCCCCCCCCCCCCTCGCGATGTTCCAACTCCGAGTGACAAAAGAAGGATTTGAAATTTGTTCCGGCCTAACTAGTCTTGGCTAAAATGATTCAAAACGCAAATCAAAGATTCACCCTTTAAATCTCGTTTCCATATGCTGGAATATGATTGTTATGCATAACGCTTTTGTACATTTCGAAATTTCATCCATCCAAACAATAATTTTCATGATTTCAGTTAGTCGAATTTTTAACTCTCAATGCATGCAGCTCCCTTTCACTTTTTCTTTCAACACATTCTTGACAGAAAAATGTTAAATTTAATTCGAACAAAAACAAAAATTGCTGCAATTGTTGTTTTAAGCGATATGACATCACAAATCTATCAGAAACTATAAATTTTCAGACTTTGACCACAGAGAACAGAGGTCGTGCTGGAGCTAAAATCTTGTGTAAAAATGCCAACCGTTATTTTAAAAAAAAATAACTCAGCATATACCCACTACATGTCGTTGAAAACAAACTTAACGAAGATTTGTTTATTATCGTTAAATATGCACGCTAAGGTTAAAATCCCTTTCAAGCATTAATATACAACCGTTCTGAACGTTTTTGAATGGTTATTTGGTATTCAACATCCATTTTATGAACTTATGAAATTAAATTAAATAGGTTATAGAAAAGTTTCATTATGTATACAAACGGCAAAGTTTTAGATGGTTTGCTTACTTGATCAGCAGTTGAAAAGTTATCAGGCTGTAAAATCTTTATCTTTTATTTGCATTTTACTGTGCAAACTTTATTCAACTTGATGAACTATTAACAAGAAAAACACAAATTTTTCTCATATATTTTACAGAGGTGTTGATAACACAGGTCTACCAGATTTACTTTTTCCGAGATGCACATAGTTCAAGACTTCGTTATGACTATAACAAATTGATTCAAAATAAGTATTTAGATTTAGATTTAGATTTATTTTTTAAAACATGTAGTATAAGGTAATTAAATTCCTTTTAAATTTACTACACTTAGTATTTCAAAGGTAAATAACAAGATGTGTCTTACACTATAATTCTCTAATGTTTTTTTTTTTCAATAAACTTACTGATCCCCCCCGTTGAAAAAGTTATGACACTCTCGTCTGAATGAATTCAAAGTATTACTGGTTTGAATGCTGTTTGGAAGAGAATTCCAAACAGCAATGCCCCTGACAATGATAGTTTTGCTGAAACTGTCAGGGTGATGCCGTGGTGTAGTAAAATTTAAAAAACGATTGCTTCTTACGGGAATGAGTTTATGGAACAAATATGAAGGACACATCAATTTAATAATCTTGTAAAAAAAGATGCTAACTCTCAACTTGTAAAAATTGTTAAAAGATGTGCCCAAAATATGCATTTGATGGTGACTAACTCTATGGTAGCGTGATAGATTGTATGTGAATCGAATGCAGCTATGTAATGCTATTTTTTAGCTTTTTCATAAGATTAGAAGGAGCACAGATCAGAAACTCAGCTCCAAATACATAATGCGGAACAATCAGTGCTTTAACTAACATTAACTTGGTATTAACGGGTAAAAAATATTAGGTTAGTCTTAGCATGCGCAACGTAGCATATATTTTGGAGCACTGAGCGTTGACAAATGATGTCCATTGGAGATTATTTTGGATTATAACACCTAGATTTGTAGCTTTTTCAACGTAGGTAATTGTATCGTATCCTATTTTAAGATGTGACAAATTGGAGATATTGTATGATGAAGGAAAGAACATAGCATGAGTTTTATCGCTGTTTATTGGAAGTAGATTTTTTTGAGACCATCTATGTATGTTAACTAGATCAGAGTTTATAGCCTCACTGATGTTATCTGCATTCGATCTAGCTACCGAAAAATATACTTGAACGTCGTCAGCAAACATATGGATCTTGCAACTTCTACAAACCGTTGGCAAGTCATTTATAAACATTGAGAAGAGTATTGGTCCTAATATAGATCCTTGAGGGACCCCTGAAATCACAGGCATAAGTCGCGATGGAAAACTACCACAGTTAACAGTATTTTTTCTAAAGGTGTGTTGGTTCATCTGTTACTAATGATTAATTTACTGATGAACTTTAGCATTTCCAAGCGCCAAAATATTAGAATTCAGAACACCAGACACTTAAAAATATGTTTTGAATCATGGAAACAAAAATGATGCTTACAGTGTAAATTTTAAACAGTATTCAAAAACAACTATTGAATGATTTGTTGAATGATTGTATGAATAGAACTGATAAAAACATTCATTTGAGCTTCAGGATTCCAACTATTCAAACTCTAGCCAACTAGTTTTTATGAATGACAATAACATTTTATGTGAGTAAAATGCAAAACTAGTTGATAAATTAAAATAATTGAGAAAATTGGAGCGTGTTAAATGCAAATTTTTATGTGAACAACAATTTTCGACCACGCGTGGCGACGAAAATTCAAAACATTACCAGGGATGCCAATTTTATGTAAATTTCTTATTTCTTTAAAAATCTTGGGCCACCATTCGATTAACATTACTTTGGAAATATGAATTTCTCCAAAGAAATGGTATCTAGTGTAATTATACCAGATTGGCTGGTTTTATTTACGAGCTTACGCGGATTTTCAAAGAGAAAAAATTAGGAAAGCGAGATTTGGTCTGAATTTCGAGGAAAAAAAGCTCGATTTTTACCCGGATATATTCACAATTTTGGTGAAATCAATACCAAAAGCTCCAACAAAACTAACGATTTATGATTTTTGCGTCAAATAACAATTTTTGCTTCACCAAATTGCCACTGAAGTGTCTCGAGAAAAATAATTTTTCATGTTTAAATTTTGCAACTCCTAAAATTATTTAAAAATACCGGGATTTGGACTGATTAGCCCGTTTATAAATTTCAAAATTTTAAATTGAAATGCGCGGATTTTGCAAATATTTCTGGTAAAAATTAACGGCCTCGATACGTTCTGGAAAGGTTAAGCATGTGACATTTTGGATTTTGTTACTGTCTCGAATATATCAAAAAAACCCCATTGATTTCACATTCAATCGAATTCCAATTCCAGTCGAAAAGTTGAGGATTAGTTGCATAAGACTGAAAGCAGTTTTTCAAAAAACACATGGCACCCCTGTTGATTAACGGAGCAGTTCGTTTAGTTTTCGTTCACTTAGCAATCAGCACCATCTAGTGGCTATATGCTGAGTAATATTTGAACGAAATACTAACGTATTTGAATTCAAATTGTTACACACGTTTTCGGCTCATTTTTGTTCTGGGCCAGACCTCTGTTCTCTGTGCTTTGACTTCGGTTGCAAAAATCCAATTCCAATTTCAATTTAGCAAATCTCTGTGCCGAAAATGCGCTGAAATGTATACTATCTCGAAAATGATATGCTTGAAAAAGCACTAGTGGCGTAAGGACTCGAGCTCCCAAGCAAATGCATGCCAGAAACAAGAAAATAAAAAAAAAAACACAGAGCCGTAGGAAAGTGAGAATCAAACTCACAACATCATTATTATTTCATCTTGCCAATCCAACATCTTAACCAGTGTACTCCTTAAGCTTGAATCAGGACGAGGGCGCAGTGGTAACCCTTGACGTGAAGAACGCCTTAGACAGCGTCAGTTGGGCTGCGATTGCGTCGTCGCTCATTCATATGAGAATACCGGCATTTATCTGTAGGATAATCACAAAAGATTTAACAGCTGGTCGTAGTCGACAAAAAAAAATATCTGTAGGACGGTGGAGTGTTACTTCCGTCACCGCCAACTACAGTATATGACCAGCGAGGGACTGGAAACAGTAAGAAGTCGACGATCGACTGAGCTTTAAGTCCAACGTTGACTACGCCTGAAAAAGAGCAGCAATGGCAACAGCAGCCCTCTCACGGGTCATGTCGAATAACTCGGCGATCTACTGCAACAGAAGGAGGGTCCTGGCGAGTGTGACCTCGTCCATTTTGTGGTACGGAGCGGAAGCCTGAAAGGCAGCCTTGAGCAGGTAGTGTAACCTGCAAAAGCTCTGCAGTGTGCTGCGGCTGATGAACCTGCGAGTAACCAGCGCATACTGAACGGTGTGACTGGTCACGGGTGCTTCATACAGTACTACCACCGGTTTGGACATGTGACCTCGTCATTCTGCTCAACCTGCGGTGACAAAATCGAGACACCAGAGCACTGTCCGAGGTTCGAAAGGGTACGCGCTAACATGCTTGCCGCCTGCGGACCAGACACGAAGCGGACAACATCGTGCGGAGGATGTGTGAGGATGCCAATACTTGGCGCATGGTCAGCGATGAGTTCACCCGGATCATGACTGCCCTGCAGAGGAGTTGGAACCAGCACTAGTCCGCGACCGGTGTAGGGTGACGGGTGACTTCTTCGTCGGGGAGCAACTGAGTAGTGTGCTTCCGAACCTGGCAGTAAAGCATACAAAGATACAAAGAGGTAGAGTCTTATCCTTCTGCCTGGTACGTCGAGCGTCTGTGTGTAGGATACCTCCAACGTTACCGTCGCGGAGTATCCGAGTCCATCGCAGAGGGCACGACGGAGGCTGCGGGGATAAGATAAGACCTTCTCCGCAGTCGAACTCGTAGGGGGGAGAGTATTCACGTCGTGGAGTACTCTCGGGTAGAGTGGTCTTACGTCACTGTCAGATGAGCCACATGAGCCTCTCGAGTCGGGTAGGATGACATCACTGTCGGAATTCATCTGAGTCGCAAGCGTTAAAGAACGGTACGTGTGCTGTGACAGTCGCGAGTCTAGGATAAGCTGCTCTCGATTCGGCACACGGTGGGCAAATAGCCTAGGGCTGCCAGCCCATAAGTTGCAGGCCAAAGGAAGAAGGAAGATCGGGCCCTTTCGGTGGGGGGCATTCGAGAAGTGTGCGTCCGATCCTAGCAGTAAAGCATACGAAGATAAGACTCTACCTTCTGTGTACGTCGAGCTGTTAGGTACGTCGCGAACGTTGTGTAGGATACCTCCACCGCCACGAAGTATCTGAGTAGAACGCGCTTCCTACGATGGAAGCTACGGGGATAATACTTGACCTTCTTCGCAATCGAACTCGTAGAGGGAAGAGCATTTACGCCGCGAAATACTCTCGGGTAGAGTGACTTCACGTCGTCTGCGGATGAGTCACTCGAGTCGGTGTAGGATGACGTCTTCGCCGAGAACGGACGGGCAAAAAAGAGTGGGCCTCGAGCCAAACCAAGCGGAGCCAAGATCTCTAGTCGTTAGAGGAGAGGTCATTGGTCTCTTGCAGTGGTCTCGAACAGAGTCGGAGCGCACGAAAGTCTTGCTAGCCATGCGAGCCTCGAGTTACGAGTAGCCTTGAATCGTAACAAGAAGCAGGGTATATATGCTGGAGTTTTGACTTGAAATTGAGTAAGCAGATGAGCGCTTAAAAGCGGGCTTGATCTTCCGTTTCGGGTACAGCCTTCGACGCAGGTCCGGATGGGAACTATGACCAGAGGCCCCAGGTGGACTCTATGGCGTAGGGGTACATTGTATCTAGAGTCGACCAATTGCACCCATGGACCCAGAGTAGCATACTGGGGGAACGCGGGGGCTCGTCTTGCCTTGGAATGCAATCCGTGAGAAGAATTTACCTTCTGGGTGATAAACTAATAAAATAAAGAACGAAGGATACTAGTCATAGGCTTTTTGCCACCGATCAATTACTAAAAAACGCACAATGGTGGCTTCCTGGCGTTTGGTCTCCTTTCAAGGTCTTTGTCTTGTAAAGGAAAGGGTAAACAGAATGAATCCCATTGAATTGAAAACTATATTTTTTTTCCATTTCGTGCACCCGTGAAATCATTTCCATTTCATGCACCCGTGAAATCATACATGCGTAAGATATGCCAAGAGCAAATTTAAATGTTTCGAAAATTATTCACTAACGTCAACAGAGAAAGTAACTGCAAGTGTTTTTTTTATTGTAATGCGATTATTTAGAAAGGAAAAATGGCTCAAAAACTTCAAAAACGTTACATAAAAATTCTGCAAAAAATCATGGATGAGTTTTAAACTAACAAAAAACTTTTAAGACCGCTCAGGGTATAAGAAAACCGAAAATTACCTCAAATCGTGTCAGTCTCATGGACTTAGTTTAACAGAATGCTTCTGCTTTCAATCAATTCATCAATTTCCACACCATTAAAATCGAAGCACAGCAAAACGAGAAAATCGTCATAAAATGCCACTGCCGCAGGGAAAACTTTATACATAATTCATTTTCCTGACCGACCACATTTTCCCATCGATACCGGAAACACCTCAATTCCTAGCTGCACACCTTCGCACAATATCAAACATTTTATGAGGTGGAAAACGGAATACTCCAATGGCATTCGATAGCATTTACCCGTCCAGGTCCGCCTTTTACCTTGCGTCTACACAATCAGCTCACGTGCATTAAACATACATTTTCTCTTTTAACAACATAACCAACAAAATAGTTGGGTTAAACATCAGGAACGAATTGGAAAAGGTGAGTGGGTAATCGACTCGAAATGCCGCATTGACCTCGGTTTATATGTTAGATTAGAAAGAAGTAGCTGGAGCAAGAGTGAACCAAAAACGGGTTCCATTTCAGTTGGAACGCACTCGGAAAATGAGCTCCTTCTGTTCAAGTTTTCAATTCTGAAAAGGAAAAGCCACTTCGGATGAAGAAATATGGTTGCAGAAGAAAACGTACCGTACAATTATTGCTAAAGTGTTCGGTGCAAAAGGTGTTTGAAGGCAGAAGGTTACATCGAAAAACCGATAATTTTTTTTTTGTTCCACGATTTTTATATTATAAAAGATACAATAAAAAAATTGTATGGTTTTCTTCATTTTTAATGTATATTTGGAAATTTATACGTTTCTACATTTCTAATGTATATTTGGAAATTTTTGTAGTTTTTTAACAAACTATTTTCCCCGAGTTCTGACTGTTTAAAAAAAATTTTTTTTTCTTGGATTTTCAAACATGGTGGAGAATCGTAGGCTACCAAATTCAAAAAGACCAAAAAACATGCAAAGTTTATTAGTTGACCCGAAACCGTGATTTCATAATTTATTTATTTGATTGAAGCAGTTTCAGAAGAAAAAGCAACAAGGAGAGTTGTTTTTGATCGAATAGTTCTAAAACATGGCTCGCTCACGTTTTGGCAAAATTCCTTACATTAAATTTGTTACTTTAATTCATCGATTTCAATACAAATGTTATGAATTCGTCTTGGTACATCTTTGTACCTGAAAATAATCAAATTTTCATAGCTGATCGGCGGAGCTAAACATGTACGTTCGTGTCAGTTGATTCCGTGGTGAAAATGGCTAACGCGTGTTTCTACTGAAGCGGAGATTGCGGGTTCAAGTCCTGCCGGTGAGCCGTTGTATCTTTTTTGAAAATTTCATGATATTTACGGCTTATGTTCTTTCTTTCTTTGATACCTCATGTTTCTCGAATACTTTCCATCACCTTCGAAAATTCATCGACGTTTTTCGGCGAATTTTAGAAACAAAAAACGTTATTATTAGTTGTTCAGACGATTCGAGCTACTCTGGCTATCGCTCCGCTTCAGTGGACCCTAAAATTATATTTCGAACAATGAATTTTTATCGAATTTACAATATTTAAAACCTTACAAACTTCTGGCCTTCGTCTATACTAATTTGAATCGGGAAATTTTGTTTTGATTTTCGTTAACATTTATGACAATTTTTTATCATAGAGTCGTAAGCTGGCTTAAAATTACAGGAGTCTATTTGCCTATTGATTATATTGTTGTCACCTCCAATCTTAATTTAAAAAGTTTCAGCTGTGGTTCTTGAATTACAGCATGTAAATTTTTTCTAAAATGCTTGTATCGTCGAAGTCGAAATGCCTTCCAAACTGTATAATGCTAGTTTAGTCACGTTTAGTGCTTATTTATTTTGTAGATACATTTGTTTTAAGTTGTTTTAAACTTTCTTTTTTCAAAAACTGACTTGTTTCGCCTATGTATGATTCATTTACATTGACCACATTTAAACTCATACACGACATTGGTATTATTGCTTTCGGGGATTTTGTATTAAGTTTTTGTGAGGATCAGATTTTTATATTTATCTAAAGACTGGAAGGCGAAAATTATGTCAAATTGCCATAAGTACCTTGAAAGCTTTTCCCCCAATCCTGAACAATACGGGATTGTTACAAATTTGCTTGAATTTCTATTGGTTATACTCAAAGTATTGTAAATTTTATGTGTTTATTCTTTAACAATATTTTTCTTAATACACGTTTTCACACCTGTCCCGTCTTTGAATGAACTATGCTTTAAGTACACTCGGAACGAGGGGTCATGAAATGTATTGTTGAAAAAAAAATATTGAAACATTTTTAAAAGAAGTAGAGTGCTATACAAGTTCTCTTCAAGTCAAATTGTAATCCACACAATATTAATATATAATTCAGAATATTTTTATTTAAATGTTGACTGCAGAATAAAGAAATTAACAGCTATGCATGTAAAGAACAATTTTGTGTGTTTTCTATACATTGCGTGCTTGAATTTTTATCAACTTTTTTTCTAAACAAACACATACAGGATCTCAAATAAACTTGATATTGCTTACTTTTACTTACTGAATACTAGATAAGCTCAACTGCTCTATGGAGCCATAAACTTCTTTCAATATTTTCTCTTACCCTAAACAAGTTGACAATCCTGAGGTTTTATTGGAAGAAAAACTTGTGTCACGATCCAATGTTGACGATTTTAACTTGAACGTTTCTATCTCAATCACAGTTTTTCCAGCTTTATACCTACTTCCAGGGCATAAAATGCACTGCACACTACTCTTAGCAGATTAAATGTTTAGCATGAACATTTTATCGGCACTTGCATCTTTTTGCTGCCGGGCTCTTGAACGGGGGAGGAGGATCGAAACGCAAAAAGGGCAACCGGAATTTATTAAAACACTCGGCGTGAATTCCGCTCTAATGCTGGGGCAGGATATTTGTTATGCAAGTTTACGGGCAGGTCCGACCTTCCATCATCAAGTATATGTACCTAGTAGGGGGGAGCCACACTTTGATGAACCACATAAAAGCGAGCATAGCCGCCAACCAGCGCTTGCTCCTGCTTGAGCGATGACGATATGTATGTTGGGAGCGAAGGAAATTTGCTGCAACTCCATTCGTAATAGGTTGGGGCAAATTTTCCGCCACTTGTTGGTAATATCCGGGCATGAATTTTAGAATGTAGTAAACGAGCAAAGTATACTGAATTAAAATACGAAAGTATAAATTTTGGGTTCTGTAAGAAACTGCATGACCATTACAAAACAACTGACTACTAGTCAATGGCAAAACTTTGTTAGCTACCAAATTACGTAAAATTTTTAACAGATGTGCCAGCTAAGGTCAAAAGTATCTTACACAACCACAAGTACAGTTTTCATGGCCTATTTTAGATGCCGAGTGCATTTCGACCGACAATTGCTCTTGCCAAAGTCATTTGAAGACATAAAGGGTGATACGGTCAAAATTTGGTCAAGGGAAAACGCGTGTAAATCGGTGAAATCGTTTATATAAAAAATCAAATTAAATTTCTTTTTCAAGTTTAATTAGTATAAAATTCAGGAAAAATATTCAGTTAGGCTTCCGTTTTTCCAAATCCGAATTGCCGGGCCTTACGCTTAACCCCTGCCATCAGATTTTGTACAGCCACCTTGTCCACCTTCTTCGCCGCAGAAAGCCAGTTTGCTTTGAACTGCTGCTCGTGCTTAGCAATTTTTTTGGTCTTCTTTAGGTTCCGCTTGACAAAAGCCAAGTATTTCTCCTTTGGGCGGAGCTCTGGCGTGTACCACTCCATGGCCTGCACGCTGCAGACGCTGCAGAGGAGCTGGAACCAACGGCAGTCCGCGAAGGGTGTAGGATGACTCCATCGACGGGGAGCATTTGAGTAGTGTGTGCCCGATCCCTTGATCGAAGCTACAAAGATAAGGCAACATCTTCTGCGTAGCGGAGGTCAGGGGTGCGCCGCGAACGTGCGTAGGATACCCCAATGTCGGGGGGTATCCGAGTAGTGCCGCTTCCTAAGAGGGAAACTGCGGGGATAAGATTTTACCTTCCTCGTAGCGGATCTCGAGGGAAGAGGGTTAACTACTGTCGGGGGATACCCACGGGTAGAGAGGCTCTCGATGCCGGGCGAGCCTCTCGAGTCGGTGTAGGATGTCGTCACCGTCGGGAAACATCCGAGTCGTAGCGTTCTAAGTCCCGTACGTGTGCCGTGACAGGCGCGAGTCGAGGACAAGCTGCTCTCGATATCACACACAACGGACTGGAAAATCCGCGGGCCAAAAATCCTAGGGTTGCCAGCCAAGGGGGATAAAGAAGACCGGACATCGGTCGGAGAAGACTGACCCCATCGACGGGGGGCTGTCTAGTAGAGTGCGTCCGACCCCTCGGTTTGAAGCTACAAAGATAAGACAATACCTTCTGTGTAGCGGATGCCGTGGGTGCGCCGCGTTCGTGCGTAGGATGCTCCACCTTAGGGGAGTATCTGAGTAGGGCGGTTCTCAACGACAGAAGCTGCGTGGATAAGACTTGACCTTCTTCGCAGTGGAAATCGTTGGGAAAGAGTTATTCCACGTTCGGGGAATACCCAGGTAGAGTGGCTCTCGGCGTCGGGTGAGCCATTCGAGTCGGAGTAGGATGACGCCTTCGTCGGGAATCATCCGAGTCGTTGCGTTAAGTCCCACGCGTGTGCCGTGACAGGCGCGAGTCTAGGATAAGCTGCTCTCGATCAGGCACACGACGGGCAAGGTGGCAAACCTCGAACCCTTAAGATAAGAGGTCGGGCCTCGAGTCGTTAGAGGAGAGGTCAGGCCTCAAACCTTCAGGTGGAGAGGTTTGTGTGGTCAACCCCGAGTCTTTATGATGAGGGTCGGGTCTCGAGTCGTAAGAGGAGGGATCAGGCCCCCTTATCAACAAGAGGAGGGGTACAAGTGGTCACCTCGAGTTATTGCGAGAAGAGGTCAGATTTCAAGTCGTTGGAGGAGAGATCGGGCCTTGAATCGCGCAGAGGAGAGGTAACCTCGAGTCGATGCGAGGAGGGGTCAGATCTCGAGTCGTTAGAGGAGAGATCAGGCCTCAAGTCGCGAAGAGGAGAGGTTTGTGTGGGAATCTCGAGTCACTGCGAGGATATGTCGGTTCTCAAGTCGTTAGAGGAGAGTTCAGACGTAGAGTCGTAAGGAGGAGAGGTTTTGCTTAAAGTGGTCTCGTTAATGAGTATTGCCTTGGAGCGCATTAGCGCGAATAGACCTCCCCCTATTGAAGCATAGTGTACTAAAAAGTTCGAGGGGGAGGTGGGAACCAGGTCTGCGGCCCAGGTGGACTTTATGGCGTAGGGGTACTTAGTATCATGAGTCGTCCAATTGCAACCATGGACCCAGAGTAGCAAACTGGGGGGACTCGGTCGCTCGCCGTGTCTTGGAATGCAATCCGTAAAAAGGATTTACCACCTGGGTGATCAACTTAAAAAAAACCACTCCATGGCCTTTTTACCGTATTTAATGGCAAGATGCCAAATCCGGCCAAAACAGTACGGAACAACCGTGTTTCTTCAGGAAAGGCAGCAGACGTTTATTCAAACACTCTTTCACGTAAATTTCTTGGTTGACAGTCCCGGAAGCTATGAAAATGCTGCTTTTCAAGCCACAGGTACAGATGGCTTGTCAAATCAGATATTTCTTCGCGAACTTTGACAGTATCATGTGTTTGAAAATATCTGCTACCTTTCTCCTTCCTTTTGCCGTATAAAACTCCTGTCCCGGAAGCTGCTTGTAGTCGGCTTTGACGTAGGTTTCGTCGTCCATTACCACGCAGTCAAACTTCGTCAGCATCGTCGTGTACAGCCGGGATCGCGCTTTGGCCGTCGTATTTTGTTTATCATCGCGAAAGTCACTACCTTCTTGTAAGTCGATAGTCCGGCTCGGTTTTTGGCTCGATTCACGGTTGTGGACGATACACCCAGCTTATTTGCGGCATCTCGGAGAGAGAGGTTAGAGTTTCGCTTGAAACTACCGGAAACTCTCTTCGTCGTCTCAGCGGCTTCCGGTTTTCGATTTCCCCCCAATTCAGACTTCCTGGATGTCGACAAACGTTACCCAAACACTTTTATTACATTTGAAACGGTTGATTTGGCAACTTTTAGCGATTTTGCCAGCTCTGCGTGCGAGTAGCTCGGATTTTCGCGATGCGTGAGCAAAATTTTGATACGCTGCTCTTCTTCCTTGGACGGCATTTTGACAACTGAAGAGTGAATTCTAATATAAATATACGAGCAACATTCTACACACACACACACACACACCTTCAAAATGAGGGGTGTTCAGGTTTTTTTAAATGCAAAATTGAAAGAAATGCGTCAAGTTGATATTGACCAAATTTTGACCGTATCACCCTTTATGGAGGATCAAACCGATGAAAAATTTGAAACACCTGGAGAAACGTATGGACCAGCCTTAGCAACTTTTTGTTCGAAACGATTATTGCTCAAGCCCTTCAAACGAAATTCGCTGGTTTTCTTCCAGACGGATAAGGAGAAGCCTAATAAACGGTTGAAATTTTCGAAAATGTGGCGAGTAATGAACTATTTTCTGATGCGACAAGATTACATCAAATAATGAATCCTCAAAGTTTTTGTTTCTTTTGTTCACTATTATGAGAACTTGCTTGATGTTAATAAAAAAAAGTAATTTTCGAATTATTGAAAGTGTCCTTTTTACCCTCTGTGTCCGTCTTACCCGACTTTCTTATATATAGTATTAGAATTGCTTCTTCAATTTACCCTTCGACTTCTTTCCTTATAATTTGTTTATCATTATTTTACAGGGTGACAAAAAAGTCCTGTCACACTTTTTTGGGGTCGCCTGTAGCCTACACGTTGCATCTCTCTGGTGCCATCTATATGTCAAATGAAAGGGCTAACTTCGCTGCCCAAAGTGGCAGTGTTTCGTTTCTGTGCAGTTTGTATACATTGAGTTGTGAGCTATGGCAGAGTTTAGAGCAGCTGTTATCGCTGAATATGTGAAAGGGTTCAAACCCGGACACATATTCTAACATCTTAAACCGCTCGGAATCAACCGGAAATTCGTGTACCGGACCATAAATCGGTACCTAGAGACCGGAGGCACCGAGGACAAGGCACGATCTGGACGACCAAGGTCTGTGAGAACTCCAAGGCTGATAAAGATTATTCGAGACTGGATTAGACGGAATCCCGCCCAATCTGCACGGAAGCTGGCCAGGAACCTCAAAACGAACCGAGAATCAGTCCGCCTGCTTCTGCGCAAGGATTTAAAACGTACACCGTACAAAATACAGGAGGTTCATGGGGTTACCAAAGCTACAATGGACAAGAGGTACCAACGGTCGCGGGAGTTGCTCGGTTGGCGCGCAGATGACGAGATCATTTTTTCGGACGAGAAGCTGTTCGTTTTGGAGCAAACAGTCAATCGTCAAAATGATCGAGTTTGGAGTGTGAGCCTCCAGCAAGCTCCTGCGGACAAGCTGAACGTTTCCCGGTTCCAAAATAAGACGTCAGTGATGGTTTGGGGAGCCATTTGCAAGAGAGGTAAACTGCCTCTTATTTTTATCGATAAAGGGGTCAAAATCAACGCAGCGTACTACTTGGACACGGTTTTGAAGAAAAATGTTCTGCCTCAAGCTGAACTATTGTTTGCAGGCGATTACTACTGCTTCCAGCAAGATGGTGCCCCATCCCACACCGCAAAGGTTATTCAGGCGTGGTGTGAGGAAAATTTGACAGATTTCATTCCAAAGAATGAATGGCCTCCGTCGTCTCCGGATCTGGATCCACTGGATTATTTCGAGTGGGGATATATGATGTCGATGCTGAACGACTATAAATTAACAAATTTGGAGCAATTCGAGCGAGTTATCAGGAAAATCTGGGACGAGATGTCGATGGAGCACGTGCGCGCCGCCTGGCGCGACTTTCCAAGACGTCTGAAGCTGGTTAGATCAGAGAAAGGTGGTGTAATTCCAAGATACCGTCTGTGAAGTATCTTTATGAGTTACTGAATAAAGCTATGAAAGCCAGATTCTGATTTTCTTCTTATTCTTTGAAATATTGAGATTTGCGTGTGTGACCGGACTTTTTTGTCACCCTGTATATTATAGCAAACGTGAGCAATACCAGTTTTAACGACAAACCCCATACTTAAGATACATTACGAGGTTTGCAAAACAAATTTTTTTTGAAAATGAGTTGAGAAACAAAAGAGTTATATTGGTTTTAGTCAGGAGTGTCAAATTGTCCCTCCACGGACTGGAAACAGGAAAAAAATTCAGGGACGGATGAGGGTAAATCAATGTAGACATTTTCAAGATTAGATTTTCACAAGAAATCTTGTATAAACTTTGATTTGAAATTATTTGTTTATAATTTTGAGTATTTTTTTTCAAACGACCTATATTAATGTTTAACATTACGGTCGATATTGACATCGCCATCGTGGGGCCGAACTTCCCACAGGCGCAAAAACGAAAGCGTTTGGGTTTCTTGTATGACGGTTTCCGCAAGAATATGATTGAAGTGGCCCGGTCCCTGGGAAGCAATTTGATGTGGTAGAAAAATGTTATTGAAGCATGATTGGCATGTTTAGGGAAAGAAACGTCCTTAATCGTTGTTGGTTGTGTGGCTTTTCCTCACTTTGATGGTTTGTATCGCTGATAGACAGGAAGCAATGTAAAGAACTAACATCATTTGCATAGATCAAGAGTGCTTGTACTGTAGGTTGGTGATGTTTTTGAAAACTGTACAAAATTATTTGTTTTGAAGATGTTTAAAACATGCTTCAAATAATTCATCTGAGAATGTCTTTTTAAAACATAAGTATTTGATTTGATTTTAGTTAATGAAGCTTTCGAAGGTCTGAGCTTCCTACCTTCAACTGAATAAAAGATTTCCGGAAAAAAACCACGTCGCAAAGCACTGAAGTTCCGAGCAAAAAACCACCAGAACCGTGGTCAGAGTGCGGTCATTTCGGTCTGAGACTGCACATTTTCGGGATTCTTGTTTGGGTTCTTTTGAACGAATGGGGAAACTTTTTTTTTCTCTTGCTGTCCTTTGATGGCTGTCAGATGAAAAACGGATAAACTACCACTGCTAGGGGGTAGGTGGTACTTTAACTCTGTAGGTCAAGGGGCAGCAAAAGTTTTAAGGTGCCATGGTAGAACTTTTTCAAGTCTGAGTTGGAAAAAGTGAAGGGGATGCTTTTTGCTGAATTAAAAAGATTTTACTGCATTATCAGGGTTAAGAAAAACTTTTCAATGCTAGTTTGTAAGACGGTAATTAGCTTATGGTTTGTAATCATATATTTCAATAAAGTTCTGGAAGGAAGAAAAGCAAAGTGGATCAACATCCTTTAACAACGTTTTTAGCGTCAAGAAAAATCAATTTACATTACCAATCTTGGCATGACTTTCCAAAAGAAATCTAGAAGCCAAAATTTATGTTGACATAAAATTTATAATTTGGAAAATACGTACAAAATTAAAAAATCAGTGAAATCTGTGATTATTTACAAAATTCTGTGTTCTGTGACACAAATTCTGTGGTCTAGCAGATAGGCTGTTGCGAGTTTGGTTTTGGTATTTCAGGCGTATTGGGTTCGATCCCCGGTATCACCAAGAAAACTGTATGATTCGAATCTTCTAAGTGGCCGACAGGTAAGATGTGTTTGCTCGAATATCTAAGTATATAAATTTATAATAAGAATGGTCATTCAGTTGCCAGTTGTCCAGGTATATACACAGATGCCAGAATACCTGTAAGTAGACTAGCCCACCTGATTGACTCGTTCTTCCAAAACAAACTTACATCAAAACACGCAATACATTCACTTCATCACAGTTTATACGAAGCCATGGAGTCCGGGTATAGTGTACGCGCTGCATTGGAGATTTGTCGAACTTTATCATCTAAAGGGACATTCAAAGCTACTTGTTCTCATAATTTTTGAATATTGGAGCAATGATATAAAACGGAAATAACTCCGACAACGCTTTTTATAAATCTGATGTTTACCTTCTTAGAAAGGTATCTTTTATATTGAGATGTAAATGAACAACAAGAACCCTCAAACATTTTAGAAAACATTGCTTTTAATTATTTTGCTCACGATTTGACCACCACTTTCTGTTCATTTTTAAGGTGGATCGCAATTTTATTTTATAGATATGATGCACAGCCAGTTTCACTCCCCACTGAATGAATTAAACAGAAGCATTGAGCTTTTTACCACTTTTCCACTAGAAATGTTTGGATATTGCATTATTACACTCCTCACATTCCTTAGCTCCATGGATAAATCATCTTCATTTTTATAAAAATTATAGCTCACCATTTGATCCTCTAGTTCTTTTCGAAAAATATGAATTGAATACTTTAGGAATAAGATGAAAGATATGCAGAATATAAATCAAATTTAATTAAAAATAAATCAAAATAATTGTTGTCTTCGGCAACATTGAAGGAAAATAGAATAAAATAAATGTCTATGGCAACGATTGTTATTTTGGCAACACCAGGCTAAACAAACAAAATTAAGTCAGTCATTGATCTATTCTTGTGAGAGACAGACGTGTCTTAGTGAATCTTCGAATTGAGATTCATAAGAATTGTAAAATCACGACAAGGGAGTGGTTGGTAGAATAAGGACAGAACGCGCAGATTGTCTAGGCTGCTGCTACTAAAAATTTATTTCTGATTCGGCCTCCGGTAGAAAGACGGATTGCCACAGGGGCACAGATTTTAAAAACTGCTGCTTCGAACGAAATTGTTTCTGATTCGGTCTCTGGAAAAAAACGGAATGGCTTTGGAAGCGCAGGTTTTTAAGGCTGCTGCTGAATATTTTTTTTGTTTGGCTTTCCGGTGGAAAAAAACGGAAATGGCAAAAGAAGAGCAGATTTTTAAGACTGCTGCTGCTGATTGTTTTTTTCTGATTTGGCCTTCCGGTGGACAAAGACGGAATGGATTTGGAAGCGCAGATTTTCAAGCTTCTGCTGATTGTTTACTTTGATTTGGTCTTCCGGTGGAAAAAGACGGAATTGGCTTACGAAGCGTAGATTTTTAAGGCTGCTGCTGCTGGTTGTTTGTTTTGGTTTGGCTTTCTGGTGGAAAAATACGGAATTGGTTTGAGAAACGCAGATTCTTAAGGCTGCTGCTGATTGTTAGTTATCATTTGGCCTTCCGGTGGATAAAGACGCAAGGGCTTTGGAAGCACAGGTGTTTAAAACTGTAACCTCTGATTGTTTGGTTTGATTTGGCCATTCGGTGGAATAGGACGGAATTGGCTTAGGAAATGCGGATTTTTAAGGCTGTTGATTGTTTGTTATGATTTTGCTTTCCGGTGGAAAAGACGGAAAGGCTTGACTTGGTTTGACTTTCCGGTGGAAAAAGACGGAATGGATTTGGAAGCGCAAATTTTAAAGCACCTTCTGCTGATTGTTTACTTTGATTGGGCCTTCCGGTGGAAAAACACGGAATTGGCTTTGGATGCGCAGATTTTTAAGGCTGATGCTGCTGATTGTCTTCTTCGATTTGGCCTTCCGGTGGAAAAAACGGAATTGGCTGAAAAAGTACCGATTTTCAAAGCTGCTGTTGCTGATTATTTGTATTGATATTGCTTTATGGTAGAAAAAGACAGAATCGGCTTAGGAAGCACAGATTTTTTGAAGCCTGTTGCTTCTGTTTTTTAAAATTTGGACATATGTTGCATAATTTCCAAATTTTTTTGAGAGCATTAAAAGCTAGGTCTCGATTTGCGAAACTATGTCAGCATCGCTTTGTATTTAATCATTAGATGATTACTTGATTGGGTAACATAAATTGAAATTTTGAATAAGCGCAACAATGCTCAATTGTTGTATGATGCTCAACTTGGTGCTTTAATTCAAAATGAGCAGTGCTCTACCCCTATTTTCTCCAATTGAAGGTTACACAGGAAGTGTTTCAATAGCATCCTATTAAATTACAATTAAATCTATGGTTAATTTGTACCCCGTTATTCATGATCTTACCCAACGGATCCGGAAGGTTAACTCAGGACTCAGACACCTTTTTGCTGCTTCTCGCGAGCAAAACATGGAAAGTCCTGTTTTCAGGAAAAGACCTTTTCCACAATTTATTACCCATCTCCATCCTGTGGCGATTCTTTCACACTTTCTTCGCCGTCAGTTTTGGGCCAGCAGATAGAGCCAAGGCTCAAGGGACACGCTCTTTAAAAAGAATGACTCCTGCTCCCTGCTTCATGTTTCTCTTTGGCCGGGTGGTTGATGGATGGTTATGAGGTTGTTCCAATCCGGAACGCGACAGGAAGCTCCTATTAATACCCAGCTCATCAAAATTTAACAGGCGGGTCGAGGAAGGACCTACCAGTGGGAAAAGATAGCCTCTCACTCACACACAAAAACCAAAAAAAAGTTGACCAGCCACCATAAATTTAGATTCGCGACACGTTTCACGCTGTGTTTCTGTTTCTGGTCATGGTTTTTTTTTTTGTTTCCTCCAACCGTGTATCTTTCAGTCAATTTTCATTCAGCCCTACCAAACGAGCCGTATTTTACGGGATCTGAGATTTACGGAAGGTTGGAGGCTACTGTCGTTAATAATTTTACCTTTCCATAATGCTTTTTCTGGCAACGGCTAACCTGTTTAACATTTAAATTGAATGGTTGCTGCTTAGCACCCTACACAATCGCTTGTAAATGGTTCTGGAAGTTTGGAAAGGGCTCTTGTCTTTACATAAACATATAAATCGTATCGATTGTGTAAACATTGATTTTTTTAAGTGCCGACAACATTTATAGCAGAACTTAAGCTCGTTGTGAATATTATACAATGTGTTTTGCTATTCCTTTTTTTTAAATAATAAACTTCAACATGCTAAATTTGAATTGAAACCGAATCACATGCCCTGAAACTAAGATATTATTTTTCGACCGCAAACCAAAAATCTCAAGCCGTGACTAAAATTTCTCACTTAACACTAGAAAGTGTCAAAATGACTGTTTGGACACTTTGTTTGTTGAATATCTTTTAAATACTTCGCATGAAAAATTCGCAAAAAAATACGACTTTTCATGAATTTTGAATCTCTACAAAACTGTATTTTTTATTTCACTAGCTCTTTTAATAAGCGAGAAAAATTTCGCCATGAACACTCGGACCGTGACCAGTCAAAATGACTGGTAAAATTAACAACCCTATAACTCAAACAAGATAATTTTTTTCGCTTGCTTTTGGTTTCATTTGCAATCTACATTCAAGACAATGAGCTCTAGTTGATTAATGGTGGGCAGAAGTGTGTCCTTCGTTATGAAATTATTGATTTTCGAAGCGAAGTCATGAAAATTTGTAGAAAAAGTTCTCGGGTTGACCGCTGTGTGGCGCTTCAAGCACTTGACTTCAAATTTTTTGTTTCGTTTTGTTGCTCAACTATTATCAAACTTTTTGTCAAAATTTGGCGAAATTTCGTCAAGATTCGTAAAAGTTATGTTAGATTTAATACATGTCCGTTCGAGTAATTGAGTAATTTTAGGTGATCAATTTGTTTTATACTGAACTAGAATGAGTAAAATAATTATGAATAGTGTACTCATTTATTCAAATTTGAAGACATCAGCTATGAAACAGAATAATTTGAATGATATTTCAACATGGGTGCACGGAATATTTTTAATATGTTGGTTATCCACCATGGGTGCACGGATTCACCGCAGTTTATGTCCAAGTATGTATTCACATGCATCCTTAGATTTCTAGGTTCGACAAATGTCCAATGCAAGTTCACTCACAAGTATTCCGGCACCCGTGTATATACCTGGCCAGCTGGCAACTGATTGATCATTCGTATTATAAAGTTAGTTATAAGGCCGATGACATAGTAAGAGCGATGCGATGCGAATTGGCGAACGCGGCCAATGCGAACTCGAGCGGCGGAACAAATTGACATCTGCTTCGCCGCGTTGAGTATGTCAGGTTTAAGCGATTCACATACATTTTCATCAAATGTGGTTCGCCGCATTGAATCGCATTCGCCGTTTCGCATCGCATCGCTCTTACTATGTCATCGGCCTAAGAGGAAACACATCTTACCTGTCGACAACTTATGGGGTTTGAATCCCAAAGTTTTCTTGCCGATACCGGGAATTGGACCCAGTACGCCTGGCATTCCTAGACCAGACTCACGCCAGCCTATCTGATAGACCACATCGGCGCTAAGATATTTCAACTTGGGTGCACGGAATAGCTGTAAATTCGCCGTTGTTAATTATATAGAAATAAATAGTTTTCAACTTGCTTCAGAACACAATATATATTTGAGTTAGATATGATAGGTATTTGAAATGCAATATTGGTCAATCGAAAAACTTTTAAGGAAAAACCAATCAGCGTGTCCATTTGATAATGTTGATTCATTATTTTTATTTTCACTGTCTGCCGTCGCACGACATAACTTGATGCATATAATTTCTAAAATTCACTCGGTCAATGGCAACCGTTTTCCAATTTCATGGATGTTGATCAGATCTTATCAGATAAATATACGATTGCAAAAACATGTTTTTTAATAATAAACAAATTAATTTATTATTTCAAGATATAATTGAAATATTTCTTTTCCAGGAATGAAAAAACGGAACTTAAAACAAAAATCGCTATTTAAATAATTATGTCTCAACATGAAAGACATGGTTTAGACTTTGGTTTAGTTAAGATTTGTAAAAATGCTTTTTAAAAATTTGCAAAAATTCCAATATTTGATTAAAACGCGATGAATCCGTGCACCCATAGTGAAAAACCATGTATATAACACAAATTTTCAATTGAACCTAAAGAAGTCTTTATTCTCTACCTTTTGCATGCAAAAAAATGAATTTGGATGAATGGCGGTGAAACCGTGCACCCATGGTAAATTGCTCTACTTATAGAAAAAATATGCTTCAAAACCTACAATCTCAGGTATTACTTATAGCCAACGTGTTGAAAAATTTCAGAGCGATGGATGCTAGAAAATATCTACTAAAATAAAATTGAAGTGAAACCGTGCACCCATGGTCAATACCCATAGCCATCTAACATGATTTTATAATTATTGTTAGATCGATAATTAGATCGATAATGTGTTTTTGCGCAGACCATTACGGAAGAAAAGAAAAAACCAACTTGTCTTGGATTCGATTGGAACGGAAGAGATCATTTATTTCAATTTAATCCATAACAACACTTTTTCCCGCGAAAAATAGTATCAATTTTACACAAAAAGAACTAACTAGCAACACTTATTACAACCATAAAAGACAAACGGTTAAAGGGGGCTAACTTGGTTTTCAGCTTAAGGTGACCAATGTTGTTGAGAATTAACAATGTATTTTAATTTTTGATAATTATTTGAAATATTCATTTTATGACATACACGCATTCGTCAACTATGCCAGAATGATGTTTTTTTTTTTTTTTAAATATGTCTTTATTTGTACCAATTCATCATTACATTTATATTACATTATAACATTAAATTAGGTGTTCAGTTCAATGATGAACTGTCCAGAGCCCTATAGTTTATTAAGCACTATTATTTATTTATTGAATTAATTTTGCTGAGTGCAATCAAGTAGTTTTATGTAGGAGAACATCCTGTAATGTCAAAAAATATTTTAAACTTACTACTAAAAACTAAAACTATCCTAAATTAAACCTAATTATAGAGAGAACGAATCTCTGCGATGGAAGACTGCATCGATTTGCCTCTGAAGTTGGAGATGATTTTGTTGGCCATCTCTTCGATCGATTCAATGCCCGCAATCCGATGAAGATCTTCGGTGCTGTGCCAAGGTGGAAGCCGCAAAATCATTTTCAGAACCTTGTTCTGAATCCTCTGGATGGCCTTCTTCCTCGTCGCGCAGCAGCTAGACCAAATCGGAACTGCGTACATTATCGCTGGTCGGAATACCTGTTTGTAGATTAACATCTTATTTCGCAGACACAACCTGGATTTCCTGTTGATGAGAGAATAAAGAGATTTAGTATATTTATTACACTTAGATTGAATATCTTCAATGTGATTTTTAAAAGTAAGATTCCGATCAAGTGTAAGTCCCAGGTACTTCACGTGATCAGACCATTCTAATGAAACCCCATTAAAAGTTATGGAATGATTTTCATTAGGTTTTAAAAATTGAGCTCTTGGCTTATGGGGAAATAAAATAAGTTGAGTTTTGGAAGCGTTAGGAGAAATTTTCCACATTTTCAAGTAATTCAAAAAGGAATTTAAATTTTGTTGCAATCTACTGCGTACAACCCGTAAATTTCGACCTTTGGCTGAAAGCAAAGTATCATCAGCAAATAATCTTCTACCTTTTCCTTCTGGTACATAAGGAAGATCAGAAGTAAAAATATTGTATAAGATTGGCCCAAGTATACTACCCTGAGGGACACCAGCTCTAATGGGTGTCCTCTCAGAGCATGAATTTTGATAGCTTACTTGTAAGGTTCGGCTAGTCAAATAATTTTGAATAATTTTGGTGAGATATACAGGAAAATCAAATCGAGCTAATTTAGCTACTAAACCTTTGTGCCAAACACTGTCAAAAGCTTTTTCAATATCTAGAAGAGCAACACCAGTTGAATAACCTTCAGATTTGCTAGCGTTAATCATATTAGTTACACTCAAAAGTTGATGTGTAGTAGAATGTCCATGACGAAAACCAAATTGTTCATCAGGGAAAATAGAATTCTGATTAATGTGAATCATCATTCTATTCAAAATAACTCTCTCAAATAGTTTACTTAAAGAAGGAAGCAAACTAATTGGTCGATAACTTGAAGGCTCTGAAGCACTTTTTCCAGGTTTTAAAATTGGAGTTACTTTGACATTTTTCCATTTGTTTGGAAAATAAGCCAAGTGAAAACATTTATTGAAGATTTTAACTAAAAAATTTAAAGTGCTTTCAGGCAACTTTTTAATAAGAATATAGAAAATCCCATCTTCCCCTGGGGCTTTCATATTTTTAAATTTTTTGCAAATCAATTTAAGTTCGTCAATATTTGTTTCATAAGAACTTTCAAATACATTTTGTTTAGAAAGAATATCATCAAATTCAAGGGAAATTTGAGCATCAATTGGACTTACAACGTTTAAATTAAAATCATGAGCAGACTCAAATTGTTGGGCTAATTTTTGAGCTTTTTCTGCATTCGTTAAAAGAAGTTTATCCCCGTCTTTCAAAGTAGGAATTGGCTTCTGGGGCTTTTTCAGAATTTTAGTTAATTTCCAAAAAGGCTTTGAGTAGGGTTTTATGTCCTCTACTGCTTTGGCAAAATTTTCATTACGAATGAAATTTAAACGACGTTTGATCTCTTTTTGAAGGTCGCAATAAATAAATTTCAAATAAGGATCCCTAGTACGTTGATATTGGCGTCGACGAATGTTTTTCAGTCGTATCAAAAACTGAAGATCATCATCAATTAAAGGTTGATTAAATTTATGTTTAACTTTGGGTATTGAAGCGGCTTTAGCATTGACTATTGAAGTTGTCAAATTTTCTACAGCCAAATCAATATCTTCTATTGAATTAAGTGGAACGTTTACATTCAAATTACGTTCAATAAAATTCCTATATCGCTCCCAGTCAGCTTTTTGAAAGTTAAAAGTTGATTTTAAAGGGATTTCAATGGGACTTTGGGATAAAGAAAAAGTTACTGGAAGGTGGTCTGAATCGAGGTCCGCATGAGTAACTAATTGACTACAATGCTCGCCTAAATCCGTTAGAACCAAATCAATTGTGGAAGGATTTCTAATCGAAGAGAAACAAGTATGCCCATTAGGATATTCAACAGTATAATAACCTGCAGAACAGTCATTAAATAAAATATTCCCATTTGAATTTGATGAAATATTATTCCAAGATCGGTGTTTTGCATTAAAGTCACCAATAATAAAAAATTTAGATTTGTTTCTGGTGAGTTTTTGTAAATCTCCCTTCAAAAAATTTTTCTGTTCACCGCTACATTGAAAAGGCAAATATGCGGCAACAATAATAATTTTCCCCATAGAAGTTTCTAATTCAATTCCAATTGTTTCTAAGACTTTTGTATTGAAAGAAGGAAGAAGTCTAAATTTGAGACGACTATTGATGACAATAGCTACACCCCCACCTTGTCGATCAAGTCGATCATTACGCAAAATTTTAAAGAAAGCATTGCTTTTCAAGTTATTGTCTGGCTTTAAAAAAGTTTCAGTGATGGCAGCAATATGTATGTTTTGAGTTTTCAAAAATAAAAAGAACTCATCTTGGTTAGCCAGCAACGATCTAGCATTCCAATTCATAATTTTTAAATATCTATTTGGATCCATGAGGGAATCGTAAAGTCATAATAATTTTGTTAGCATAATTAAAAGAAGTTTGGAAAGCTTCAAACATTGAATTTGCTTTCAACATAAGTTGCATCATTTCCATTAAATTTTGATGCAAAAATTTTAATTTTTCCTCAGTAATCTCACCCAAATCAACAAAATTGTTAGGATCAGAAAATGAAGGAGAAGAACAAGTATTTGAATTTCGGGGATTTTCCCAAGCCTTCGCATGAACGTTGAGACTTGGTTTTTTCCCATTTTTATTAGTTGAACCTGAAGAGGGAAACCCATTTTCAACCACCTCTGAGAACGATAAGCAACGAGTCTGGGGCGCAGAATCAGCACAGGTAACATTAAAATCACTTCGGGTATTACCCAGCCGTGATTCCAATGTAGACCGAGGCTGACCGCGAACAGGCAGGTTGTTTACCGGCCCGACGTGTGAAGACGAAAAAGAGGAAGGAGGAGAAGAAACTTTTCTGGAAACTTTGGGATTTTTCCTAGAAGCAATAATTTTTGCCCTGATGGGACAGTCTAGCGAATTCGAGGAATGATTACCTGCGCAATTTGCACACTTGAAAAATTCTGTTTGTGGCTTATCACCACCAAAAAGGCATTTAGATTTATCATGATCGAATGAGCCGCAAAGCATGCATCTGGCATTCATTCTACAATTTTTAGTGCCGTGACAAAAAGCTTGACAACGACGACATTGCGTAATATTTTGAAGGAAATTGGTTGAAGATTTTCGAAAAGGTTCGAATTTGACTCGACAATGAAACATAAGACGAGCTTTTTCAAGAATTTGCAAATTATTAACCTGATCCTTTTTAAAATGGATCAAATAAAGCTCAGGAGCAAAACCAACACTACTGATATTATTCGTGTTGGTTCTTTTCCTCATTTGAATTACTTGAATTGGAGAAAAACCTAACAAAGAATTTAATTCAGATGTGATCTCATCCGGTGTCTGATCGCCGGTGAGACCACGAAGTACAACTTTAAATGGACGATCACTTCTAGTGTCGTACGTAAAAAATTGATGTTTTTTATTATTCAAATAATTTAAAATTTTTTGAAAATCATTAAAAGATTCCGCCAAAATACGAGCAGTTCCCCTTCGACCGATCTGAAAAGAAATCTTCACATCCTTGACGGAAGTGACGATTTCTTTCCGAAAGGCATTGAAGTCAGGAATCGTGACCGTAATTGGTGGAACCTTTTCGTTTTTAAGAGTATAAGAAGAAGAAGGTTTCTTAGTACTCTTATCAGAATTAAATATGAATATTTCCTCATCACCGATGTTATGAAGGACATCGAATGAATTGGAAATTTCAACTTTTTTGGCAGATGGCCCTGGATTAGGTTCAGCAATCCGTTTTCTTCCGGCCCTTGAGCCGGCCGAAGACTTCCCCATGCTGGAAAGAAAAGAGAAAAATATGAATAAAATAAAATGAAAATAATTTTAGCACTGAAAAGTGCTGATGGAAAAACAGGTAAGAAAAAATTAAATAATTTAAAATGTTCCTGCAGGTACACAGCAACGATACGATGCTCCGGCGTACGTGTTGACGGCTCAACGGTACAGATGGAAGTGATGCCAGAATGATGTGATTCCGTGCACCCATGGTGAAAAAATATTTCCATTTTATAACAAAAATATTATCGATTAAATAACAAAATCATTTCAAAAGAAAAAAGTTAAAAATATTACGATATAAAAAATTTCTCCTTTACCAGTCATTTTGACTGGTCACGGTCCGAATAGGTATGTTCAATTTGCCGGTCCTTCTAGTGTTAACCATTTTGATGGCCAAAACATTTCCGTTCTGATTTCTTTTGGTGGTATTTTAATATGAGATTAATGGTTCAGTTGTAGCTGTAGTATATTGACATACCTGCAAGTATATGCAGTTGACGTTGTTCCGTATAATTAACCTTACCTGGCAGTTCAATATCTTGGGTACGATTGGTGAGAGTGAGAAAGGGTAGAATCGGGGATTCTTGGTTAAGCGATCGAGCCGAACGGACGCGTTTCGACAACTGGCGACGAGGTGGTGAAAAAATTTTTTCCGAGAAAAAATTGTTGTGTAGCGGATTTAGCAGAGAAGGTAATTTTAGTTTGAATAAATAGCTGTTTTGAGTGGAGAATTATTAAGATGGTGGTGTATAGTTAAAGAACGAAATTGGGAGGAAATTCTGGAGAAAAGTGGTAATAAGTGACTGTGATGTTGGTGTGGTTTTTGGACGTGTTGGATCTCGTTTCCCGCATGGTAGATGAATTCAATTATGAATTTGAGGAGGCCATTTTGACGCATAAATATAGCGGTAATAGATTGAAAACGGAGGGAGAACATAGAGAGCATAACGCAGAGAGTTGCGGTAAACGAACGAAAAATGAAACGCACAAAAGTGTGGTAGAGTGAGAGGAAAATAGAACGCACGAAAGTGTGGTAGAGTGAGGGGAAATGAAACGCATGAAAGTGTGGTAGAGTGGAAAAAAAAGGCAACGTAATTGAATGCGGTAGCTATGGCTGGTAAGGTACGGCTGAAACAGCATTGGTGTACATGCTGGTAGAGAGTGAAAGGGAGGAGGTTGTAGTTCTGGTAGTGAACAGAAAATCAATTCGGGTGACCAGATAAAATATGAATCAAGCGTGAGAAAAAAAACGTATTTCATACATTTTCGAAAAAATGTCGATGAAATATGGTAGTTATTGAAATCTAACAAAGGTGCATGTATTTTAATTACAGATGGAGGAAAATCGTGCGATACCGCCGTTCAGGTGCAATCAGATCGAGGCCAGTAAACTGGCGAAAGAGTGGCGAGCATGGAAACATGTACTTGAGTGCTACTTTGACGCTTACGGAATTACTGATCAAAAGATGATGCGGGCAAAGTAACTGCATTTTGGAGGTACACCACTGCAAACAGTTTTTAAAAATTTGAAGGATCATGACCATATGCCGATTGATGCGTTGGTTCAGAATTGGTACGATGCAGCTATTGAGAAATTGGATCAATTTTTCGAACCCAAACATCAAAGCACCTCTGAACGGAAGAAGTTGCGGCAGATGAAGCAAAAGTCCAATGAACGTTTTGCGGACTATAACATCCGCCTCAGACAACAAGTTGAGGAATGTGGATTCGAAAAATATGGACCGGAAATAGCAGATATTTTGACTAATATTTTCTTGACTGATGCCGTGGTGGAAGGATGTGAATCCAATGAAGTTCGACGACGTGTGTTGATGAAGGATTTGGAATTTTCCGAGATTGAAGCTCTTGGTATCGCACAGGAAGCTGTGGATCAACAGGTACGAGAAGTTTCAGTATCATCACAAGAAAAAGTTTTTAAAGTTGAACAACCAGGTGTCGAACGTATGCGAAAATCTGCTTTTGGTAGCCCGTACTTTAGAGAACCTAAGCAGTGTTTGAATTGCGGTAAGGATGGCCATTTTGCTTCATCGCTAAGCTGCCCCGCTCGGGGTAAGCAATGTCGCAGGTGTTCAATTTTCGGCCACTTTGAAAACACTTGTCGTTCAAGCAAGCGGCCAAGACAGTTCCAGAGACAACAACAATCAAGTGGAAAATTCTCGGAGCGTTCCAACAACGGTGGAGTACGAACCATTCAAAATTTTGATGTGGATGGTCCTGGTGGTTCGAAGAGTGAGGAAAATCAAAAAACTTACTACGCGTTCTATTCCGGAAACGAATCCAATGTTCTGAAATGCGTAATTGGTGGAGTAAGCGTCGACATGCTCGTGGATTCAGGTGCTGATGCCAATCTCGTCAGCAGTGATGAATGGGAGAAACTCAAACAACAAGGCATCGAAGTGATCTCATCTACAAAAGGGAGTAGCCGCATTTTACGAGCTTATGGCAGTAACAATCCTCTGGTTATCCTGGGTTCTTTCGTGGCTGAAATAACGATTGCAAACAAAAGTGTTAATGCCACCTTCTTAGTAGTTAAAGGAGGTCAACGTTGCTTGTTGGGTGATATGACGGCAAAACAGTTGGGAGTGTTACAAGTTGGTTTACAAGTCTGCCCGGCGAAGGAATCTTGGACCCCATTTTCGGTAATCAAGGGTATAAAAGTTTCGATCCATATGGATCCCAAAGCAATACCTGTTTTTCAACCAATGAGGCGAATTCCTATTCCTCTGGAGGAAGCTGTTGGAATGAAGATTGATCAACTATTGGCCCGCGATATAATTGAGAAAAAAGTAGGACCGACTTCTTGGGTATCGCCTTTGGTGGTGGTAGGTAAGGCAAATGGCGAGCCGCGCCTTTGTCTGGATTTACGTAGAGTCAACGAAGCTGTGATGAGGGAACATCATCCGATGCCAATAGTTGACGACTATATTGCACGATTGGGCAGAGGAAACATATGGAGCAAATTGGATATCCGCGAAGCATTTCTACAAATTGAATTGGATGAAAAGTCACGGGACATAACTACGTTTATTACCGGACGTGGACTGTATCGCTTTAAAAGGTTGCCCTTTGGATTGGTGACATCACCAGAGTTGTTCCAAAAAGCCATGGATGAAATCCTAGCTGGATGCCAGGGAACATATTGGTATTTGGATGATGTAATCATTGAAGGGAAAGATCTGCCTGAACATGACATTCGTCTCGAAGAGGGAGTTTGAATTTATCTTTTGAATAAACTCTCTAACACATACTTCAAACTTGTTTTCTTTTATGAACGAAAAATGTATTAAAGGCTCCTACTTAGCATTTTCACTCTTGCAGGTTCTTAATCGTTTTAAGGATAGAGGTGTTGAACTGAATTGGGAAAAGTGTCTTCTTAGAGTAAACGAATTAGAATTCCTTGGTCACAGAATTTCCCGTGACGGTATAAGTCCTGCGGAAAATAAGATCAAATCGCTGATGTCATTTAGAGAACCTCATAATGAAGCGGAAGTTCGTAGTTTCCTTGGTCTTGCTAACTACATGAACAAATTCCTTCCTGATTTGGCTACTATGGACGAACCACTCCGGGTTCTCTTGCAGAAGAAAGTCCCATTCAAATGGACTAAAAAGGAATCGGAATCATTCAAAGCTATAAAACAAGCTATGGCAAATGTTAAACATCTTGGATTCTACAAAGTTGAAGACCGCACCGCAGTAATGACCGATGCAAGTCCTTGTGGACTTGGTGCAATCCTGATTCAGTTTAACAATAACAATCATCGGATAGTATGTTTCGCATCGAAATCTCTTACTGAAACAGAACGAAAATACTGTCAATCAGAAAAGGAAGCGCTTTCTATCGTTTGGAGTGTGGAGAAATTTCAATATTATCTTATAGGAAAAAAGTTTGAAATATTCACGGATTGCAAAGCCCTCGAATTTTTGTTTTCTAAACGGTCAAAACCATGTGCCCGCATTGAGCGCTAGGTACTTCGTTTACAATCGTTTGATTATACTGTGGTACACATCCAAGGAAATACTACTGTAGCAGATACGCTCTCGAGGTTGGCTACCGACACGCCGGAACCTTTCGATACAGCTGAAGAGGTTATGGTGCAAGAAATCGCACTTCATGCTGTAAGTTCCTCTGCACTCACATGGGCTGAAATAAAATCAGCATCAGCCAGTGATCTGGAAATTCAAAATGTCGTGAAGTGTCTAAACAATGGACAAGAAAGTCTCTTGCCGGTAGAATATCGAGTTATTTCTTCAGAATTATGTAATGTAGACGAAGTATTGCTCCGTGGTGATCGGATAGTTATACCATCTGTACTGCGAGATAAAATCCTAACGACAGCTCATGAAGGGCATCCCGGTATATCCATGATGAAAAATCACCTTAGATCCAATGTGTGGTGGCCGCGGATGGATCTTGCTGTTGAAAAATTCGTAAAATCGTGTAGAGGCTGCACACTAGTGGCAGCTCCTGGACCACCAGAACCAATGATGAGAAGCCAGCTCCCCTGTGCACCTTGGCAAACAGTTGCGTTAGATTTCCTTGGACCGTTGCCGGAAGGTCAACATTTACTGGTGGTCATAGATTGTTATAGTAGATTCATGGAAGTATGTGAGATGGAAAGTACCACGGCAAGCGACGTTATCAAAGAATTGTCTATTATATTCAGTCGATTTGGTATGCCTAGTTCTTTGAAGGCAGATAATGCTCCACAGTTTAGCTCCGAATGTGTGGAGTTCAAAGAGTTTTTGGATGCTTGTGGGATAAGACTTTGTAACACCATACCATACTGGCCGCAATCAAACGGTGAAGTGGAGCGCCAAAACAGGTCCATCCTCAAACGTTTACGCATTGCACAGGAATTAGGACACGATTGGCGGAATGAGCTGAGATTGTATTTACTAACGTATCATGCATCGAAACACCCCACAATTGGTAGGTCACCAGCAGAGATCATGTTTGGTCGAAAAATTAAAAGTAAACTTCCGATGTTATCTACGTTTCAAGAAGATGATTTCGTACGAGAGACGGACGCCGTCTCAAAAGAAAAAGGGAAGGTTTATAGTGATCGGAAAAGGAATGCTAAGGAAAATGATCTAAAAGAAGGCGACACTGTGTTAGTAAAGCGTATGCGAAAAACGAATAAGTTGGACAGCGAATATTTGAATGAAGATTTTGTTATTTGTGGTAAAGAAGGCACGGACACCAGAATTCAATCGAAATTGACAGGCAAGCAGTATCGAAGAAGTGCAGCTCACCTTAGAAAAATAGGATCTCGTGATGATGAACAAGACTGTAAGGAACTTGAGAAAGATGACAAAGAAGATAATCCAGATAGCGTTTTGGATTCTGATTCTACAGGTATCAGAGATGATGTGTCGGGTTTGGGATGTACATCTCATAGTAGTGAAGAAAAGATGAGAAAAAGAATTACTCAGGAGCCAGCTAAATTCCGTGACTATGTAACTTACTGATTTCAATATACTGAAAATGCTGTAAACCTTAAAATAAAGACGTTGTGTTTAATGCATCTCTCACTTTAAAGAATTGGGGGGGTTGTAGTATATTGACATACCTGCAAGTATATGCAGTTGACGTTGTTCCGTATAATTAACCTTACCTGGCAGTTCAATATCTTGGGTACGATTGGTGAGAGTGAGAAAGGGTAGAATCGGGGATTCTTGGTTAAGCGATCGAGCCGAACGGACGCGTTTCGACAGTAGCAAATAACCTACCATCAAAACATAACTTTTCGATTTGGATAACAAATTTCAGATATTTTCCATTTGCTAAGGAATTTTTAAAGAAGGTAATGTAGAGATCCATATTGGATGTTTATTGTGACGTCACAATCACGCACTTATCGTTAATTTATTCGAAAATGACAGAAAATTCTGGGGAAAACACGTTTAAGAACTAAAATGAATTCCAATTACCTTTTAGTTGTGTTTGAAGGTTTCTATTAGATAATGTTATGAAGTTTCTTGGTCCTTTGATAATTGCATTTTTTTTTTTTGAAATTTCACAATCGGGTGCACTACACGTGCAGAAATGGATTTTAAAATAGTTCCGTTTGGTAACACTAGTTTACAAAATTTAAAAAAAAAAACGTGAACTTCATCGACTGAGCGAAATCTTTGGAATCTTTGCATAAAATGTTGAGTGAATGGTCTGTTGACACTTTTCAGGCATTGAAAGTTGTTCGACTTTACATACAAATTGCTGGAAAATCAGCAATTCAGATTGCTGGAAACCGGCTATTTCTTTCAACTCAAATCACCAAATTTATATTTTAATTCAAAATTGTATTTTGATTTGGCTGTGCATATAATAAGCAAATAAAACAATTTTTTTCAATAAAGGGATATATTTATTTCCAGAAACCGATATTTTTTTTCAATATGGGACCATTCAAATATTACGTAACGCGTTAAGGGGGGGAGCAGTTTGTTACGATTTGTGAATTTTCGATAGAAAATCTGATAAAAACGTGTTACGTAGGGGCATGCTTGGCATCGCTCCTCAGATTTGCCCGTTCAGAGTAAGAGCGTGTATTTTTTTTCGCTGTGCTCTTCCCAAGCGGAGAATCTTTAAAAAATTTTCCGTTTCCTCCAGAGCGACCAAGCGTCCACCCAAGTGAGGGCAAGAGAAGCAAGCAAACTGATGAAGTGCGTTCTCGGTGTAGATAAATTCGTTCGCACTCGGGCAAAAGAGAAGCTTTACAGAAAACTCGGTTTGTCTTCATCGGTTGCGTCTGGATCGATGTTTCGAAGTGCGTCAGAATTTACAATGCAGAACATAAATCTAACGGAACTAGATTAATAACGCCAATGGTAGTTAAGATAGAATGCTGGTGTCTTCGACAATATTTCTCTGTATAATAAAGCGCATATTTTGATATGAAATATAAAGTTTAGAAGTCCACCAATAGCGAGATATAAATCATAACTTTCTTGTTTAGCATTTTAGAGCTTAAGTTTTTTTCTACAAAGTTATTTATCTCAACAAAATACACAACTTTGCTTAATATATCAAAGTTCTACAATCTTAACCCAAGGAGATACGGTTGAATTAAAAAAAAATACTTGAAAAATGCTCTACAAAAAGTTATTGTTATTATCGCGCTATTTTCAAATCTCTCGCCTTTAAATTTTATATCAAAATATGCGAATTAACAACTTTGCCCAAAACACCTATCTTTTCATTCCTGAGCGAGTTCCTCTAGATTGATGTTCTGCACCAGGACAAATGATTAGCTACGAAAGCTTTCTTCGGTCGAAAAATATCAAAAGCGTAGCGGTTAAGGAAGATAAATCCTAAATTTTACGATTTGTGAAAGTTTTGAAGTTTTATTATTAAAATTTGTCCCAGATCCCTGCGTAATGTTCACGGTTTGTTTAAAAGACAAAGATTTTTGTATAACTTTAGTAAATGTTACTTTTCGAATTGCTGCTTTTGTAAATTAATGCTTCCCACGAACGATATTAAAAGTACATAAACCTAAGTATACAGCAATTTGCGGATGCCCGGATATTGTGAAAAAAAAATTACTTGGATTTTGCCCAGTTTTATCCACATTGTTTGGAAAATGAAACAAGAAAATCAAATTCAGTTTAAAATTGTTTGTCAAAAATTGGGTTTGTAAAATTTTATTTCATCAAAAATCAAACCAAAACTTTCCTTCGTATGCTTTAAACATAAATTTGACACTGCTGATGTGTTGCGACAAAAAAATGTAAGTCGTTTTTCTTCACTAGATGAATGTCTGGAATTTCCTCAGATTTGGCCGGATATTGCTCGGTTTATGGAATGGAGAATTTCAGATAATTTACCCGGTTTTTACCATGTTTTTCAAATAATTTGCCAGGAAGTGCCCGGCCCGGCTACGTACAAAAATTGTTCATACATAAACCTACATTGGACCTCTTCAACTGATGCACTATTCAGCACTGCATAACGGCTTTGTTTGAAGAAAACATTCCTGCATTGAAATCTTTCTGGCTGGGTACACTGAGCTACACAGCAGCGTCGCTAGAGCACAATTTTCTAGCCAGCTCCTTCTCTTTTCTTTAGAGCGAGCGACGTCCACCCGACCGTCAGAGCAACCGCAATCGGGCGCACTCGGCAAAAAGATAAGTGAACGTTGATCGGCTGAGCAGTGCACTCGGAAACCGAAATGATAAAAGTGTTATTCGTTCTCTGCTCTGTTCTGTTTGCGAGGTGTTGGACAAACATGCGTAGGGGGGTGGGGGGTTTTGAAAATGACCGAAAATTGCGTTACGTAATATTTGAACGGCCCCTATTCTCTAACACCGGCTATGGGCTGGCAGCTTTGTGCCAAAATGTTGATCATCCGCCACCTGTAAAAATAGCTTTGATTAGAGAATATCTATCTGTCTGAAAAAAACTCACCCTTGACTTGTTATCTGGTTGCTAGAATATAGAGGAAAATAAAATAATTATATCAATTTAACCAAAATTCGTAAAACAGAATCTCACCTTGCTTCAGCGTACGAAACAAAAACAAACTCCAAATTGACAACTCGATTGCTGATTTTCCAGCAAACTAGATCAATTGCTGGAAAGTCCAGCAATTTGAAAACCGATTGCTGATTTTCCAGCAAAAATGACAAGAACACAACCGAATGCTGAAAAATCCAGCAAATCGAAAACCGAAATTTGGATTGCTGAACGTTTCCAGCAATTTTTTTTTGCTGGAAATCGAGGCAAAAGTTTACAGTGTAGGTAGAAATAAGTCATTTTTTTTAGCAGTTAGCACAAAATTGCGTGAAAAAATAAACAAAACTATCTTTAGATGCATATTTTACAGCAGAAAATATTGAAAAAAGCATCATTTCATCAGAAAAAAAATTCCAATTAACATGATTAAGTAGTTTTTAAGGAAAAAGTTGAAAAACAGCTGAAATATTGACAATTCAAGTCATTCCTTACGACAATGGCTAAGTTGGTCAGTTGGTTATTTTGAATAGGTTTTCGTTTCTCCAATCCAAAAATGCATGAAAAGATGTCTCTAGCTGCTTGTTGTTGATGAAAACATCACGCTTGTGAAGAACTTACTTAATCTCGATATTCCAGACTCAACAGGATCGACAGCTAAGGAGACATGATTGATTGATTTAGCAAACCGATGATTGATTGCTGATCTACCCCTTTCCCAGCGTAAATATCTACACATCTATGAATCACAAAGCTCAAATGTGATAAACAAATTTATCTCTTTTACAAGGGAAGTTTGAAAGAATGAGATATCAAACCCAAAACAGTCAATTATTTCAATTAAAATACTGTTTGAATCAATATAGTTCGAGATAAATTAATTTTGAATAACTGTTGATTTTTTTTTGAATGATCGAAGAACAGCAACAAGCTTTTACGCTACAAATCAGTTGCATAAGCCTGAACAAATTCGAGCTCACCGTATAGCTTCCATAGAGGGCTTTGCATAAATTGACTTTCCTTCAAAGAAAATCCCGCAATAGTTTTTTTTCGATTTTGATTGACCATTCTCATCTGGTAGGTGACGGCACACCCTTTTTCTGCAGAATGTTGAACGCCAACCGAAATTCCATCAAACCATTCCATTCTAGCTACCCTTCATCATCATTGGAATAGGAAGCTCCGCTGAAAACGCAAACAAAACCCCTCGGAATGGACTTATATTAGCATAAAATGGACTTTTTTGATCTTCTAGTCCGATGGAATTGATCCATTTGGAGAGTGAATATCAAAAACAACCCAGCAAAATGGGTGGCACACATATGAGTTGGTTTTGGTTAAAATTCGACACCCGAGGGCTGCAGAGAACAAAAATCTGTCATCGACTGTGACGATGATGGAACAACGCACTCACCGAACGAAAACGACGACGACGAAACTGGAAAATAGCAGAGTGCGAAGGAATTCATTTTATTGGAAAACTCCAACGCAGCCGTTCGTATTGGCTTGCTGTAGAAGGATATTGGAGGGCGGAAAAACAACGCTCGGCATACAGAATAAAGCTCCTGGAGGGCCACTCCATTGCACATGGCTGTGTGCGTCAAAAAGTCAATCAAAAAGGAATTATTTTCTGATCCTCTTTGTGGGAAATTCTACCACCAACAACACCCACAAATATCATCTTCAACCCTCGTCCTCCGCCCTTCTCCCCTGGACTAGGTTTAACGGAAAAAGTGTTTGAAGCCTTTTTTCTCTCTTTTCTTGACGAGTGGCAATGTTATGGGATAAAATGCGAACTCTGATCCTGACCTGCCCCAGATATGTTTCGAATTTTGCATTTTATTTGGAACAAAACATTTTTTTTAAATTTGTATTTGCATATATGACAAGACTTATGCCTAAGACCAATAGATCCAACTTGGCTCTGTATGTGTTCCATATTACAAAAGTATTGTTTTCTGATATTGTTTGTTGATCAATCTATTTTTTGAATTCGAGTCTACTTTATCGGTAGCTATTATTTGTAGTTCATTTTTACTATGTGTTCTATCTTGTTCTGATAACTCCGTTGAGTTTAAAATTTTGTCATTCGATATCATTATCATGGTTGTGATTCTTCTTCGCATTTATGGGCGAAGACCGATTGTGTTTCTTGTGGTTATACTCCGAGGAAGTTTACAATTTTCTGGTTTCTTGGCCGAAGCCATCATCTAATTCTGTTTTTACTCATAATAGTTTACAATTTCTTGCTTCGTCCGGAGACATTCTATACAGGGTCCGGCAATTGAACTGCTACATTACTTCAACAGTAATTATTTCGTTGCACACGAAACAGTATTGAACGACCCCTCGTCGCTATGTTTACAATAAGTCTTAGCTATCATTGGATGTAAGTGTTACTTTTGTAATCAGGTGTTATCCGGAAAAATGCATCTCGATCAAAAACGTAGCGCTGTGGTTGCCTTGTTCCTAGCTGGCAAACGGCAGAAGGACATAGTGCGTGAGCTGTCCGATATAAGTGTGTGCAGAAGTTTTGTATACTGTACAGTTAAAAGATACCTGGAGACCGGAAGTGCCAAAAAACGGTATAGTGGGGGACGCCGACCTACTGTGGTGTGGCGAAGATCGTCAAGAAGCGCCTTAAGAGGAATCCTCGTCATAGTGCCACTAAATTGGCAGAGGATCCAAAAGGTTCAAGACCTTACGGTAAAGCAAAAACAAGAACGGGTAAAAGAGCGAAGACGCTGCTAAAGAGGGCCGTGGAAGGAAGGTTGAAGAATATCGTGTTTACCGACGAGAAACTATTCATCTTACAGCAGTTCGCGAATAAGCAGAACGACAGAGTTTTGTTGCCAGACAGATCACGAAGCTATGGTGATGGTTTGGGCTGAAATCACCCGTGATGGCCGGACTCCGCTGGTTTTTGTCCCTGAAGGAGTGAAGATCAACCAAAATACATATCGGGAACTTGTTCTACAGAATATCGTTGAACCGTGGGCACGTCGACATTTTGGTTCCAGGGATAGGGTTTTCCAACAGGACGCGGCGCCGGCTCACAAAGCGAAGAAAACCAAACTTTGGATTGCGCAACATTTTCCAGGGTTCATTTCGAACTCCGAGTGGCCGGCGAGTTCGCAAGACCTGAACCCTATGGACTTCGCTGTTTGGAGTATGTTGGAGGCCGAAGTCTGCTCTAAAAAACATGAAGGTGTGGAGGTCCTGAAGCGACATTTCGGGGCAGCCTGGGATAAAATACCACAAAAACACCTGCGGGCCTCATACTCCTCGACCGTCTGCGGCGAGTGGTTAAACTCAAGGGCGAACAAGTGGAACTTGACCAGTAAATTTTGAAAAAAGTAAGAGAAATTGTATGAATTTTAAATAAAAAGTTGTTGTTTTGATCAATTTATATGTTTATTTCAATGTAGCACTTCGATTGCCGGACCCTGTATTCTTGTGGTTTTTTGTCCGAAGACCTTTATTCTGTTTAGCCTTAAGTTAACTTAACTTAGAGCTAACTTTTTTTTGTAAAGGGGGTGAGGAATTGAACCTCTCATCATCTGATTGAAAATCTGACCAGTTAGCTGACTGATGTACTCAGACATAGATCGCTATAAACATTCAATTGAAGTAGCCCTAAATTTCCTTAATTATGTTATGTTGTTTTTTTTTAACTTTATTTTCACCAACACTCTTCCTCGCAAGTTTTCACCCTGTTTAGTCTTGTTCCGAGACCATCACTGAGATGCTCTTCGCATCATCCGGCTGAAGAAAAATTGCACATCCACAATCTATGGCACCAGTACTGCCTGCTATTAATGCTTAATAACTTTACATCAAGGCATTACATTTTCAGAAAAAAAAATCACTGAACTGATAAGATTCCTATTCACTGCTGAGTGAATTCTCCGGAGTTTCCCCATTTCTATAAAACGCTTTGCTTCGTCCACTAGCAGACTGATTCGAACGGCACATGTAGAGGGCAATAAAATATCCCCTGCTGAGGAAGTCATGTAAAGTCATCGTTGCCGGTTGGGCCTTGTCAACTTTCCCGGTTCCAGCGACAAAGCGAAAGCAGAAACAATATTGTTGCTCGTATGTTTGTTTCGACTGTTGTTAGAAGTTTACTAGCTGATTCATTGGAATGGAGTTTTTTCTACGCTCTCTCTCTCTTTCCATTGTTGTTTTCGAAATGTGGTTTGTCTTCTCTGTAAATCACAACGATGTTTTGACAGAACTTCACCACAATATATATCGAAAGTAAGTAATTGTGATCTCAGATTTGGAAAAATTACACTAGTTTACAGCATTTTTGAACTCAGTAAACTGAAGGTCATTTCCAATGTAAAATCGGGCGCTGAATCCGAAAATGAAATTAAAAAAAATCTCAGTAGAACCGTTTTTGAGTTATGCTCCAAATATGAAATTTCGGAAAAATTAAAAAAGTTCTTGTACTTAGATTAAAATATCTCGGACGGCATAACAGTAATTTGAAATCTCTTTTTTGCATATTGAAGGTGAATAAATTTTCTATCGATCATCTGAACACTGTTTTTGCGTTTGATTAACAGTATTGTTGAAATTAGTGACTTTATGAGGAAAAAATTTATAAAAAACGCATTATTTTAGAGAAAATTTTGTTTCAACGAAAGTTTTTGACTCGATAGTAGCATTTAAAAAATCTGATTTTCTTTTGCGCTTGAATGTTAATTTAAAACAAAGATTTCAAGTGGTTATTTATCAAAATCGGTTGAAAATTGAAGAAGTTATGGCTACTTTACCATAACTGTAATTTTTGCAGTTTTTAATAATTTAACGAACCACAGCACACTTATCATAGTATAGGAAGAATGAAACATGATAAATCTCACTCGCTCCAAGTCAAAATTATTTATTAGCTTACCAAAAGGTCTCATGCCAAGTTTCAGGAAGATCTGACCAAAGGGAGGGGTTGCTTGAGTCTCAAACGTGAATAAAATTTTGAGGTATTTTGCCCGGAAGGAACGAAAAATACTGGTTTTTCATCAATAACTTTTTTCATCACTAGCTGATTGTTTTTTATAGTTGATTTTCTTAAAGCTTTAAACGAGACAAATATTTCACCCGAAGACTGTAACTCGATTGGATTTGAAACAGAAAAGTTATTGCGGTTCAAAGATTTTATTTTGGTCGAAAATTGTCATATAAAACGCAATGCGTAAAAAGTACTCATTGCGTGTTGGACAAAATTTGCGGCCTTTGAACCGCAATAACTTTTTTGTTTCAAATCCAATCGAGTTACAGTCTTCGGGTGAAATATTTGTCTCATTTAAGGCTTTAAGAAAATCAACCATAAAAAACAATCAGCTAGTGATGAAAAAAGTTATTGATGAAAAACCAGTATTTTTCGTTCCTTCCGGGCAAAATACCTCAAAATTTTATTCACGTTTGAGACTCAAGCAACCCCTCCCTTTGGTCAGATCTTCCTGAAATTTGACATGAGACCTTCTGGTAAGCTAATAAATAATTTTGACTTGGAGCGAGTGAGATTTATCATGTTTCATTCTTCCTATACTATGATAAGTGTACTGTGGTTCGTTAAATTATTAAAAACTGCAAAAATTACAGTTATGGTAAAGTAGCCATAACTTCTTCAATTTTCAACCGATTTTGATAAATAACCACTTGAAATCTTTGTTTTAAATTAACATTCAAGCGCAAAAGAAAATCAGATTTTTTAAATGCTACTATCGAGTCAAAAACTTTCGTTGAAACAAAATTTTCTCTAAAATAATGCGTTTTTTATAAATTTTTTCCTCATAAAGTCACTAATTTCAACAATACTGTTAATCAAACGCAAAAACAGTGTTCAGATGATCGATAGAAAATTTATTCACCTTCAATATGCAAAAAAGAGATTTCAAATTACTGTTATGCCGTCCGAGATATTTTAATCTAAGTACAAGAACTTTTTTAATTTTTCCGAAATTTCATATTTGGAGCATAACTCAAAAACGGTTCTACTGAGATTTTTTTTAATTTCATTTTCGGATTCAGCGCCCGATTTTACATTAAAAATGTTGGTCAGTGAATTAAGTTCACGATTTTTTCAAAATTTTGTAAACTAGTGTTATTATTAAAACATTTTCAGTACCAACACGTGAAAAGGGTCTATGTTTATTTATGACGTTTCGAGAAAAACGCGTCTGAAAATTTTGCAACCTTTTTAAAATCGCTATTTAAAATTCACGTGGAATCATTCAAGTTTATATGACCCAAACGGTGCATAGGAGCATCCTTAATATGTTTTTATCGATAAAAGGGTATTTTGATGGAAAATAAGCTCGCAATTGCTTATAGATCCTAGCTGGAGTATGAATTTCTTCTAAATGGTTTATACACCCTTTGCGTTGTACTGTTTGTCTCATGTGGGTAAGTGAGATGAAGAGGAAATTTCCCCTATTTTTTGACAAATGCTAATGGGTCTTTCTTAAGGAGTGTATGAGCTTTCCTCATTCTTCCTCTTTTATTGTTTTGCATCTAATTCGTTTGCTATGCTGTGGAGTAAAGGGTGTACAAAACAATTTGTGTGAGGATAATGCCATTTTATGGCTCTAAATTTTTAGACCTTTCGCTCAAACTACATTATAAATCATACGAAAACTGATAAACTAAAAACGGTTTTTGTGTTAATTGGGCTATTATCATATTGGGCTATTTGAATCCACTGAAAACAAGGTTTGTTTACTTTGTCTTCTATACCCTTTTCACATGTTGATGCTTATTTCTTTGACTGATTGTGTATTTGAGGGGTTTTTTTCCTATCAGAGTTTTGTTGATGATTATGAATTATTTTTTGTTGAACATTTGGCTCTCAAAAAAAAAACAATGAAACCTTTGCATTACAACATATTAAAAAAAAAATCATACACGTCATTTCGACGATTCAGACAGTTGTCAGGTGCTGATCTGAAAAAATACTTAAAACAGAAATGCTACCTGGATCGGACAAGTTCTTGAAGATAAAAACTCATAGGGGAGAAGCATGCTCTAGGCACATACTAAGCCGAATACTGATTTTATCAAATATTGTATCAAATATTTGTTTAAAAACTGCATACACATGGACAGGCATCTGTTTTCTATACATTGAAATAATGTTCATGTTGAAATCTTCCTCAGTTTCCGAGAAATCGATTTTGTTATAAAAGTTTTCTTTATTTTCGAACCTCAAACCTTGCAGGCTAAATGCGCCTTCTTATATTTTAAGCAAAATTTCAGTTTCTCTAACAATATTTCTGTATTTTTTGTATTGAAAATGCTAGAAACTGATAACTCTCCAACGACAAAGCTAAAAATAATTTTTAAATATCAAAATATTACATCAAAAGGTATCGAAACGTTGTATCCTAAGATCTGTTAGTTTTTTTTACTAACTAAACAAAATAGTTACTCTTCGTGGAATCAAATGCATCCCAAGGGTACATCCAAAATAGTTTGCACGTCACAAATGGGAATTTTTTAAATTATCTGACAATTTGCGCCGGGGGTGTTCGGATTTTCTCCAAAATTTAAAATTTTGTTTGTTTCAGCACCATAAAACAACATGCAAATCTGTAGATTTCTAAGACTTTTATTTTTGGAGTTAGCTAACGTTTAAGTTTATTTGAAAAAAAAAATTATCCTCTTTTCAAATGCCTATAACTTTGTCAATTTTCATCGTAGAATATAAAATAACACTTAAAAACACATTAAAATTTTACCAGCTATCCAAATAAAATTTAAACAAAAAATTATATAGTGATTCTCGGTATAAAATAAAGTAAATATGTTAAAAATAACGCCCAAAAATACCCCCTGCACCACCAATTTTTTTGTAACATATTTCATTTTATAGTCCTATTAATTTCACAACTTTCATCTGAAGACACCAAAGTGGGCCAAAAACTCCTTCAAGAGTTATGAAAGAAACAGTGTCAATAAATCTCTTTTTTAATGTCAAAAACTAACAATTTTCGAACAACTGCACTCACATATAGGGATTTCTTCTCCTATCGTACGCAAGTGCACCGGGGGTTAAAAATCTGCAAAAAATACCATTTTATAGTCGAATTAGTTTTATAACTTTCATCTTAAGACACCAAAATGAGCCAATCACTCCTTCAAGAGTTATGGAAGAAATAAGGACCATAATGTATTCTTGCGCCCGCGTCAGGGTATAACGATTCTCGCACAGTCACGCGCTTATACGCAGAACACCATTTACATAAACGTTCATTCTTAAGCATACCCTAGAAACAATTATCTATATTTATTGATTGTTCTTTGATCCATTTTTTTTTTCAAAAGAGAAGATAAATAACCTGTCAATAAAATAATATCTACAGTACCATTCATAATTGTATAGAAATTGGAATCACGCGCACTGTCACTTTGACTTTGAACTTGCATAACTTTTTACTCTGATGATATTTTTTGATAAAATTTTCTGCGTAAGATAGATCAACTATCACACTATCATATCACAAATTTTAAGCGTTCTGAAGATTGTGTGGCCAGAGATACAGTAATCCTACGAAAATCGGACTTTTTGGGCTGTTACCATTTAAACTGCAATATCTAAGAAAATATGCAACGTTTATTATTGAAATTTTGCAGCGTGATTGTTGAAATATAAAGTTAACATGTCTGAAGTTTATGAAAAGTTCTATCGATGAGATTAATAGTTACGCGATGTACAATATTTCAGTCATGAAACTTAAAATGCGATTTCTATAGAATTAGTGGAATTCTGTAAAAATAAACTAAAATTTAAATTCATTCGTATCGCCGATCGTTTTTTCATGTAAGGTTTTTACCTGGTCCAGATCTCGACGGTCTTCTCTAAGGAACAAAGTCCTCATCCTTGGCTGTTTTCTAACTTTATATTTTGCCTGAAAAAATGGTAATATTAGCAAAAAATGTCAACTGATCAATTCCAATTTAGAAGCTCTCTTACCTGACCACCAACGACCATTTGTTCCTGCTCCAAGTCGTCCCGTCTTTTGGTCAGGTGGTCAAGGGAGAGGCTTCCGATTGCCATGCCACGGCAAGTATTTGTCTCATTTGAGCAATTCACCGAGTCACAAAACCATGCATTCTAGTTTCATCACGGACCGCTTGCCAGATTTCTCGCCGATTGGACTTCCGGGGTGCATCGAATTAAGCACGGTGGAGGCCCCCGAGCCCTTCGTCACAGTCGCGCAGTTTCCAGCCAGCGTCATCAGTCACCCCGGCCCTGTGTTCGAAGAAGGCAACGGGGCTCTCCAGCCTGTGTCGCCAGGCAAATACCTTTTTTCATATTCTCATTTATTCAATGACTGCCCTGCGCCTACGCCTTACAGACCTTATATGTTCGATTATCGATTGGATGGAAGGTTGAATGAATGTGTGCCATTAGACGTGATTGACGAATGCTCGACCGAGAATATTGCTGAACGATTGCTGATTGGACCCCCGGGACGCAACGAAATTAGCACAATGGGGGCCCCCGAGCCCTTCGTCACAGTCGCGCAGATTCCAGCCAGCGACAACAGTCGTCCCGGCCCTGTGTTCGAAGATGGCAACGGGGCTCTCCAGCCTGTGCAATCAGGCAAGTACCCACTTATATCTTTCGCTGCGTTCAGTGACCCGTCCTCGTCTTGCAGAAGCCATCCTGTCTATCTTCAGAAAACGTCGCAACACATTATTGAGCCATCTATGAACAGTCTGCACCTGTATTACCAGAACGTGCGTGGTTTGAAATCCAAAATTTCTGAATGCTTTATTTCCGCATCTGAGCTAAGCTTCGACATCTACACATTTACCGTAACCTGGCTTGATTCTTCAGTACCTTCTAGTCAACTATTTGGTTCTGAGTATAATGTTTTTCGCTGTGACAGAAGTTGTGCCAATAGTCGTCGTAGTCGAGGTGGCGGGGTTCTGATAGCGGTTTCAAGCAAGCTCAGCTCATCAATCGTTACATTTAACGATGATAGCATTGAAAATTTGTGGGTGAAAGTGTCCAATGGAAGTAACTCATTTTTGATTGGATTAGCATACATACCACCGGAAAAAAGTCAGGATAGCTCAATTATCGATTCACATGTTGGTGCGTTATCAGAAGCTAGACTACAACACCCTTCAAGTGGTATTATTTTTCTTGGTGACTTTAATCAACCGCAATTGTTGTGGGTTCCTGGACAAAGTGACAATATGAGGTTAGATTCTTCCTCTATATTAAACACAGCTAGTGCCCTGCTCTTGGATGGAACAACATTGAATGGAATGAATCAAAGAAACGGGATATGTAACTTCCAAAATCGTACGTTGGATTTGGTCTTTTTGGATGAATCTATTATGATCAGTTCCATAATCGAGGCCACCGATGTCGTCGTCCCAATAGACATGTATCATCCTCCTTTACAATTTGACATTTCGTTTCCGAGTCCCATTGCGTTCGTAGAGGTTTTCGATACATCTGCTCGTGACTTTTGTCGTGCGGATTTCGATGCAATCAACCGTGTTCTTTCTGAATATGATTGGTCTGACTTCCATAGCTGTACTGACGTTAATATGGCTGTTAGTACTTTTTGCGCAATTTTGGATGATGCTTTTGACCAATCCGTACCCCTGGTGCGGCCTCCTCTTCGACCTCCTTGGACTAATGCTCACCTGAAGCGTTTGAAACAGACACGTTCGAAACTGCTGCGGAAGTTTTGTAATTCCAGGTGCCCATTTACCAAAATCAAACTAAATGATGCTACAAAAGGATATAGGAAATACAATCGACTTTGCTATCGCCGTTATGTAAATCGTACTCAGAGTGAACTTCGACGCAATCCAAAAAAGTTCTGGAAATTTGTGAACTCCAAACGGAAAGAATCCGGTCTTCCTGCGATACTCCATTTAAATAACAGATTTGCCACGTCACCAGCTGAAAAATGCAACCTTTTTGCAACGCACTTCTCCAGTGTTTTTTCAGTCGAATCGCCAACTGCCGATCAAATAAACGCTGCCGTCACGCGACTACCCACTGATGTTCTGGATCTGGACGTTTTTGCTATTAGTGAGGAAATGGTCTCAGAGGCTATCACTAATCTGAAGTATTCCACTTCGTTCGGATAAGATGGAATACCGGCCTGCGTATTGAAAAAATGTCGCAATTCACTGATAAAACCTCTTACCCACATCTTTAATCAGTCCCTAGTACAACAGAAATTCCCTTCCATCTGGAAAAAATCGTGTATGAGTCCAGTCCACAAAAAAGGTGACAAACAAGATGTTCAGAATTACAGAGGTGTCACATCGCTAGCTGCATGCTCGAAGGTATTGGAGAGGATCGTCAACGATGTTATGTTCTCAGCTTGTCGGAACTGGATCTCTGAGAATCAGCATGGATTTTTCCCAAAACGATCGGTAACTTCAAACCTAACAGTTTTTACATCATTCTGTATATCGAAAATGGATGGTGGCAAACAAATCGATGCTATTTACATAGATATATCAGCTGCATTCGATTCAGTGAACCATGAAATCCTCCTGAAAAAATTGCATCGCCTGGGATTTTCCGAAAGATTGTGTGCGTGGATTAACAGTTACCTAACGAATCGCCGACTAGCTGTTAAAATTGGTTCTGCTGAATCCTTTGATTTTATTCCAAAATCTGGCGTACCGCAAGGCAGCAATCTGGGTCCATTATTGTTTACGCTGTTCTGTAATGATATAAATTTGCTCCTCATTGGATGTGGAGTTCTCCAGTATGCGGACGACCTAAAAATATATTTAGTTATAAACAGCCTAGCTGATTGTTACGCGTTACAATGTTTCCTGGACATAGTAGCGAGCTGGTGTGCCTATAATTTACTGGTTTTGAGCGTTTCTAAGTGCTGTATTATCACATTTGGGCGCAGGAAACACCCGTTCTTGTATAATTACAATATACTGGGCGTGCAAATGCATCGTGTAGAGGAGATAAAGGATCTTGGCGTTTTATTGGATAGTCGTATGACTTTTAAACGTCATTACTCTGTGGTACTCGAGAAGGCAAACCGCATGCTGGGATTCATCATACGTTTGAGTAAAGAATTCACCGATCCGATCTGCTTGCGAGCTTTGTATTGCTGCCTGGTTCGATCAATATTGGAATCGGCGAACCTGGTATGGTGGCCTTTCGAAGCTGCTTGGATTACGCGTTTTGAGGCAATTCAACGACGATTTGTGCGTTATGCTCTTCGTGAGCTACCCTGGGAAAACCCGTTAAACTTGCCACCATATGCTCATCGTTGTGCTCTGCTTGGTCTTCAGACGCTATCAGATCGCCATTCCATCGCCCAATCTCTATTCGTGGCAAAGATTTTACGAAACGAAATCGATTGCGCATGGCTGCTTTCCCGATGTAACATCTACGCACCAGAACGAACTCTTCGCAATCGAAATTGGCTCTCTGTGGAATCAAGAAGCACGCGCTATGGCAGCAATGATCCTCTACGTTCCGCCATCACTTGCTTTTTACGCCATTTTACACACTTTGACTTTAATGTATCCATTTCAATCTTTAGACGTCGGATTGAATCTGATTTGAGCGAACAATTACGAAACTAAGAATCTTGTTATGTACAAATAGTATTAAGATCATTAAGACACCTATGTCAGATGATATTATTTTCAATAAACAAATAAACAAAAAAAAGTGTCTCCATGACAACAATATAATGAAAAACTTTTAACTTTGAATCAATGAGATAAGTTCACGTAATCTGCTAGTATTCCTTATCCTTGATGTTTATACAGTAGTGGTTGTGTTAAAGTCATAGTCTTCGTAGAATTATCAGAAAGGTTAGAAGTTTAGAGAAATTTAGGAATTGGAAAAAATATATGGCAAATGTCGAGAAAATTACTGATCATGGTTCAATTAAAGGAATCTTCCAATTTCCTTGATTTTGATAAGAGAAAGAGGTTTTGGTGAGGTAACAATATGACCCATTAAAAATATGAGAAAATCTATCATCAAGGTTCCAAAACCCTTTTGTGGATATTTACATGATTTAAAGATTTACAATCAGTCATGTATCGTGGCTGATATCGCGGCAAATATGGAAGCTGTTATCTTTATCGAGTCGAATATTGGTGCACTCGAACAAAAGGACGAAATTTGTTAGGTTTATGCATTGTTATCGTAATTTGGAAGTAAGCAAATAAAAAGAATGGCATTTTGTAATGATTTTCGGGTTTTCTGAAAAGTCAAAAGCATTCCAAATTTGAACGTAAATCACGTGGTCTTGTGGGCATTCTGCCCCAATGTTGATATGATTGATTTAAGTTAAAATTGTTGAGAAGCTAGTAAAATATAACAAAATATTTATAGTCTCCCGAATGTGCATACGACTGGAGAAACGATAAGCTGTAGTTTCATCAGATTGCGCAGGCTGGTTTACCATAAAACCTTATATGTTACCCATGAAAAATTATAAGTTTTACGCTGATTCTATTAATCCTTCTGTTTCTAAGAAGTTAAGTCGTTTTAATGAATTTTTCATGTAATAAATGATGGAAAACTTTGATTACCACAATAAAAATGAAGAAAATCAACATTTGAAGCCATAGGTAAGTGTATTTTTGAAAAAGACTGTCATGGGCCATCTTACCCCGCTGGTGCGTCTTGTACAGTTTTACCCCACATCTTGCCGATATAGCGCAAACTGTGCTACTGCATTGTTTACGTAAATTGACAGATGAAGGTTAGTGCTAATACATCCACAAAAAAATTCCTTGTTAGAAACAACCCAAAACGGACTCCTAAAGATTTTTGCATCTTTTATTGGTCATGCTACTTACAGCAGTTCAGAATGGATCTGAAATAGGGTCCAAAACAGGAAATCCGCAAATTGAAATAGTTTGGGTGGAAATTGTGAGCTTAGGAGGAAGCTGCCTGAAAACATAAAGCTGTGAGATGAACGGACAAGAAACGCTGTAACAAGGAAGTGTAAGTGATAATCACTAAGCTTCTTTTGGTTAACTAAGCCTGAGATCCGCATGAAAGGGCGCTACAAACTAAAAAACTATTACACTGAACTACTGAAAGTTCTGTCACACTTGAAGATGATTACGACAAAAAAATCAAAACAGAAGCATAATTTAACCGAGGTAATGAAAAATATCCATTAAATTTCTGGTGTATCAAATATTACTGTGAGAGTGTATAAAAAGTCCTCACGCAAAGAGTAATCAAAAATGTTTATAATCGATAATAAGGCCGGAACAAATTTCCAATCCTTCTTTTGTCACTCAGAGTTGAAACATCGCGAGGGGGGGGACAATAAAAAATAATGCGAAAAACAAATAAATTGGAATAAATTGCACAAAAGCTTGTATGCAAAAAACTGCATACTATATCATTGCACAAAACCTATAAAATAATGTTATTTTTTATTAAAAAATTCAAGAAAATCAAGATTACACATGGTGAAATTACTTCCATCTTCCAAAATTTCTTTTTTTTTGTCTTGTAATCTTTCGGATACTTGAATTTTTTATCAAAATATCCATGAAATACTTGAACTTTTTTTATTTCCCCCTTCGGGTATTTGGAAATTTCGAAGGGGGGGGGGGAGACAAAAGATGAAATGGATATTTGTTCCAGCCTAATTTATTACCGACCCTTGTCGTGGACAATGTTTTGAGGCTTTCCTTAATCCAATACATCTGTTAGAAAGTATCAATAAAACCAGTATTTACTGACAGAAATGCTAACCACGACCATAAAGTTACCTTCGATGTCCTTCTGTCAATCAAATGTTCCAAACAGCATCGAAAAAATTGACTTGAAATGTGTTCAAGGAATCGCTTGCGAAAGCAATCTTGTTGGAGGCTGCAACTATAAAATGAAGTTATTAATAACATAATCGAGAGTAAAATGAGAGAGCAATATGCTGTTTCCAACAATCAGGAATTTTATTATGCATTGGATGGAAGTCTGCTAGGGTCCTTCCGAAGATGGTCGTCGTCGGCCAAATGCAATAAAAGTTTATATGAAAGACCTCTGTTGGTATGCTGCTACTGTTGGAGTTTTATATTATTATTTTTCAACCGAGTAAACGACCGGAAAAGCTGAATCAGCTGATGATTTTGGCCTCGCTGTATGGCGGCAATAACAATCATTGTGAATCATTGAAAGGTCAATTTCGGGTGTGTTGCCTGGGCAGCCGAAGGTCAGGAATAAATTCGTTGGCCCAAATCTTGGGTTCTCAGGGGTAAATATCAATATTGGATTTAGAATTGCACTAAATGGGTCGGTTTTGTTGGCAAACAATTCCTTCAAAATGGAACTCAGAATCGTGGTGCCAGAAAGAAAACCAGTACCCATTAAATTGGATTGGATTGGCTTATCCAGGGGTAAAGAAACGTCTCGGCAAGGCATCAATTTGTGATAACTTGAAATTGTTGGGATCGATAAACTAATACTTAAAAAACAAGCTCCTCGAGTATTTCAACCTCGAATCGAAAAATTGCTATCATTCAAAAACTGTGTTGGTATCATAAAGAGAATGATTGTGGTTGAAATTCCAAAAAAATCAATTTAAGTTATGAAAACACCGCATGCGAAATTTCCTACACTCTCTCAAATGATCAAACATAATGTTGTTTTCCGGAGTTTGGCAGCATCCAATCTTGAAACCGTGATAGCTTTCGCGGGCGGTTTCAGGCTTAGTTCAGCAGATTAAACAATAAAACTTGCCGTTAATTCCAGCTTTTCCCAGGGAGATTTGTGCTCGGATCCAGTGAGGGGAATGTGACAACAGAATCCGGATTGCAGTTTATGATTTTCTGTAGACAGCAACAGCAACAAGTAGGAAAACTGAAGGGCAAGTCAACGAAAGCGGCTTCAGAAGTATTTGGTCCAAGAAACTAGACACTGACCTGTGGTTGAGGTAATCTTTTAATGCGTTGACGAAAATATATCAGACACAGTGAGACTTTTTCAAACACTCAAGGTGTAAGATGATTAGTAAAAAAATAGGATCAATATGTTGGTTTAGGTGTAAATAAATCTTGCAAATTTGATATGAAAAGATTATTTCAAAAAAGTTCCCAAACTCAAATTCTCCATTTTATCGTTAAAGTTCACAAGTTTTACACATTATTGTGAGTAGGTGTGTTAACCTTACCATTCGAGTTTAACTTAGGTACTAAGATTCAGTATCGCTCCAGGTCCCAATCGCCCTAGATATGCCAACCAGTTTATGTTTACCCAACGCTAGGAGTGAAAAACAACGTTTCTTACTAGTCGTTGATCCTGCCATGGAAAAGAAACCGTTTTGCTGGCAATAAACATCCCCATTATCGGTGCTTACTTCCTTTTTCTCAATTGTTTCTCCTTCGGGAGAAAATTTCTTCTGTCGCTTAGAAGTTCACATAATATATGTCCTTCTCCCGTGGGGTTTAATCGTACATCCATATATGGGTTGGTACTAGTCCCTAGTTCGACCGGGATCGAGATGCCGGGGAAGAGTCAAAAACTCAAGAGACTGGATGTCAATTTAACGACTTGGTATAAAACATTGTATTCGTGTGGATTTTCCGATGTTTTTTATCGTTGCTAGAAGAAGGTAAACAGTACGTTAAGTTCAACATTATATTGTTTAGTTTTATGGCAGAAATCTGTCGAAAATGTATGGTTAAAACCATTTTATTATACCTTATACATATGGGGATTTTTTTTTATTATCTGACGGGTTTGCGCCGGGGGTCTTCAGATTTTCCCCAAAATTGAAAATTTAGTTTATTTTTGCGACTTAAAAACACATGTATTTTTTCAGATTTCTAACATTATTATTTTTTGAGTTAGCTTCGGTTAGATTTTTTTGTCAATAAAAAATAACCATTTTTCAAAGCTACATAACTCTGTTATTTTTCAATGGAAATTATAAAATAGCACATCAAAATGCATTGAAATTTTATCAGCTTTCCAAATAAAATAGTTGAAAAAAAATAAATAAAGACCTTCAACATGAAAAGTTGTAAATAAACTTTTAATGGCGTCTAAAAGTACCGTCTGCACCACCGAATATTTTGCAAAAAATACCATTGTATAGCTCAATTCATGATGCAACTTTCATCTGAAGACACCAAAGTGGGCCATCAACTCCTTGGAGAGTTATGAAAGAAAAAGTGACAACAAATCTCTTTTTTTGCATAGGAAACAAACAATGGTCGAACAACTGCACTCACATATGGAGATAGCAAGCACTTCTAGCAACTTGGAAACAAAAGAACCTATCAAAGCAGGTAAAAACACTATTTTTTCATCCTTTTCAGACTGCCCCTACTCGCATAGCAGTCCCATATGAGTTTTCGTCATTTAAGGTCAACATAAGGCTTCAAAATAAAATACTAAAAAAAAAAAAGGTAAAAATATACCTGAATAACAGTCCCATATGTGAAATACCACGGATTTGGTTACTTTTCAATGTTTCTTTCGGCGAAATAGTCTTTGGTTTATTGCTTTGAATAATTTAAACATTTTTTTAACTCACTTGATGTCGAATGATGCACAGTAGTTTTCGAAGGCTGGTCTGACTTTCTTAGGAATGACTTTCTGAGCGAAAAACTATCGGATGCAATCAAAAATTGTAAAAAGATTCAACTAACAATGTGGAATTCACGATGTTTTTTTCTGGCAATTGCATTTAGAAGTTTAAAATGATCAAATTTAAGTCCTAGAAAGTAGCTCGGTGAACAAAATATATTCTGCATGGGACTGTTATGCGAGTAGATTGGAAAAAGGTTTCAAATATGGTCGATTAACAGTCCCATAATGAACAAAAATGGTGCTCTTGACCTTACCAATAACCCAATTTCGAAAATTTCAGGTCTAACGATTTATTATGACAACCTAGAAACGATCTTCGTTTATGCTAAAAGTGGTGGTCACAATTTAAAAATATATTCCAAAACAGAAAAAGCTGATTTCCTCGCTTGCTTGTTTTTGCATATGGGACTGTTATGAAAGTAGGGGCGGTAGATTGTTGCAGCTTAACTGACTTCATGTTATATCCAAAAATCTAATAACGTATTCGTTTATACTCAGTTTTGCACCAGGTCACAACAAGTTATGCACATTTTACTGTTATTTTTAGAAGTTTATGCGCTAAGTTTTGCATTCGTAATTCCCCAGATTTGATTTAAAATTAACGGTGGAACACTGAAGATTCGTGTGAGAGCGATCGAGGTAGCAAAACACTGACGACGAATTATGTTCTTTCTAGTATGGTAAACCTCAAAACTGGGCGAATGGAGAAAACGAATACGGTAAAAGTATCATATTTTCATCATTTTACAGCCTGGGCTGGCCATACTGAGCTCTTCGATTATTTCTACAACATTTGTGCCACATTCTCATACTTTTTTGATCAATGGGAAAGGATTTTGGTTTCCAGTGCATAGCTCCCGATATAAAAACAATGTAAAGCACGTCGATATTTCATTTTTTAATCACATTTTTGTGATCCCAAACACAGGGACTGAACCTTCTACTATTGGCATTGATTATGCTTCACAATGATCTTTGATCGAAAAGTTAATAAGTTAGGTATATAGTATATGACCAGGTTGTTAAAGCAACATTCCCATTATTAGTTATATCACATTAACAATACGATACTAAGAATTTCGGTTAAAACTTAAAGTCAGTTTTGCTGCAAACACCCTACAAAGCACGAAAAAGTAGTGTTTTTACCTGCTATAGTAAGTTCTTTTGTTTCCAAGTTGCTAGAAGTGCTTGCTATCTCCATATGTGAGTGCAGTTGTTCGACCATTGTTTGTTTTCGATGCAAAAAAGAGATTTGTTGTCATTATTTCTTTCATAACTCTTCAAGGTGTTAATGGCCCACTTTGGTGACTTCAGATGAAAGTTGCATCATGAATTGAGCTATACAATGGTATTTTTTGCAAAATATTCGGTGGTGCAGACGGTACTTTTAGACGCCATTTAAAGTTTATTTACAACTTTTCATGTTGAAGGTAATTATTTAATTTTTTTCAAATATTTTATTTGGAAAGCTGATAAAATTTCAATGCATTTTGATGTGCTATTTTATAATTTCCGTTGAAAAATAACAGAGTTATGTAGCTTTGAAAAATGGTTATTTTTTATTTACAAAAAAATTTAACCGAAGCTAACTCAAAAAATAAAAATGTTAGAAATCTGAAAAAATACATGTGTTTTCAAGTCGCAAAAATGAACCAAATTTTCAATTTTGGGGAAAATCTGAAGACCCCCGGCGCAAATTGTCAGATAATAAAAAAAAATCCCCATATAAGATGAATGATTTGTTCGTTAATCAAGTTGTTCCATATCCACATTTTTTAATAACATTTTCTTTTCTTGTCATTCCAGGTAACTATTGACGATCATGTTCACGATTTTACGAAAAACAAATGACATAATGGTGTTGAGTTACAGAAAAATAGGTAAATTTCTTTATTTTATGGCAGAATTTCAATCCAAAACTCTAAAGAGTAGAAATAAAACGACAAATTTTAACAAAATATTATGTCTGTTGACTGTGATTCAGTCTGTAAATCAGTGTGACAATCTATATACACTGCCGGCCAAAAGTTTGGGATCACCCACTAAAAAACATGCAAATTTTGATCGTTCATATCTCAGCCGTCTTAGGACATATTGAAAATCTTCTGATCTCATTTGAAAGATAATGAGCAATAGCTATCTCGGAGATATTTTGCCCAAATATAATGTTTTAGTTTTGAACTTAAAACTTAACCTAAAGTTATAACATTTTCAAAAAGTCGCACTCAATATTCAAAGCCGATCATCTCGGGATAGGGTGGACCAAATCTCAAAATTTGAGTGGCATTAGAATTCCTGTTCTTTACTTCTCAAAACACAATCAAAAAAATTTGAGAAAAAATTCAAGAATGTATTTTTAATAAATAAAATAGACACTCGAGTTATCGTCCAAAAGTTTGGGATCACTTCTTTGTATGGTGAGTTTGGGATCATTCTTATAAAAACATGCAAATTTGTTTTATTCATATCTTTCTCATCTAACATCGTATTGCAGAGCTGAAGGGTTCATTTGGAAGCTTAGGAATTGTTGTTTTTTAATAAATTCATTTAAAAATTATATTTTAAGGTGAGAACTATAAAAAAAATCTGAGAACTTTCAAAAAAACAATTAATTTCAGGTGATTTTTTTATGGTTATCACTTCAAAATATAATTTTTGAATGAATTTATTAAAAAACAACAATTCCTAAGCTTCCAAATGAACCCTTCAGCTCTGCAATACGATGTTAGATGAGAAAGATATGAATAAAACAAATTTGCATGTTTTTGTAAGAATGATCCCAAACTCACCATACAAAGAGGTGATCCCAAACTTTTGGACGATAACTCAAGTGTCTATTTTATTAATTAAAAATACATTCTTGAATTTTTTCTCAATTTTTTTTGATTGTGTTTTGAGAAGTAAAGAACAGGAATTCTAATGCCACTCAAATTTTGAGATTTGGTCCACTCTATCCCGAAATGATCGGCTTTGAATATTGAGTGCGATTGTTTGAAAATGTTATAACTTTAGGTTAAGTTTTAAGTTCAAAACTCAAACATTATATTTGGGCAAAATATCTCCGAGATAGCTATTGCTCATTATCTTTCAAATGAGATCAGAAGATTTTCAATATGTCCTAAGACGGCTGAGATATGAACGATCAAAATTTGCACGTTTTTTAGTGGGTGATCCCAAACTTTTGGCCGGCAGTGTATGTATATAAAAATGAATTTCTGTCTGTCTGTCTGTCTGTCTGTCTGTCTGTCTGTTCCCTATAGACTCGGAAACTACTGAACCGATTTGCGCGAAACTTGGCAGGTGGGGGTATTGGAGGCAGGGGAAGGTTCCTATTATGGTTTGAGACCCCTCCCTCTCTCATGAAGAGAGGGAGGGGCCTCCCAAACAAAAGTCAATTTTTTGCATAACTCGAAAACCCATCAAGCAAATGGTATCAAATTTGGCCTGGGGATGTATATGGGAACGAGGAATATTTCTTTGAATATAAGGTACCCCTCCCTCCTCTCAGTGGGGTGATAGGAAGGGAAGAAGGGGGCTACCTTACATTTTTTTCATATAACTCAAAAACTAATTAAGCAAATGGTATCAAATTTGGCCTGGGGTGGTATTTGGGAACAAGGAATATTTTTATGAATATTGGGTACCCCTCCCTGCTCTCAGTGGGGTGATAGGAAGGGGGGAGGGAGGCTACCTTACAATTTTCCATATAACTCAAAAACAAATTAAGCAAATGGTATCAAATTTGGCATGGGGTGGTATTTGGGAACGAGGAATATTTCTATGAATATTAGGTAACTCTCCCTCCTCTCTGTGAGGTGATAGGAAGGGGGAAGGGGGGATACCTTACAATTTTTCATATAACTCGAAAATTATTCAAGATATTGGAACCAAATTTGGCATGGGAAGGTATTTTGATACGAAAAATATTTCAATGATTATATGAGACCCCTCCCTTTTTGCAGTTGAAAGAGGGAGGGGCCTCTTGCATATTTTTCTACATAACCCAAAAACTTATAAAGCAAATGGAACCAAATTTGTCATGGGAAGGTATTTGGATACGAAAAATATTTCTATGATTATTTGAAACCCCTCCCTATTTCCAGTAGGGAGATATAAAGGGGGGAGGGGCCCTCTTTTTAATGTTTACATAACTCAAATACCAATCAAGAAAATGGAACCAAATTTGGCATGGGCAGATATTTGGGAACGTGACATGTTCTAATGATTGTTTGAGACCCCTTCCTTCTTCCAGAGGGAAGAAATGAAAGAGGGAGGGAAGTTCCATGCAATTTTTATTGCATAACTCAAGAACTACAACAGCGAATGGAACCATATTTGGCATGAAACGATATTTGGGTACGAGAAATGCTTCTTTGAATATTTGGTATCCCTCATTCCTTCAAAGAGGTGGATTAAAAAAGGGAGGAGAGAAAATTTGAACCATATTCGTCATGTGAGGGTATTTGGATACGAAAAATGTTTCTATTATAAATTGAGCCCCACCTTTATTCAGCGGAAATATATAAAGGGGAAAGGGGGGCTCCCACACATTTTTTTTAGCATAACTTGAGAATTAATAGAGCAAATGAAATAAAATTTGGTATCAAAAATTTTTTGAGCACAAAAAATACTTTTATGAATATTAAGTTCTCATCCCTCCATTCAATGAGGCGAATAGAACGAGGTTGGTACTTTCTTTCAAGTTTATGCATAACTCAAGAATTTACATCGCAAATAAAACCAAATTTCCAATATTTCAATACGAGAATTTTTTTTATGTCAAACAATTCCTTTCTTGCAGTGGGATGATAGAATTGGAAATAAAGGAAGGGAAGAGGAAAGCTTACATTTAACTTTTTTTAACAAAATCCGAGAAATGGACAAAACTTAACATGGGAAATCATTTTGGAATGATTCTATGATTATCTGACAAACCATCCTCCTTTCAGTGAGTAGGTACATAGGAGGAGGGGGTTGAACCCAATAAAAATTTTTTAGCATAAGTTGTCAGTTTATGCTAACGAAGCCAACAAATGGAAACAAATATGGCATAGAAAGGTACTTGGTTGCTAGATTATTAAAGACCCTTACGCTATACAGTGTAGAGAGGAGAAGAAAGGAGGGGGTTCCATATAAATTTTGTTGTAAAGCTTAAAAAATTATCAACCAATGGAACAATATTTGATACAAGAAGATTTTTGGGAACGAAAAAAATGGGTATGATAATTAAAAATCACGATCTCCATTCAGCAGGGGGAAGGGAAGGACAGGGAGGGGGAGGGGGGTTGATCTCTCTTATCAGTTTTTTAGCATAAATTCAGAACATATCAAGCAAAAACAACCACATTCCATTAGTTGAATTGTTTGCGTACGGTTTATTTGGAACCCTCTTTTAGGGCATAAAGAAACAGATTAAAATTATCAGATCTTTAGCCCAAATCAAGATTCGGAATATTAGTTTAAGTAATTTTTGTGTAGCAATTCGAAACTCCATCTGCAGCTCTCATTTTATAGCGGTTGCTTAAATAATGCAAAAAAAACAATAAAAATTTGAATAAATTCTGAAAATATCATTCCATTTTTAAAGGTGTAGCAAAGCACACCGGGTCAGCTAGCCTGTAAATAAAAAAAATGTTCATAGCTCCATGTTTAACACCAAAACGTTCATAACGTACACTTTCTAAGATGAAAAACCTTTTTTTTATTTTTCATTATGTGCATAAATCTGTCCTATTTTAAGAAAATCGTTGTTTATCACCGTTAGTCAGAAATAATCAATTTTCGTCTATGAGTTCCAAGACATTGTTAAAAAAATGTCTGTAAACTGGTGCTTAACTGGTTTTACTTTCCCATTTTGATCACAATCAAGTTTTCAGGGACTAGAGGACCACTCTTTATGCAATTTTTAATGTTCAATCCATATCTTAAGGCTATGATCATTTAGTATCCGGGCAGTTACAAACGTGTGTATTTTAAAAACTATTCATTTGATCGAAACACTTTCTATGGATGAAATGAAGGTATTGATATGACATTTAATGTAAAAATATCAAAAAAATATTTGTCAATGATTTCAAGAAATACTTGAATTTTTTCATAAAATGTCTTTTTTATCTTTGCATACTATGAATTGAATTATTTTTTTACCACAGAAGTAAACCCTTTGCAAAATCGTGATATTTTATACAAACTCACCTGGAAAAAGCAATTGGAATCTGGTTGGAACCTTTTCATGAGTAGGCATTTAGAAGAATTTGATTTCTTAAATCCGGATTTAACATAAATTTTGTCGTCCATCAGAACACATCTGTCATATTGCGTAAAAACCGGATGCACAGATTGCGATCGTTGGAAATGATCATTATTAGTTATTTACTTAGTGTCTACTAGTCAGGCAACACTTTTTGTCTGCTGGAAATGGATTTTTTACATTATTTAAGGAGTCTGCATTCAGTTATCCCCAATAACCATAGACTTTTTAGCATATTTAACATCAAGGGTTGCACTCCAATGGTTGGTTTGAACTTCGTGTGGATCCTAGAGTAGGTCCTTATTTTTCTTAACCATTTGGTTCGAACAAAAAAATCAGAAAAAACCAACAGTTCATGAGCTTTCAAGTCAACAATGAAGAATTTTCGATGCGCAAAATGCGTAAAAGGAGCAAATTTGTGCAAAATTATTTTTACCATGTCTTTTTGCATAGTAAATATCTCAAACACACGTTAACTTAAAAATCTATCAAAAATAGGCAAGATAGTCCTTTTATAACCAACACAACGCTACTAAAGTTTTGCATATCCGAGCTCTATTAACGTAGCTATCACGGAAATAAAGTGCCCGGATACTAAATGATCAAAGCCTTAGCTTTCTGTAAATGTTTTCTTTTATGTACCTAAATTTATATCTTAAAATTTTTTGTGGTAAGTTTTAAACTAAGCTTTACAGATTTAAGACAGATAAGTCCGGCACAATCCGGGTTCAGTATGACCAAAAAAAGAAAGTCAGAAAGCAGAAAGTCCGAAAAGGAAACAAATAGGATGAAAATTAATTAGAATATCAGAAAATCAAAAAGTCATCATGCAAAAAAGTTTAAACATAAAAAACGAAGAAGACAGCAAAAACCAATTAAAGAAAATGAGAAAATTAAAAACTTAAGCTATTAATGTCAACATATAAGAAGTCGTATAATCAGAAAATATATAGGGGAGAATGAGGATACTTGATCCCTGGGGATACTTGATTCTTCAGCTATATCTCGAAATTGGAATGTCTTACAAAGATCAAATGTTCTAGAAAAATGTGCCAAAATGAGCAAAATAACAATGCTTGTAGTTTAAATTTTTTTAACAAAATAATTGTTTGAGTAATTGAACTTTGTTTGAAAAATTTCACTATATGTAACTTGAAGATCTTTTTTCATCACTTTAAAATGTTCCTTACATGATAAAATTATGAAAAAAATATTTGTTCCTATGTATCAATCGTTCGAGCGTAAAATGAACTTCATAATGCCTTATTTTCGAAGCAATGGAAAACTTTTAACTTTTTTTCAGAAAAAGTTTTCTAAAATGTTGATTATGGGTACAGTTGATCCCCTAGAGTTGGGTACAATTGATCCCACTTCCAAACGGCATTTTCTTCTTCTGAATTGATCGTTATGGTTGCTGATTACGCAATTACTAATATTTATCCAAAAACTAATATTTATCAAACAATTGTCTGAAGTAAAGAGCAAAAATAATTAATTTTCTCTTAATTATAAAAAATAGCGCCTTTAAGTATGCAATGCCTTTAGCGTTGAGACAAAGTTATAGAATTTTCTTCTTATGTCTGCTTTAAAATGTGAAATAAGAACAAACATGGCCAAAATAGTCAATTAAAATTCTATCTTGGGGTTTTGTTTGATTTTTATACTAGGACTAGCTGATCCCGTACGAACTCCGTTTCGCTTTCAACTTGGAATATGTCATGAACAATTTGTATGAAAGTCAATTGCCAATCATTTTCCAGATTCATTGTTAAGTAAGAATTGCAAAAATATTGAACGATCATTTAGTCTGTCGTCTGTTACTAAATATGAAATCAGGAATCAAAAACCACGTGTAAAACCACTTTCGGGGGCTCTTATATAAACTTTGATATCTGAAATTGATGCCCTTCCCTCAAAACTCCCGTGTGCAAATTTTCAAAGCAATCCATTGTATAATAACGTCAATATTGCTAAAAATAGTGAAAAATTAATTTATGTGGACGACCCTTTTCGTCGACCTCTGGCAAAATATTTGACATCTGAGATCGATTGTCCGTCCCTGAAAACTACCGTGTGGAAATTTTCATCCCAATCCGATGTATAATAACGTCGATATTGCAAAAATATTAAAAGGTTTATATGGACGACCCCCTCTGCCGGCCCCTTAAACTGAATTGAATACCTGAAATCCATTGCTGATCTCTCAAAACCCTCGTGTACCAATTTTCGTCTGAATCCGATGTATAATAACGACAATATCGCATCAACAGTGAATAGTTAACATGGACGACCCCTTTGGCCGACCCCTGATTTTAGTTTGGATAAGTGAAATCAGTTATTTGTCCCAAATAACTCCTATGTGCAAATTTTCATCCCAATCCGATGTATAAAAACGATAATATCACTGAAATACTGAAAATTTAATATGGACGACCCCTTTTGCCAGCCCCTTACACTAATTTGGATACCTCAAATCGATTGCACGTCACTCAAAACTATCGTGTACCAATTTTCATCGGAATACGATGTATAATAACGTCAATATCGCAAAAACAGCGAACAGTTAATATGGACGACCCCTTTGGCGGTCCCTTTACACAAAATTTGATACCTGAAATCGATTGCTCGTCTTTCAACACCCTCATGTACAAATTTTCAACACAATCTGACAAAAAATAACGTGAATATCGTGAAAACAATATTTGTCTTGTATGGACGACCCCCTTCAGAAGGGGTCATCCAAAAATCTGAAAACATTTTTCATGCTTCCTGGCCCTAATGAGTATCCATGCCAAATTTCAGCTCTCTAGCTCTCAAGACGGCTGAGTCTATAGGGGACAAACAAACAAACAAACAAACAAACATACAGAAATTGCTTTTGATATATATAGATTAGGGCTTCCTGTATAAAAGATCAAGTCTCCTTCAATAGGGGATCAAGCCTCCCCTAACTTCAGAAAATTTTTTTTACTCCCACGAAAATGCTTCTAGTTTTTTTTTTTTTTTTTTTTTTTAAGGCCCGCCACACTCCCCCACACCAAAAAGCTCGAAAGAGCCCCCTGGTAATGGACACTTCAGTTCTCAGCATGTCTGGCAGCAAACAGGTTAAATTTAATTTAAAAAAAAACGCGAGCAAAAACACAAAATTTACGCATGCTGAGAACACAATATATTTTAACTTTAAGGCGCGGAAGAATGTAATAAAAAATAAGCAAATACAGTGAATCTCAGTGGAAAAAAGTTTTCCTTTTAAGAGATCCACTTCTCGATGGAAGAAATTGAAGAGTATTAACAAGTTAAAAAAAATTAAAATAAATTAAAATAAATTAAACTAAAAGTTAAAATTAGGTGACATTAAACTAAACTACAGACAAACAAGTTAAAATCAATTATTCTATACAAATTAAAAAAAAAACTAGTTTGGTGATTCGTTGTTTATTGGTTTAATAAGTTCTTAAAGTGTTGCATCAGTTTGGTCTTGAAAATATTCCTGTTATTAATTATCTTTAACTCTTCGGGTAGATTATTGTACTTCGTAGGTCCGACAAAAGAAATCCTATGTTGGCCTAGGCTTGTTGACGAATTACTTCTCAGAAGGTGATGAGACTGCCTTGTGTTATGAACACGAATTCCTGAAGTAAACCTGAGATTTTGAGATATTTGAGAGGAATGCAAATTATCAAAGACATAAGTGCAAGTTTGGAAATTACAAAGTTCAGCCAATGGTAAAATATTGTGAGAGCGGTTAGAGTACAACAGATTGGATGGATGACGAGAGGGTAGGTTAAAAATAGTTTTCAGACAACGATTTTGTAAAATTTGTAGACGAGATAGGAGAGATAAGGAAGCTCTACCCCACGCCGCAATCAAATAATTCAAGTGTGAATGAACAAACGCAAAATAAAAACGCAACATTACATGGCGTGGTACAAAATGTTTCACTCTCCATAAAACACCACTAAACGACGATATCTTTTTGTGTAACTTGTTAATGTGCGATTTCCACGACAGAGTGTCATCTAGTGTTATTCCCAAATATTTGAAATTATATACTTTTTCCAAAATATTATTAACTATTTTTGGACTGTTATGGGATTGGATTGTTTTTCTAGATGACCGGAATAACATGTATTTTGTTTTTGCAAAGTTTAAAGTGAGAAGATTGGAATTAAAATATTTATGCAGAATGTTGAGATCATCTTCCATGTTTTTAATAATTACATTAGGACATTTTCCTGGGTAAAAAAGTGCCGTGTCGTCCGCAAAAAGTCTTGGTACTCCATGCAATGGCAGGTTACTAATATCATTGATGTACAAAAGAAATAGGATTGGTCCAATGTTGCTACCTTGCGGAACGCCGACTTCAATACTCCCTAAGGAACTTGATGCTTCATCAATACGGACAAATTGTTTTCTTTCTGATAGATAACTGCGAATCAAGTTGTTTGTGATACCTCTGAGGCCATAACATTCGAGTTTTTTTAGAAGTATTTCATGGTCTAAAGTATCAAAAGCTTTTTTAAGATCTAAAAAAAGGCCACCAACTATATTTTTCTTGTCAATGTTATCAATTATTGAATCTTAAAGTTCACAAATAGCTGTAAGAGTACTTGAACCCGATTTGAACCCATACTGGTGATTGTAGAGAACATTATTGGCACTCAAAAAAGAGTTGATTCTTTCGATTAAGAGTTTTTCAAACACTTTACTAAAAACACTCAAAGTTGACACGGGACGATAATTATTAACATTTGTAGGATCACCAGATTTAAAAATAGGTAATACTTTTGCCGTTTTCAGGCAATCAGGATAAATTCCCGTTTCTAAAATTTGATTGAAACATTGTGAGAGAATTGGTCCAAAAAATTCAACATGTTTCTTTAATAAGCCGGTGGAAATATTATCTGGTCCACAACTTTTTTTATTTTTCAAAGATTGAATGATAGTAGATACTTCGTTTGATATTGTCGGACGTAAAAACAAAGAATTGGAAACTCTATGAATGTTTGCCAATGAGTTATACGTTGGATCAACAGTAATTTGATCAGCCAGTGATTTGCCAATGTTTGTAAAAAAGTCATTAAAAGTCTGGCAAACTTGGTGCTTATTATTGATTGGGGCATTATTTACTTCAAGGGTGATCTCGGATTTGTTTTTCGCTCTACCTAAAATTGAATTGATATTTTTCCACAACTTTGAATGGGGAGTGTTACTGAGAAGTTTTTCATAGTAAGAACGTTTACAACTTCGCTTTTTGAAATCAACTTTTTTCGAGATGTGTGCAAGAAGTTCTTTCAAGTGCTGACTTTCAGGATTGCGTTTAAGTCTTTTGATGTAATTATTCTTCAACCTTATGAGAAACCATAAATCGAAATTCATCCACGAGCAACAATTATTTTTCAATTTGACGTATTTTGTAATCTTCTTTGACGATGCGTCAAGAATCGAATTATAAGTGGCAGTTATATCTTTTAGGCACGCATCAACATCTTCAACTTGAGTGTTTCAATGCGTGTGAGGAAGCGATCATCGCACGAATCTACGCGGAGCTAGAAGAGCCCGTTCAGCGTCAGACCACATGTAAACACTGTATGCGAGCTACCAAGCATCCATTCAGCATCAATGATGTATTAACGCCAGACACTAGATAACCATTCAGCATAAGCGAAAACAACGTACGATTATCAAACGCAGGGAAAAAGAATACCCATTCAGCGTTCAACAGAAGATCGATAAAACAAACGCAAAAAATCAATCTAAATTTACACAGTTTAAGTCAAAAAATAAAAGCAATACAACATTCGAACCAAATAAATAAATAAACATATAAGAAAACATGCACAACACAAAATTCACTGCAGCGTGCTAGTAGACAAACTCCAATCACGTTCCATCTACTAATAATTCTCGTGAATCTACTAGCCAAGTTTGAAGCACAAAAAAGATCCAATCAGCAATCAAATAATAGCCTGTTTTGGTCACAGAATCGTTGTACGTGCTACCAGAGCTTGGCTGCTAAATCTGCGCCTTATTTTGGTCACAGAACCGTTGTACGTGCTACCAGGGTTTAGGCCGCTAAATCTGCGCCAGCATTACTTACGTTCCGGTGGATCTGAACTGGCTCTGAAGCCACTGTAGTGATACGTTGTGACAAAAACATAAATTAACACATTTCAGACAAACAATGATTCGGAACTGATGTATACCTATTTATTGACAAAAAATCTGCAAATAAATATTACAAGTGAGCCAAAGAATAGAAAACAACTACTGGACACTTACCTCACCGTACTATACTCACTAATGAGACACTTATTAGGGAGAATAGGTTTACCACAGTTGATTCGGGTACTCGACTTTTGTCAGTGAGCCCCTATTGTGTAGCCAGTTCTTTACTGGCGAACTTTTTGAACGCAAGAAAACTAACATAAAACACAAAAATCACTAAAACTTTTAATTTAAAATTCACATTAACACACTACTTGATGTTTTGGAACACAAAAGTATAATTAAAATTTAAGTTTACATATTAATTTAGACAATTCGAGCGAGCAGTAAAAAACACAAGTCATCACCAAACCAGTGCTGCCAGAACCTTGCACTGTTCATCAACGGGTTCAATTATCGTTCTAATTTTTGGAGCATAGAAACTTGAAGTTACAAGCTGTCAGAAAACTGGAACTGATTGTATCGTATCACGCGTTTGATAATTTCAAAATTTCTTCTATCCAAACATTATTTTTTTATTTTTTCAACTAGTAGAATTGTTTGTAGTACACGGGACTTATTTTAAACGATTTTTTTAAACAATTTTCTCGAAATAAGACTTATTTTGAATATGTCAAAAACATCTTCTAGATATTCCCGTTTTTTTCCAAATCACTCTTGGATGGTAAATTGATTCTGACGTTGCTTCCCGAAAGAAACATGGGCCGGAATGGCCAATTAGAGACTCTGCGGAAATTCCGGAACAACCGTGGCTTAACATCCAAAACAAACCAATCCAAAACAAATCTGTGAGCTTCCTGATTTCACTCAACAAATCACATCAGAATGGTCTACCTGGTTGGAAATAATCGATTTACAGTCCAAGTTGGCCACTCTACACGAAATAAGCGATGAATTTTGTCTGCTTTGAATTTTTTTTAAACGATTTCTTTTTTTACACGTAGGACACAAGTTGTGTAACACAACAGACCTTTGAAAAATGAATCCAGTGTATTTTTTTTCCCCTAAATGTATGCAGCACCTTTCGACAGAAAGATGTAAACTTTAATTCGAACAAAACCATAAATTACTGCAATTGGTGCTTTCTCAGCAAACATGAAATCGTTTCAGAAATGATAACTTAAGTTAGCGATGCCATCCGTCCCGCAAAAGCGGGACATGTCCCGCTTTTTTTTATGAATGTCCTGTCGTTCCGCTTTCTCCTCAAAATGTTTCGCTTTATCATGGAAAACTTTTACGAAATTCACTGACCTACATTTGAAAAATCTAACTTTAGCCTCAATTTGAATTTATTGGTTCATCCTAGACAATTTTTCAAATTCGGATTTTGAAAACCGATTTTTTAAGAAACACATCGATTTAATACCGATTTTTGACAAATTATGATCAGACAGAAAAAATATTTCTAAAATGAAATCAAAACTATCGTTTTCATTACTATTAACAAATTTCAAACAAATCTGAGTAGTTTTAAGCTAGCAAGCCTCAGCCGAATGGATAGCAACTTTGTTTTCTATGCCAACTGTCTTGAGATGGAATCTTGGTCATCAAAATAGTAGATAAGATATGATAGCAGCTTCAGACGTTAATAGATCATATGTATCTTGAAGTTGAATGTTCAAAAAAATAGGATCTAAGATAAACGTGCGCTAGCATAAAAATACTAAATGATAATCGTGATTAAAGTGGATAACACAATATGGCTGCTGTCTCTTTAATACGAATTATAATGTTTTAAAATCGCGATACTACGCGAATGCCAAATCGCTTAACAGATTTTGCTTTAAGCCTGATTAATGATTGATGCGAAGATTAATTACAGATGCCTTAGATACTTATGAGAAAAGTGTATACAAAAAAATGTTAAATCCTTTAAAAAATTTCATAAATGATTTCTATGTGCAGATTCCCAAACAAAAAGAAAAGAACAAAATTTTGATAACCAAACAGTTAAATAAACCATTCAGAAAAACTTTTGAAACTAATTGCAAAAAAAAAAACATTGGCAACAGAACAAAAGCTAAACATGTATCTTTAGATAAGTGGGTTATCAAAACTGTAGTTTTCTGGTGTTTCAGCATTCTATACAAATTGAATAGGGAAAAAGGAAATTTATGTTTTTAAAGAGGAACTTAACCTCGCAGAGTTATTCATCCTCTGTACATATTGAGTGGGCTAAACCAACTAAAACCAATTGCGAGGTCTGCCCTCTGCAGGGCAAATAAGGCGAGTAAAAAGGCGCGATTCAGACAACTTTGCGAGGACGCCAACGACAACCCATGGGGCGACGCCTACAGGATTGTCATGGCCAAAATGCGGAGCAGAGGAATCGTGTCCGATAAAACCAGGGATGGAAACGAGAAGATTTTGATCCGACAAACGTTTAGTCGTCAAGTGTACAGATCGCGATCCGTACAAACTGAGAGCAATATCAAATCTCCTCGAGGTAAGACATTTATTGGAACGATGATGGTTTAATACCGACAAACACATTTTAAGACGCCATATAGCTCGGGGAGAGGAGCTACCCTCTCTGCTAGCGAACACGAACCAATGGGAGTTATTAAGCAAATACTAGCGACACCATGTCCTCCATAGAAAAGTTTCGATTAGTTAGGGAGCTTTTGGAAAGCTTTTGAAAACGGCCATACATTTGTCCTAACTCCGAAACGTCAAAAAATTTACCTGGCAAGGCGGATCGCAACGTACGCTTGGTTCGCTGAGAGTGAGTGTCTTTCTTGCACAGATCTATGCGGTGCCGAATATCCGAATCGGATGGCGCAGTAACGAAACTACAACAGAGGGCAGATGACGTGGCGTGAATAAGTTTAACTGCCGGCCGGCACATGTAGAAAAAAATTTTTTTTAGGCTTTGCGTATAAACATCAAGGCCGTGCGAACAGAGCGGAGGAGGTACGGGGTTGGGAGGGTGGTTAAAGGATTTAACACCCCCTCCCCCCCCTATGGAGATTTTTTCCAAGTAAAAATTTTTAATTCAAGGAATGAGTTTACCATAGTACTAGTAGCACGAAATTGATCCATCCCAAAAAGTGTTAAAAAATAAGTGTCAGAATATTGGCTCGCCTCTGGTGGGATTTAGTCTTATTTTCATTCTAGGCCTAAGACATTCAATTCAACGACAAAACATAACATTCATGAATTGATACTAACCCTACTACGTCTTGAAAATGGTTTTTTTTAAATAAAGAAGTGTACCTAAACACGTTGATCCATTAGTTTTTTAATAAACTCTTTAATAATAAAAATAATAAGAATATCGAAATCGAAAATCGAATGCTGATTTGAAATATGTCTACTTCAAGAAACCAATTGAAGCCTCAATTATAGTTTCTTGTTCTTTGAAATGCACTACTGCTCATTCAAAGGAGTTTTGATAAATTATAGGTACACAAAATTTGCTGGAAAAAAATTAAGAAATAATCTCAAAGTAATCGACATGTTCGACAGAATTTAATTTACGAAGTTCAGAGATAAATGAACTTTTACGTTTAAAGTCTCTCTAATCAAATACAATCAATCAATTTACGAAATAATTTTGATTATTTTTGGTGCTCTGGAAAAAACAATACTTTTTGACATATCTTTAAAACATTTCTAACAATTTTAAAATAAAGGTTTATATCAACTTTCACCAAGACCGCTAGTAATTTTGACTTCTGAGAAGTCATAGAAATTTTCTTTTTGTTTTCTTTTTACAATTCTGTAAAATATAAGATTTTTAACGAATTTTTAAAGAAGCATTAACTATATTGAATTTTAAATAATATTTTAAGCAATAGTCAAATCGATTTGCAGCTTTCAACAAATTTGAAAATTGAAATATTTTTTGAATAGTTATTCGGTCGGCCGAATATTCGGCGCCGAATATCGCCAAAAAACCGTTAAGCCGAATATTCGGCTCACCGAATAGTTGAGCTAAGTATTCGGCCGAATAGGCCGAATAGGCCGAATATTTATTATTTAAAATGTTTCTTAAAACAGACTTCTCAAATTTTTTAACTGATGTTGGGAAATTTATTTAATATGCAAAGGTAATGTTAGACAATCTTCAAAATCATCAAAAACTTATGATTTCAGTGGAATTTCAGATGAATCAGTGAATTTTTCACTGAAGATAGCTATATACTTTGATTATCGTTTTATCCAAATTTTCTTGATATATCCAAGCTTGCTCATAAACCAAATGAAGAATTCGAAAAAAGTTAAACAGTCAGAACCAGAACATATTTTTTTAAACTTTCCGGATTTTACCAGGGTTCATCAAGATTTTTAGCGTGATCAAATAAAGAAAATCAAATATCTTTTTGAAAATTTTAAATTTTCTGTTACAAAACGATTTTTAAAGTAAATTTTTTCGTTTGATACGATTTGAACACTGCTGTTGTAATTCGATGAAAACTTTTAATTTCAAGTAATTTTATTTCTTTTTCCTCTTGTATGTTTAAGAATAATGCCTAGTTTCTGTTCAGATTTTACCTTTTTTTACAAGTTTTTAGAAAAAATCGTTCA